>NW_006777810.1:507707-551043 GCF_000442215.2 Lipotes vexillifer
CTCAGCGGCCGTGGCTCACGGGCCCAGCCGCTCCACGGCATGTGGGATCTTCCCGGACCGGGGCACGAACCCGTGTCCCCTGCATCGGCAAGCAGACTCTCAACCACTGCGCCACCAGGGAAGCCCGTGAGATTGTTTTGAGACTTGGATATACTGTTTTTTAAATATATAAAGAGGATTCAATTAATCAGAAATGGGCTTTGTTTGGATTTCCATTATTTCCATTTGGATTTTCATTAATTGGGTATCCTCCTACTGCTTACTCTATGGCAGGTATTGTTCTGATAGATGTTAGATATTAGCTAAGATATATCAGCTTGTTTAATCTTGACCATAACCCTATGGGGTAAGCATTATTATACCGATATTATAGATGAGATAACTGAGGTATAGAGAGGTAGTGTAGTCAAGTTAACCCAGTTAGAAAGGGGTCAAAGCCAGTTGTCTTTTGTTTTATATAAGTCTCACTGAGACGTGGGTATACCTTTCACTGGGTATAAATTATACATATTGCACTAAGGAGAGGAGACATGTAATGCCTGCAAAATATCCATGAGAAGTGCCTCTCTATCTCAAAAGTATGTATATTTACTGGTTAATATACTTATTTGAAAAAGTCTGCCAACCCATTGAGTTATGAAAGGAAATCACCAAAGCTAAACATTTCTGCTGCAAGAGAGAAGAGGGTTCTGATCTCCCCTTCCCTTTCTCACAGTCACCCACTTGTGCCTTCAACACATGGCTCTGGGTAGTAGACAAACCTTCCTAGATCTGCTTCTTAAAATAGAGTGAACCCTGCAATACTGGGCAATATTGTTCTATACTTAATATATGCCAAGCACTGTTTTAAGTTCTTTGCACACCAGCTACTCAACAGGTGGTGGTTAGTAGTTCACTATGAAGTACAGAAACTGAGAATGAGCAGTTAGAATCTTTTATAGTAAATTATAACAGTAATTTTTTCTGTTCAATCTGTTTTTTAGAATTGAGAGTAGTATTTTGTGTCTGTTTATTTCATTTTTCTAGTAATTCATTGTATTTTGTTTTACAAAAATATCAGAAACATTGGAAATTTTTTATAAAAGAGAGCAAGATCTATCACCACAGATAGTATGAAAAACATTCTTTTGTGTATATTGATTCAGTTAATTCTTACAACAACTCTATGAAGAGCCACATTTTCAGATGAAGATACTAAGGCACACAGAGGTTAATAAGCAAAGTTATACAGTTAGTAAGTTGACAGAGCAGAAAGTCAATCCCAAGGATTCTATTATCAAGACATGCCTTTAACCACTATAATAAACTGCCTCTCCTAAGACCATCTTTGGTGGGTGTCTGAAAAACAGAGCTAAAAATATCTGACTTAGGCTCTTAGGTAGAGAGCAAAGGTGTCAGAATGATCTTGTTACTTCCCTGACATCTAGCCACTCCCATTCCATTGCCATTGTAAAGCAGTGTTGAGGCTACCTAGCTCAGAGTAGGGCACGATCCTTGACATCACCTTTGCTCCACCATTGGAGTTCTTGTGAAGCTTCCACTTGCTGGTTTCTTCCCATTGATAAGGCTCTTCAGGACTTGGCAGCCTCCCTCTGGCTGGAGTGTTTAGAGTCTGAGGTTATAAACTCATCACATCACAAGCCACTCATTACAGATAAAATCTTGTGATGATATGTCACTTGCAATCATGGAACAAACATTTATGTATTAAATGCCCACTCTGTGCAATGACCTGCATTTTTTCTATGCATATACCATACCTAATTTTTACTGTCCTACATTTTAAATACGTTTGATTTGGATTTTTAAAACTCTTTAACTGACATACTTGGAAATTGGTTTAGAATTTGCATCAATTTATTCTCAATCAATAAAAGAAAGAGATTGTTTGAATCTCTCTGGAATGTACTCGATTTGTCCTTTGCTCTTGCTGTTCCTTCTACTGGTGTTACCATTCTCCTCCTTGCCAGGCAACAAAGTGCAGTGAATAGGGCATGGCATTTGAAGCCAAACTTGGGGATCTGATTCTTCCACCTAACCATCCATCCAACAAATATTGAGCTTCTATTATTGACAAAGGCACTGTTCAAATTGCTGAAGATATAGCAGTAATTGAGATGACAAGCTTCCTGTTCTCATGGAGCTTACATCTAAAGAATTAGACATTAAACAAACACACTAATAAATAAGAAAGTAGTATTAAGTGCTATGAAGAAATTAAAACAGAGTAGTGAGATCAAGAGTGACTGGTAGGGGGGCTTCCCTGGTGGCGCAGTGGTTGAGAGTCTGCCTGCCGTTGCAGGGGACACCAGTTCGTGCCCCGGTCCGGGAAGATCCCACATGCCGCGGAGCGGCTGGGCCCATGAGCCACGGCCGCTGAGCCTGCGTGTCCAGAGCCTGTGCTCCTCAACAGGAGAGGCCACAAGAGTGAGAGGCCCACGTACCTAAAAAAAAAAAAAAAAAAAAAAAAAAAAGAGTGACTAATAAGGCCTCGCTGGTGGCACAGTGGTTAAGAATCTGCCTGACAATGCAGGGGACGGGGGTTCAATCCCTGGTCCAGGAAGATCCCACATGCCTCAGAGCAACTAAGACCGTGCGCCACAACTACTGAGCCTGTGCTCTAGAGCCCACGAGCTACAACTACTGAACTCGCATGCCACAACTACTGCAGCCTGTGTGCCTAGAGTCTGTGCTCCACAACAAGAGAAGCCACTGCAATGAGAAGCCCATGCACAGCAACGAAGAGTAGCCCCCGCACGCCACAACTAGAGAAAGCATGCGGGCAGCAACGAAGACTCAGTGCAGCCATAAATTAATTAATTAATTTAATTTTAAAAATAAATTAAAGAGTGACTGATAGAGAGGGGTGTTTTAAATTGTGTATCAGGGAAGGGCTCTCTGTAGAAGAAACAACTGAACTGAGATCTGAATGCCAAGCAGGAAGTAGACATTTAACAACTAGGGGAGAGAGATTTCCAGGGGACAGAAACTTTTACCATATCACAAAAAGAAAAAAAAAAAGAAGGGTAGATCTTGGCTGATATAAGTGGCAATTCAAATATTAGCATAGTCCAGGGCTATCTCAATCCAGTGTCTCTGAGATCTTCTCAACTCGACCTTCTATGTGTCAACCTCAATCCTGAGCTGGTGGCAAGAGAGCTGTTAAAAGTCCCAGGCTTCACACAGAATATCAAAGATATTTTCTCTTGATGTTGTTCTATTTTAAGAGCAAGAAAATGTTTCCCAGAAACTTTTACCAAGCTTTCCCTGTGTGACACTGACCTGAATATGTTTACCTACCCATTCTCCACTCAATCCCTGATACTGAGGAAATTTTTTTGTATTGACTGGCATGGGCATGGGTACCTAGTTCAATGCCTAACAAAGGGTTGGGAACACCATGATTGGCTTTAACTATTCAGAATTATACCTCGAGCAGGAGTCAATCCCAGAAACCATGTGTCTGCAATGTAACCAGGGAGAGGGGACACCTGAACAAAAAATGAGATGCTGTCAGGGAAAAGCTGAAAGTGAATAGAAGCTAGACAGGCAGTCTCCAGTGTCCAGTACAAACAGCTCATGCAAAATCCTGGATCAGTTAAAGGAGAGAAAGGAGGTTCTAAGTGGCTAAGGTGTCACTGGGAAGGGAAAGTGACATGAAGTGATATCATAGGGTATTTGTGGTTGACAAAGGTCAACTCTTATAAGTACTCATAGGTCATGATGAGGAGTTTAGATTTTATTTAAAGGGTGATGGAAAGCTGTCAGAGTGCTTTAAACAGAGGAGTAGCATGATGGGGCTGCAAAGTGAGATAAATTGTGCTTGTGTTGGGAGCAGAGGATGGTGCTGCATCACTGGGTCATTTGGGGGCAAATTTACTTCATCTTTCTAAATTCCATTCACCGTGTTTCAAATGAAAAGTGGTTCAACTACTTGTTTTAAAGGGCTGTTTTTAAGTTGTAAATGAAAAATGTGTAAAAGTGCTTTTGAGTTCTGTGTTAAATGATAACAAATGCACTAGCCCTTCAGAGTCTCACTCAAGGCATCTTCTCAGAGCCTTACCTGTCCAGACCAGCCCCACACTGACTGCTCTTTCCTCTGAACTCTCATGTTTCATGCCCATAAAAATCATTTCAGTCTTAAATTTTATAATTTTAACAGTGTAGGGTAGTACATACATGTATAGTACATGACAATTTAAAGGCACTTTAAAATATACACATACACACATACCAATTATGTGGCACACGTGTATCTCCAACCAGATTTTAAGTACAAGGCATACATCAAAGTTTCTTACACAGCGTCTGACACAAAATAAGTATTTAATAAACATGAATTTTCTTTCTTTCTTTGAGGTCCAGTCCCATGCTCATACTTGTATTGTTCCCATTCTCCCTTCCCTAAGAACCTATCCCGGCCTAACCTAGTGGGGAAAACAAAAAATAGGCACTTAATCAGTAGTTATTGAAAGAACCGTGCACCCATTTAAACAACAGAAATTTTAAAATTCATAGTGCTAAAAGGAAAAAAGTTAATGACAAAGAAACTCTAAATAAAAACAAAATTTTCTGTTGTATAATCATTAGCTTGGAATGATTAGTTGTTTTTACTTTTAGTAGATTTCAATTTTACTAGATTTTAATTTTACTAGGTAGTTAAATTCTTAACTATTGCTTTGATTCTTTCCTGGAAGTTCCTATAGGAAAAGCTGGAAACAGAGCTAGCACATGATCTATGGTAAGTTTTGAGCATGAGAAAGACAGAATAATCCACAGAAAAGAGCCAAAATTTTAGGTAATTACTAGGAAATGCCAATGAATTTCAAAAATAAGAGGGCAGAGCAAAAGCTTATGTGCCAAGGAATGAATCAAACACATACACTGCATCTACTGTACATGTTCAAGGAGTTTTAGCATCTGACTTTCTCACACACCCTGGCTGAGACATCAATAACCTAAACATCCCAAATTAAACAGTTCAGACCCCCAATCACTTTAAGCCATGTAAAGCAATAAACCTTCAAGATAAAAGACAAATAAAATGGCAGAGTTCGCTGAAAAGCCATGTGCAGACCATGTCCATGTTTGATTTATTGAACAAAGGGTGAATGCTTAAAAGCTCCTTTTGTTACCCTCTTTGGAAATATTAATACAGAGTTAGTAAGATCATATACTGCACAGTGTTAAGAAATAAACATTATCAATTTTCCTGACACTGCAGAATGCAGCCAAAACTCAATTTAAGACAAGTTTCAGAAGAAAAACAATCATAAAATGAATAAAACGAGATCAAAATGTAATACAAATATACTTTATTACCTTACAAATGCAGGCATAACTGAAGGCCCATAATTATATAATATTTAATGCTTAATTTTATTTTGTGTTACCTCTATAAGCCATCACTCGTGAAAAATATTAAAGAGCACACATTTCAATACCACATAATTAAAATGAGTGTTGGTTGTTATATTTTGCTTAATTTGCATTTGTGATTTATACATTTTCCTGAATACATGGTTAAAGCAATATATGCTCAGTAGGAGAAGCAATATCACCCCTACATGCCCCACAAATCATCTACAAAAGTGTTGCATGCACCACCATTTACTTAGAGCAAATGGTTGTTTTTCTATAAACACATTATTTATGAGAGCATCAGATGCAATCTGCATACTAATGTAGTCTTATATTTCACAGAATTACCCACATGGTATAAGTGGTTTTTCTCTCTCCACAATCACTACTTCCCTCTGCCCTCAATTAGTTCCATCCCCACTTATAACTCCATCATGAAAATATCTGTCTATGTATACCAGAAATAGTTGAAAAACAGCCATGGGGAAATAATTCAAGTCACAAAAACATTTTAAGCCCTGACAATTTTAATATTTATTCAATCAGTTTATTACCACAAACAAGAAAATAAGAAAACAGATCCATTACCATCCAAACAATTTTTAAAGGCCTCCACAATAGATCTACATAAAGTAAGCTGTTAAAACAGACCTATACAAAGAAGGCTGCCAAACTGATGCAAAGCAAGTTCAAAATAATGATATTAACATACTAAGGAAAAAACTCAAATCTAAAAGCAAGGATCCAGATTATATTATCTCAGAACAGCAAGAGACTCTGTTATTTTTATTTGCCAGTATTTATACAAATATGTACTAAATAACCATGTTTTAGTTATATCTTCATCCAAAGGCATACAACTCCCTATACGCTTAAAGCATATTATCTGCCTTAGACTCATCTTTGAGAAAGATAGATATGTAGTACAGAGGTTGGCATTGTCACAACTCAGTGGCTTGGTGCCAGAATCTGTAACACTGCCTAGCAACTTCCCCATATCACAAATAACACAACAATGTACTGGTGGTTTGAGGAGAGCAAGACAGAATAAAAATTTACATAAATGACATTAGAAGGGACAAATATTCATCTATTTAATATACTATACTAAAGTGCATTAAAGATTTTCATAAGTCAATAAAAATCTAAATGCAATATAATGAATTCTGATGACTAGAAAGCCTTTTATTGTCTGAGAGTTGAACATTCTTTTATATACAGTCATCTTTGTGTGTTTTATTCTGTCAAAACCGTGATTCCCGAATATGCTTACACACTAAATAACACACTAAAATATAGTCCAGTAAAGTAAATAATTTTTTAGTGATTAATCAGACTTGAGACTCTTAAGCAATTTGTTAACTAAGCTGAACTACAAGAATTCATTATTTCTCATGTTTTGTATGTTTCCATGAAAGCTGCTATGAACCCTGTGCCCCCAATATTTATATGTTGAAGACTTAACCCTCAGTGTGATGGTATTGGGAGATCAGCCTATGGGAGATAATTAGATTTAGACAAAGTCATGAGGGTGGTGTCCTCATGATGGGATTAGTGAACTTACAAAGGGAGAGACAAGTGAGCCTGCTGTCTCTCTCTCCCCAACATGGGAAGCCGTAATGAGAAGGCAGTCATATACAAGTGAGGAAGAGTACCCTCACCAGAAGCCAACCATGCTGGCACCCTGACCTCGGACTTCTGGCCTCTAGAACTGTTAAATAATTTCTATTGTTTAAGCTATGCAGTCTGTGGTATTTTTGTTATAGTGGCCCAAGAAGAATAATACAAGACCCCTATGAGAACATAACTTTTGCGAATATATAGGAGTATCATCAAAATAATTATTGGCTTCCCCTCATGTTCATTTCCAACCATTCTTCTTAACACAGTCATGATTTTTAACACTAATATTGTCATCATTTACACATATCTTTATTTTTATAAGATTTGATATGAGAAAACTTTTTTCCATAATTCTATTGTATCTAGACTACTATTTTAAAAATATTAATCAAATATAAAACAATTTACCTTTAACATCAAAATTTACTTATTTGAGCCAAAAGTCTTTGTAAAATTTATAAGGAGAGAAATCATATCAAAGTAAATTTTAAAGACCAAAGCAGAAATTTCAATGAGTTTATGCATAAGAATATGGACACTTTCAAAGTACTTTTAAATTTATTTATTTTTGGTTGTGTTGGGTCTTCGTTTCTGTGCGAGGGCTTTCTCCAGTTGCGGAGAGCGGGAGCCACTCTTCATCGCGGTGCACGGGCCTCTCACTGTCACGGCCTCTCCCGTTGTGGAGCACAGGCTCTAGACGCGCAGGCTCGGCAGTTGTGGCTCACGGGCCCAGTCGCTCCATGGCATGTGGGATCCTCCCAGACCAGGGCTCGAACCCGTGTTCCCTGCACTGGCAGGCAGACTCCCAACCACTGCGCCACCAGGGAAGCCCTCGAAGTACTTTTAAAGAAACCACCAGACCACTTAAAATAACTAACCATCCTGGCTTGCCTGGAACCATCCAGGTTTTAGCACTTAAAGTCCCCCATCCTGGAAGCCCCTTCAGTCCAGGAACTGAACTAGGACAGGTGGTCACTCCACCAATACATTACTATGTCATTTTTACTATCGGTCATGAAGTAGCTATGGTTGTGATTTCCTAAGGACCCAGAAAAAAATAGACTTTCATAATTATATACACACACACACACACACAGACACACACACACATATATATGTACCAGACTGTAATTAACAATTTTTAATATAAATTTTACAACCTTATAACTAAAAGAGACCTTAGAAATTATCTTCCCCAATACTTATGTTACAAGTAAGCAGATTACATTTTAGAGAGATAAGAATTTGTAAATCAACCTTACTAAGAACTCTCCTCTTATCTTAATCAGTTCTCATGGAATTTTTTTTTTTTTTTTTGCGGTATGTGGGTCTCTCACTGTTGTGGCCTCTCCCGTTGTGGAGCACAGGCTCCGGACGCACAGGCTCAGCGGCCATGGCTCACGGGCCCAGCCACTCCGCAGCATGTGGGATCTTTCCGGACTGGGGCATGAACTCACTGGGGCATGAACTCACTGGGGCAAGCGGACTCTCAACCACTGCGCCACCAGGGAAGCCCCTCTCATGGAATTTTTTTTTTTTTTTTTCTTGCGTTATGCGGGCCTCTCACTGTCGCGGCCTCTCCCATTTGCGGAGCACAGGCTCCGGACGCGCAGGCCCAGCGGCCATGGCCCACGGGCCCAGCCGCTCCGCGGCACGCGGGATCCTCCCGAAACGGGGCACGAACCCGCGTCTCCCGCATCGGCAGGCGGACTCTCAAGCACTGCGCCACCAGGGAAGCCCTCATGGAATTTTTTAACAGTATTTTTTTATAATGATAAATAATCCTGAAGAAATTCTTGATAGTATCAAGACAATGAGGAAATTAAAAGGTATTGAACTTTCATATAAAAATTCAATGCAATTAACGGTAGCATCTTATCGAGAATTTTCTTATATTTAGATAAATCTTGTAATTCATATGGGGAAAATGCTCAACAATTACTAAGAGAAACATGAAAAAGAAGAAGAGTGAAGGAGGAATTGTTTGTGAGACACACGCCATAGAGTAACAATGGTCAATTCTATATGGTACAATTGCTGTATGAACAAATTGTTTACTGGGATATCACTATATAAGCACAGAAAAGAAATGGAATGTTAACATGACAAATATGGAGCATGGAGTGCTGATGTTGTAGGAGGTGGGGTGGAGGGAGAGGAACCTGTCTATTGATAAAAACTGGATGATACAATATGATACAATCCCACCTATGAACAAATATATATATGTGTTACTCATAACAGTAATACATGTAATGGTGTTTATACCAGGGTAGAGGGATTGCATACGACCTTTATTTTCTTCCAGATAGTATTTTTTTAAAAAACACACTAATACTCTGTCCTATTGATTTCTATGCTTCAGAAAATTAAGAACTAGTGAATAGATTTTGATTTGTCTTACATTACCTGAGGAAGAATATAAGGAATCCAAGTCCAGATGTGATTTGATTAAAATTTTCCTGCTTGCTCTATTTACAATAGCCAGGACATGGAAGCAACCTATGTGTCCACCGACAGATGAATGTATAAAGATGTGGCACATATATACAATGGAATATTACTCAGCCATAAAAAGAAATGAAATTGAGTTATTTGTAGTGAGGTGGATGGACCTAGAGTCCGTCATACAGAGTGATGTCAGAAAGAGAAAAACAAATACCATATGCTAACACATATATATGGAATCTAAAAGAAAAAAAGTGGTTCTGAAGAACCTAGGGGCAGGACAGGAATAAAGATGCAGATGTAGAGAACGGAGTTGAGGACAAGGGGAGTAGGAAGGGTAAGCTGGGATGAAGTGAGAGAGTGGCATGGACATATATACACTACCAAATGTAAAATGGATAGCTAGTGTGAAGCAGCCTCATAGCCCAGGGAGATCAGCTCGGTGCTTTGTGACCACCTAGAGGGGTGGGATAGGGAGGGTGGGAGGGAGACACAAGAGGGAGGAGATATGGGGATATATGTATATGTATAGCTGATTCACTTTGTTATAAAGCAGAAACTAACACACCACTGTAAACCAATTATACTCCAATAAAGATGCTTAAAAAAAAAATTTTCCTGCTGGACAACTGGTCTATAAACTAGCGTATCTGAAATAAAATTAATGTTAATGGTGTTTATAAACCTAATACAGGACATAGAAGAATACAGGAAAAAAATAACATTGTTTTCTGACTTTGCAAGTAACATACTGTAAAACACTTGCAAAATAGTGTTTTAATTAAAAAGAAAATAAGAATTATAATAAACACTTTATACCCTTTAGTTTAAACCCTTTAGTACATGTGTGTAAATATATATAAATATGTGTGTGAATATACTAGTGTGTATAAATACACGTATATGAGTGTATGTATGTATGCAAAAATATATGCATATACCTGTGTGCAACCTGTGTTTTTTCACTTCACAATGTATGATAAACAACTTTTCAGGTCATTAGTGATTCTTACTCAACACTGTTTGACAAGGCTGCATTGTACTACATGGAATGACTAATAAGGTAATTTATTTTACTATAATCCAACTTGGGCATGTGTAATGTAATTTTTCCTATTTTTTTACTATTATGAGTAACACAGCAGTAAATATTCTTATAATAATTATTTGAGTGCATGTCTGTTTTTTTAATGTGACCAAATAATTTGCTACTTTGATTTTATCTAAAAGGTGTGAATGTTTGTAGGGCTTTCAAGTGTATTATGGAAAATTATGTTAGTTGCATACTCAAAAATACTATTAATTACTACTTTTTAAAAAGATCTCAAGCAACTCATAATTATGTCAAATTATTATAATATGCCCAGTAGTGGGATTGCTGGGTCACATGGTAGTTCTATTTTTAGTTTTTTAAGGAGCCTCCATACTGTTCTCCATGGTGGCTGTATGAATTTACATTCCCACCAACAATGCAAGAGGGTTCCCTTTTCTCCACACCCTCTCCAGCATTTATTGCTTGTAGATTTTGTGATGATTGCCATTCTGACCAGTGTGAGGTGATACCTCATTGTAGATTTGATTTGCATTTCTCTAACAATTAGTGATGTTGTGCATATTTTCATGTGTTTGTTGGCCATCTGTATGTCTTCTTTGGCAAAACGTCTATTTAGGTCTTCTGCCCATTTTTGGATTGGGTTGTTTTTTGGATATTGAGGTGCATGAGCTGTTTGTATATTTTGGAGATTAATCCTTTGTCAGTTGCCTCATTTGCAAATATTTTCTCCCATTCTGAGGGTTGTTTTTTCATCTTGTTTATGGTTTCCTTTGCTGTGCAGAAACTTTTAGTTAGGTCCCATTTGTTTATTTTTGTTTTTATTTCCATTTCTCTAGGAGGTGGGTCAAAAAAGATCTTGCTGTGATTTATGTCAAAGAGTGCTCTGCCTATGTTTTCCTCTAAGAGTTTTATAGTGTACGGTCTTACTTTTAGGTCTTTAATCCATTTTGAGTTTATTTTTGTGTATGGTGTTAGGAAGTGTTCTAATTTCATTCTTTTATATGTAGCTGTCTAGTCTTCCCAGCACCACTTATTGAAGAGGCTGTCTTTTCTCCATTGTATATTCTTGCCTCCTTTGTTATAGATTAGGTGACCATAGGTGTGTGGGTTTATCTCTGGGCTTTCTATCCTGTTCCATTGAGCGATATTTCTGTTTCTGTGCCAGTGCCATACTGTTCTGATTACTGTAGCCCTGTAGTATAGTCTGAAGTCTGGGAGCCTGATTCCTCCAGCTCTGTTTTTTTTTTTTTTCTCAAGATTGCTTTTACTCTTCTGGTAAAAATATTTTTATTAAGAAAATAACATGTGTGATGTATTATTCATATAAGGTCATCTTCAGCTAGCTTTCCAGTATTTGCATAGAAAGATATCCAAAAAGTATTCATTGAATTTTGATGATGAATATTTCTAGGTGGTAGATATTTCAAGTGACTTTTTACTTTCCTATTTATAGTTTCCTTATTACTTTTCTAAATTATTTACAAAGAACATGTAGTAGCAGGTTTCTAAACTATTTCATTGAAAATATTCCCCGCTGCATGGAACCAAGATTAAAATATATTGACAATAATTACAGCAATCATAGTTAATAGTAGGAGTAAGTGCTCTAGTTTATTGAATAACATTCACCTAAAAGCAACAACTCATTTTATTCTTAGTTATAATCAAACTGCCAGTTTCTAAGTAGAATTTTCCCTAAGTACAAAATTTATCAACATATGAAAAACTGGTCCAACTGTACTCAACAAGACAAAATAAAAACAGCTGAATTAATTGAAACAGCCATTCATTCAGGAAAGGAATGTTTATATAAGTGAAACAAATACCTCATGGTCCTTTCTCCACTGAATAACCTAGCCAATTTCAACTGGCCACCTAGTCATTTGGCATTTATATTTAGATTACTGTTAAAATATAATGCATTGTGAAATGGTGCTGTATACTGGTGCCATCTGTCAAATAGCACAGTAGTATCAAATGTTTCATTTCCAAACTCTCCTTTACTCTCTCTTCCCTCTGCATAACATATGTATTAATCTAGTGGTTAGATGACACAAACCTAACCAACAGCTCTTCCTTTTTAACTGATGAATCAATTAAAGTTCATTTTTTCCAGTAACTGAACTTTAGCTAAATTAAACAACATAGATGTTATTAAAGCAAAAGAGATGTTATTACAAGCAGTTAGTGGGTAGGGCCAATCAATGATCAATAGGACACTCACTAGGGGACAAGAATGGAGGTTCAGACATGGTTGGCCAGAACCCAGGGAGCTGCAAGAAGCAGGAAAACAGAGGACAGTGGTGCAGCCTGGCCAAGAATGATGCCAACTGACACTGCTCCTGAGATCAGTAATTTCTGACCATTTCCTCATAACTCTCTCAAGACTTAAAGTCTCTAGAGAGACAGAGTCCTATGGGCCAAGATTAGGTCATATGACTGCCCCTTGGCTACCAGCAGGAGAGGCTACTATCTAGAAAACGTGCCCACCATGAACACCCACAGTGGAAGAGGGGCGATCTCCAAAAGAATATCAGGGCACAATTAGAAGTGAGAATAACTATTGGGCAACCAACAATGAAATATTCACTGCAACTGACTACATTTAGTACCTCTTATGCCTTCCTCTCTTGCCTCATACCCTAACTCTTAGATCATCCTTTTTCAAGCTGAAGATCACAACATATTGGTGTATCATTAAATCAAATTTGTAGATCATATCCATCTATTTAAAAGCAAAACTGAGGACTTCCCTAGCAGTCCAGTGGTTAAGACTTCACCTTCCAATGCAGGGGGTGCGGGTTTGATCCCTGGTCTGGGAGCTAAGATCCCACGTACCTTGTGGCCAGAAAACCAAAATATGAAACGGAAGCAATATTGTAACAAATTCAATAAAGACTTTAAAAATGGTCCACATCAAAACAATCTTTAAAAAAATAAATAAATAAAAGCAAAATTTAATGGAGTAGAAAATATCAGAGTATATTGCATATAGGAAGTTTGTGAAATGTCTGTTTATTATATGTTTATGAGGCATATGTGTTTGCGTGCACATGTGTGAATGTAGGTCATGATATGAAAATGTTTGAAAAAACTTTGTCCTAGTCCTTACAAGCATTCTGCAGAACCAACAGTTATATGCACACCCTAACCTAGACTACTACAGTCTGAGAAGTCCATTCCCATATAACTGGTATTATGAGGCCTCCATGATGAATCACTGCACAGTAGGCAGCTTATGTTATGAAGTGATTTCATCATTTATAGCATCACATATGGTCATTAAATTTCATTTAATTAGGAAAAATAATCCATGCAATCATTTCTTTGATCACAAGTATTTATCATCTTGTCTGAAATCTGACTAGTGTTCCAAATGAGAAAACTCCCAATGTGGCAATTTTTCATCGTGAATATTTTTATATCACTGTAATTTTATTAGCTCAAGTTGAATTAGTCAACTCTCGCTTCTTTCATGAGATTTTCTCCAATTACTATAATCTTCACTGATTGCTCTCCTTTTAATGAACTCCTTTGACACTTAACTTCTAATAGTTCCTCACATAACTGTTACACCTCACCTAAATGAAACATACTTCAAAGCTAGGTGGGGAAAAAAGACATTTGAGCAGTCCAAAGAGAAATCACAAATCCCATACACTAAAATCACTGCATTTTTTCATAAGAAATTTCTCTAGGATCTTGTCCGAAGCTCATTTTTTCTGCTTTATTCATAATCTAATAAACATACTACCTAGCACACAAAAGACAACCAGTAAGTAGTTGTTGAATAAGTGAGTAGATGAAAGAGATAAAGGAAGAAAAAGAGAGAGAGAGGAGAGAGAGAGAGAGGAAGAAGGAGGAGGAGGAGGAAGAAAGAGGGAGGAAGGAAGGGAGGGAGGGAGGGAGGGACGGAGGGAGGGAGGTAGAGGAGGGGGAGGGGAGGGGAGGGGAGGGGAGTTTAGGTTTCTAGGTCCAAAGCAAAAGCAAAATGCAAGGGTGGGAGATAACAGTGAGGCAAGTAAGGCAATATGCCACCACTGGGAAGCAGACATCAATGACAAGTTCTCTCTCAAACACACACAAATGCATGCATTTAAGAACACAAAGATCACAATAGCTTGGAGTCATTTCAAGTATGAGCAAACAGAAGAAAACATTTCAATAGGACATGAGTGCATTAACCAAAGAGCAAATGCTCATAATGAAGACCTTGAATCTTCAAAAATATTGAAATGTGCTCAGTATATTCTATTTACAGCAAGAAATGGTAATGTTTTAGAATTTTTAATATCCAAGTGGTTAAAAGTTAAATATCTTGTTGCCTTCGTCTAATTGAAAAAACAGTGTCTCAAAACCTTTCCCCGAAAGTTCTTTGTAGCTGAATTTTACTGCCACCATTCCATTAAACACTATTTCATTTGTGTGTCTTGATTGTAACCAATTTGAGGGCAACAGTCACATCTTTTTTTTTTTTTTTGCAGTACTTGGGCCTCTCACTGTTGTGGCCTCTCCCGTTGCGGACCACAGGCTCCGGACGTGCAGGCTCAGTGGCCATGGCTCACGGGCCTAGCCGCTCCGCGGCATGTGGGATCTTCCCGGACCGGGGCACGAACCTGTGTCCCCTGCATCGGCAGGCGGACTCTCAGCCACTGCACCACCAGGGAAGCCCCAACAGTCACATCTTATATTTATTACCTGCGGTGATTCAGAAGTTAGTTATGAGTTGAAAACAATGTCAGAAGGATGTGAGCCCCAGAAGTTAGAAATGTGTAAATGGATAAACTTTTCATGGAATGACTGGATAAATTTTAAATATTATCCTTCGTTTGATAAACTAATTTAAATTAAAATATCAATAGCAAACAGAATTTTGTGAACAACAAAGAATTTATGACACTAAGCATTTTACAAGGAAGAAAAACAAGTCTATTTTACTGAACCAAGGTCTCTGTCGTAAATGCGTACCTATGTAAATAAAGTGTGAAGTCACTCAGGACTAAATCCTGGGACTTTGAGAGATTCAGATGCAAATGATCATGCTGCCTATCAAGGAACCATCTGGCTTATTAACCATATTTTAATGAAGAACAGAATTCTATTCCACAAATTGTTTACATAACACCTACAGCTGATATTCATGAAGAATTTATAAAGAGTGTTTCACTCATATGACTAATATGCATCCATTTGGATTACAGACCTTACAGAGACCACTCATTGTAGGTTCCAAAGTAGATAAAGAGTAAAAAATATGTATGTGAACCCAAGAGGAAATAGAAAGTTTTCTACCAGGTTTGTGTGTATCTCTCTCTCATACACACACACATCTTTGTACTTTAAAAAATGTTTTATCAAACTCTGCTTAATCTGAAAGGGACTATTTGGTTTTATATTAAGATTTATTTAGCTGAAATTGTAAACATTATATTAAGGAATATTTGTAGGCTATTTTTATTCTTCAAATAGTGAAGATTTTAAGTGTTCTTCAAACTGTATAGAAACTATATTCTAGCCTGATACATACCAAGTTAAACTAGGAAAAGGATTAAAATATAATGCTTGATGTTTGGTTTTTTTGTAACAAATGTGCATGCATATTTCTAAAATGAATATATTTCAGTACATGCACTTTAAAACTGTAGCAATCAGGTCAACAAATACTGAGCCTGTAAAAATCAAAGAAACTTTTCCCTCATATCACAACCTGTTTAAATTGACTAGCAGTGGTAGTTTCTAGGGCTTTACTGGAAACATGGATTCTGACAGCTCTTTTGTATACTGCCAATCTCTCCTAGAAATTGTGTTGTGGTTGAAATAGTAATTCATAACCTAATGGATTTAAATCAACAGTATAAAAATTGATACTGTTTGTATAAACAGTATCATTTTTTAAACGTATAAACAGACCAGCAGATTTTTTCAATATATAGGGAGTATATTTTAATTCCTCAAAATAATCTCGGGTATATGTAGATGAAACTGCTAAAATTCTCAAAAATATGAAATGTTTTTATAAAACTATATATAATTGCTCCTGATATTATCTCACTTATAAAAGCCATGGACATATTTTCCACAAAATCCCCTCACTGAGCATGAAATCTTGCAAAACATTTTGTCAGAAAAATGATAAAATGTTTATCTAGTGACAGCAACAATCCCCAAGGATACAAAGAGCCAAAATTATGCCTCTGGAAGGCAGAGGAGAAAGACCAGAATTGGCACATTTGCCAGCAAGGTGACAATCTTTATTAAATCTTTATTCTGCTTCAGCTCAACAATAAAATCAAAAGGAAATATTAATTATCATGTGAATCATTATAAACTGAGTACATCAGGGCATTGCTAGCCAGCGCTTCTCAGTCTTTGTCACAGCAGGGCACACACAAAAAATGAGGCTATTTGTACAGCACGGGGAGATAACTGGCTCCACAACTCCAACCAGGCTGCCCCAGGGCTGAGGAGACAAGTACTTCAGTCTATAAGTAAAGAATTTTTGAACATAGAGATCAGAAATCTCTGTCCTAACCAACTGAAAGTGGAGATGTGTTCTAGAACAATATCCCAGTCAGCACACATTAACTTCCACAGGCCAAACAAAATTAATAAATATTTGTTGAATGTCTACTATATGCAAGGCTCTACGTTCAATGATTGAACCAAATTATACCACAATAAAGCTGGAAAAAAAAAAAAAAAGACTGAACCAGCAGGTAGCTTTCACTACCAAGCTAAATTTGAACATCATCCTGTAGAAGCAAAGAAAAATTTGAGTAAGGGATAACAGTTTAAAAGAAACAAATACAACTCTAGAAAATTTCATGACAATTTTGGAAGATATTAGAAAAATGGTTCAGTCTCTAATTTGTTTTTATTTTTCATGGGGGAGGGAGTGAGTTGACCTAAACAGTTCATTCAGTGAGGTCAACAACTGTTCACTGAAAGATAAGAGGAGCAGGAAAGCAATGACTGTGGTGCTTCAGGGAATTTAATCCAGCAGCAAAATATCCAGAGTTTGGAAAGGAGATAAAGTGACGCCAAGGAAACCAGGGTGTGGTGGGTGTGAGAAAGTAAGGGCTTCAAGGACAGGAATGGAAAAGAAATGAGGATGCAAAAGATATAATAAGGGACAGAACAATACAATCTTATGGCTAATTAGATACAGTTATTGACAGACATGGGGGGGCAGTAAGAAAAATGTAAGATGCATGCAGGTTTCTGATCTAGAGCATAGGAAAAGTGTGACATCATTATTAGAGTGAATTTGAAAAGAAATGACAAATTAGATTTTAAACGTTTAAGTGATAAGAGACATTTAAGAGCTCACCAAATATGTTGATCTAAAGCTTGAGATGGAGGTGATAGTTGCAGCTATAAATATGAATGAGTGTTCCAAGAGGGACAAAGCAATGTTTAGTGAGTCAAATTATTCAAAGTTCTAATAACAATATTATTAAAATGGAAAATTATATATAGGTTCAACAACATGCAACATAAAATTGTTTATGCCACAAATCTCTTTCAACTGTCCAAAGATTATTTATTCAAACAACATTTTGCAAATATGTAAATGCCTAGTGTGGAAGGACTGGGACGTGCTGTGAAAAACAAGATTAACATGGTTCCTCAACTCACAGAGTTTACAGTGTAATGGGAGAGATAGGCATTAGACAAAATCACATGCAAATAAATATGTAATTGCCAACTGGGAATAAATACTGTGAATTCAAATTAAAAATGCCATGAGATATTATTATTGTCAAGTCATAAACCTGCTATGTACTAAATTTATGTTCTTAAAATACTCAAGGAGCTATATTTCATATTGAATATTCAATGTTGATCTTAGTTTAAAAGTTAATTTGCATTCAAAATTTTAATCGCAAAACTATTTTATCATTCCAAGAAATTTACAATTCTCATGAAAGAGATAACCAAGGTTGGATCACATGTCCCTAGAGGACTGTAACTGTCCTTGTCCTTGGTCTCCCATGTTTACAGTCTTCTGCTCATGAGTCTCTCTTCCTTCCCTTTTTGTAAACTCCTTGAGGGCACTGAGTCTTATATGTTATTTTATCTGCAATGACTCACATAATGTCAGGCACATGGAAGGCACTTTAGGCGCTATAGTGACTGAATGAATAAATGACTAAAAGCAGGAGAAAATTATTAGCAAAACCTCCATATTTTTATTTTCAGCCTCATCATCAATACCAAAAGTGATTGAACATATGCCATAGACTGAGCAGTGTGCTAATTACTGGATTTCAGGGAAACACAAAATATAGTGCTTACTCTCAAAGAACTTATAATTTAAGGACACAGACATACAAATCACAGAATATTTCATGGTTCACAAACTGCATTCATAATACAGCATCTCTTTTTATCCTCATAATAATCTTGTGAGACAGGGAAGGTAGATGTTAACTTTCTCATTCTGCTGAGAAAACTAAGACCCACAGAGGTTAAGTGTCTTGCCCAAAGTCACACAGTAACCAGGCAGTGTGAGTATTAGAACTCAAGTAAGCTAATGTCTAATTCAGTTTGTGGTAGAGGAGTAGCAGAATATAAGATTTCAGAAATAAGTAAAGTTAGCTTAAATGCCAAGTTAGGTGTTCACACAAACTTAATGTCAGTTTATCCTCAAATCTCACCTTTTATCTAAAATGCCAAAAAATTGTTATTTATAAAATAAAAAATGTATCAGTACTAGTAATGAATACATTTAACCTGAGATTTTAGTTTTTAATTGACTTCATAAAAATAAAAACTAAAGAGTTATATATTCTTAAAGCCAATATAAGTATTTATCTATGCATTCTTTTGAAGAATTAATTTATACATTTTTTCTCAAGTCTGTGAATATAAATAGTGTTTTTTTTAACAAGTAGCAGTAATAGCTAATGACTCCAAGTAATGTATTTTACAGTTTTATTTCAAGCCTACACCTGAACCAAACATGAAGGATAAGGGTTAAGGTCTTGAAGATGGTCACGGGCCTTACAGTAGCTACATGTATTGCCTTCAGCCCATATCCTTCTCTGAAAACAGCCCCTCCTCCCCTTCTCTTCCTACATTGTTGTTTCTAGCCTGCCTTCTTAAACAGGGCTAACTGGACCAGGGGTGAATTACTGATCCAAGAAGTTCAATCATAGTTTCCCTGCAGAAAGAGAACTGAGGGATACAGAACTGAACCTGGGGAGCATAGTCACCAAGAGAACTAAGGGAAAGTCTGAAGATTTTCTTTGCTAAGGGTCCAAGAGCAGCCCTGACCTCCCATTACTGAAGCCTGATGGTTCCATCATATACTTTAATACCATCTCAAAATATTCCTTTAAAAAATAAAAACCAATTTCATATACAAAATACATGTCCTCACAAAATATATAAAATCATATTTCCTTCTTATAAAGATGAGGCAGAAATGGCACATCCCTTTCAAATTTTATTTATTCATTAGAAAATGGGTGGGGGGATGAATAGTAGATTTGACATAGTGGGTAAGACCTTGGAGTTTAATAAAACTAAATTTCCAAAATCATTAAATTCTTAATATAATAATCGGGAAAAATCATATAACTAAAACAGACTTTTTAATCCGATAAATAGGGACATCCTTCATCAATATTAACCTCAAGTTAAAATGGGCACAGGACACAACAGTGCCATGTTTGACTGTTATGTTAGATTAAAAGTCCCATAGCGTGCTAATTAAATGGTGTTATAAAGCAGCCATTGCTGCTGAACTAAGAAGTTCATTCCAGACACTAAGAGGATAATCTGACCCTCTAAAGCTGCTTTTCTAAAGCCTTAGACATACCACTTTTGACAGAGGTTACTTGTGTTAAAGAGTCATAAAGGAAGATGAGACAGAAATGAAAACTTATTGAAAGATAGGCAAATCTATTAAAATCATTCATTTGGGGCTGTTCTCATTAAGATAACCATGTGTTTTATTTAATTCAGTGGCCTGTCAACTTTCTATTTCAGGGTGAAAATAAATTGAATTCTTTTAGTGAGTAATACAGAGATCTCTGCATTATTAAGTAATACCTATTTTTCTCAGCGATTTTGATAATTGTGTTTAGTTTAAATTTTTAAAACACTATTTTTCATAGCCTGCTAATGTTTTCAGTGTTCAGTAGTTGAGGAATGAAATTCTTTTTTCCCTTATAGATATTTTTCTGCTTGGCTAACATCAATGATAGCCTTCAAGTTGTTTGTCTATGAAGTCTTTCTCAGAGTACACTGACACCACCATTGTTTGGTTAGTTCTGATGGCAGACTTAGGATTGATAACATCTCTTTCTGAAAATAATTCACTGAGAAGTAAGTTTAAAAAGTTATAATATTTGGGCAATTTCATTGCTTAACTTAAATTCAAAGGTCAAGAAACCAAAAAATTCAGCTAACAAAACACCTACATGCTGGATAACTAAGGTACCATGGTTACAATAGTGGAAATTTCAAATCTCCTTGTAAATCACTTTTCCACAAAATTTAATATTAACCATAAAAAGAATTTAGTGCAATATATTTGTACATACTTTATCCTAAGATCAAATGGGTAAGGGGAAAGTTTAATTTTTTGAAAAATAGATTAAAATGTTTCAGTATCTTCACTTCTCACAAAAGTCGTGTGTGAATGAATGAAAAAATTCCCTCCTGCAAAATACCTTCCTTAAAATTGAATTATATGCAAGGTGCCCTCTTGTTATAGTTAACTGGTTTGCATGAAAATGAGGCACAAGTTAAAGTAAGAGATCTACAATTACTATGATAATTTATAGTCTAGAGTATTAGCCTCAGTATGAAAATTAAAATTACGTTAAATAAAATCATTTTATATCACATATTTTTAATCGTAATAGTATAAAAATCTCAATTCATCATTTTTACTTCAAACACAAAGTGTTTTTCTTTATGTCTGAAAATAGTCAATTTGTATTCACATCTCATAAATCATTTTCACACAATCTATATTGTCATTCATTCAACTTAACATAAATAACAGTTAAAATACTGGCTGGGTAAAGTAACCATTTTCTGGAAAAAAAAAAAGTCCACATTCAATCTATAGTTGAATTTATATTAATCTCTAATCAGAACTTAGCTTCTCTGTCCCCTTGCAACTTGAATTTCAGAAGTTAAGCAGACTTCAAAAATACAAAACATTGCAATCACTCATATTTATCCTTGAGCAAATGCACCATCTAAGATCTAATTTTTTTAAAAGTCTGTGAGAAGGAATTAAATGTGGTGTGACCTGTCCTGGGACAATTTACTTTTCTCTATTAAAGGTAAGGCTGTGATAGCATTTTGTCAATGCAGTCGCAAGACAGCTTATGAGGAATTCACAGTCTGGTGTGTCAGGGAAAGAAAGATATGGAAGACTTAAAAATTTAAACAGACAATCCCATATTTTCTCCCCCCAGTTCATCTCTGCTGGTAGCAAGGTGTCCACAGTAACATGAAGGTGAAAATCATGTCTCCCCTTCTTTACCCTCAAATTCTTTGAAGTTGCTTTGTTTTTTTCTGAAGAAATCTGTGCCTTTGTGGAGCAGCCAAACTCTTCTCTGTAGAGCAAAAGGAAGCTTTGAGACAGAGAAAAGTACCTACGGCTTCCCTTTTCCTCTGTCCCTATCCGTGCTCTGAAGGGGCACACAGGTGCCGGCATGTTCAAACATAAGGGAGTCAAAGTTACTGTGAACAGAGAAGGAGAAAAATCTAATCTCCTGTCCTGCCCATGCCCTTCCAAAAATCCTAAGCGTATTTCATCTACCAAAACAAGGAGGGGGACTTCCCTGGTGGCGCAGTGGTTAAGAATCTGCCTGCCAATGCAGGGGACACAGGTTCAATCCTTGGTCCAAGAAGATCCCATATGCAGCGGAACAACTAAGCCCATGCACCACAACTACTGAGCCTGCGCTCTAGAGCCCGCGAGCCACAACTACTGAGCCCGCATGCCACAACTACTGAAGCCCCCACATGAGAAGCCCGTGAACCACAATAAAGAGTAGGCCCCGCTCTCCACAACTAGAGAAAGCCCGCATGCAGCAACGAAGACCCAACACAGCCAGAAATATATAAATAAAATAACTAAATTTATTAAAAAATAAACAAAATTTTAATAAAACAAAGGGGAATCAGATACCAAAAGTGTCTTAACACTAAACCCACTGCTTCATTTTTAGGTAAGAAAATTTAAACTCAAAACTGTAAAGTGATGTGTCCAAGATCTCTCAATTCCCAGTCCAATGTTATCTTCACTTGTTTTTGCTGCACTGGCCCCATGAAGCATAAATTCTATTTCTGGGGCAATGAACTGCCCATGCCCAGCTGGCAGCCTGCAACCTGCCATGTTCTTTTCTACTTTGGACCTTTGACCATGCCATTCCTTTTCCTGATCCTGGTTCTCCCTAAGGTTCCTTCTCAATTCAGATATTCTTCAGAGACACCTTGCCAGACCACCCGAACTAAAATTATTCACCCCTGTCTCTCCTAGAATACAGTTACCACAGTCTAAAATTATCATTTTTATTTATTTTTTTGTTCAATCATTGTCTCTCTTTCCCACTACAAGATAAGTTCCATAAGGCAGAGACCATAATTATTTTCTTTACCACACCGTGTGGTATAGAGTCTGCCATGGCAGAAACAAAGACAAATGAGCCAAGCTTCTACCCACCAGGAAAAAATGATCTAATGGGAGAAGCAACTGCTTGCATAAATAAGCCTTTAAAAAGGTAGAATTGAATAAAAGTTAGTATAAAAATAATACATATGCCATTTGAAGAAAAGGACAAAGAAAATCATTATAAAGCCGGAGATTTCCTGGAGGAGGTGAAACTTTTTTAGCTGGGGTAGCCCTTGGCTTTAACAAAGGTTCCAGAGAAAAACACATTCTAGGAAAGGGAACAACTTGACCAAAACCTTAGAAAAGGCAGGGTTACATTTGGGAAGTAGCCAGCTGGTACATGAGAAATGAAGAAAACCAAGGGTAGGCACAGATAAGATAAGGACATTTCAAATCTCTTAACCATGTCCTTTTCTCCAGTTCATGATACCATTCCCTCAATTTCACTTCCTTACTCACCAGCACAGATATCAAGACATCACTTCAATCCCTCTCTTTCAAAGAACGTCACACTCAGTTTTCTATTTTACCTACCTTTCAAATCCAAAATTTTGGTCCAACCATATGTCTACTCTTTTTTATACCTGGACTGCCAAAAATCAGCCTCCAAGCAGATCTGTGCCCCTACCTGAGTACTCAGTGCTTCTTGGTATCCCTTTTCATATCCTTTATGATATTTACCTAGAACATTTCTATGTCCAAGCTAGCCACTGCTTATGCAATCTAGACATCCTTCAGCTTATGTCTGGTTCTGTGTGTCCCTGTAGATGCTTTTGCTGCACTCTTAGCTCACGTCTTGTACAGCATTCATCACTGTATTCTACTCATTGGATCACCGGGGTCCTCCACTTGACTATTTGCTGTTTCAGGATTAGAACTATATTTGTCATCCATTTACTTTTTATTCCTAGCACAACTTATGTTACATTCTAGATGTTGAATGTATATATTTTATTTAATGAATAAATTCATGAATAACAGTATAATACATAAGGACCGAATAGAATTGGAGGAGTTGAAATTCCAACTTGAAAGTTTATATTTTTCAGCATTGGGAACTGATTAAAAACTTTACATGATCAGATCTATGCTTCAAGACCAATTCTGGAAGTGGACCTCTGTCGATGTCTGATTGACAATGTCTGGAGACAAAGAGTAGGGGAGAGAAATTCATGGCAAGTAAGTCAGTTAGGAGGCCATTACAAGCATCCAAGTGAGGATGATATGGACTAAATGAAAGTAATGTTAGAAGGAAACAGCAAAGAGGGTCATTTGAGTGGTAAAATGATGGATTTGGTTTAAATATGGGGTATAAGAGACTCAATAGGCTGTTGGGAATATGGTTCTGGATATCAGAAAACATAGAAATTCACAGAATTTTTAGAATTAGAAATCAGCTAGTACCCTTCCCCACCTCTATTTTAGCTTCTGAAACTGGTATAAAGGCAGATATTTCAGACCAACACAGTTGGCTCTAATTTCAATGTCATCAGCTTCAGTAACAGTTCCAGGGAAGAGGCTATACAATGAAAGTTTGTGAGGCACCAGGGACTGGGCTTTGGAAAGCGCCTCTCTGTAAGGCAAGTGCAAGACAGAGGATCCAGGAGAGGAAACAGGGGAAATGGAATGGTTTCATTTTGATTTTTGCTTCTCACACAGGAGATCTGGGTACAATTCCTCCATTTGTTTTAATAACCTTTTTTTAGCACCTACTTGGTTCTAGAGACAATTCTGAGCTCAGAGTTCACAAAGGCCAATGAAACAGTTGCAAAAAGTCATACATTTACCATTAGTCAGGAACTTATATAAGCACCTGATGCATATTAATTCATATAATTTTTACAACCACCCTTTGAGGTTGAGCTATAGAGTGGTTAAGTAACTTTCCCAAGGTTACCCAGCTGGGTAAGTAGTGCACAAAGATTCAAACCCAAGCAATCTGTCTCCAAATCTGTTCTTAACTCCTGTGTTACGTTGCCTATAAGGACATGGCTCCTGTTCTAAGAAAGCTTAGAGTCCAGAATATGGAAATACATGCTTTAAGTACCAATAAATTAGTGAGAAACAAAAACCTGGAGTGCAAGTCGAAATTTGCTGTCACACTGCCAAATAAATGTTGTCGTTTTCAACCTTTACTCTAAAAGAGATAAAGGGTAAGAAATGAGGCAGGAGTTTTCCATAAAAGAAGACCTGACCAAACAGTAGGGTCTTAGATGGAATGTCTCCTTGGGTTTGCTACTAGCTTGAGTTTACAAGTAAGAAACTGCAGGGCCTTCACTTTGCTCTGTCATCTCTACTCCACTCACCCTGTCTAAAGGATGCTTCCTGTATATTCTGAGAGAAAGAAACCAAACATGATTTAATGCTCTATGTTTGACAACAATATTCACTGAAGCAATTTGTTTGATTTAAAGAGATATGATTTCCTCCCACAGAAACTGCATAAGCTTAAAAATAATTTTCTGATATAGTGTAGTTATTTAAAAACTGACATAGATATCATGCTTAAACAAATCACCTTTGCTTCCAGAAAGGAAAGGAGCAAGTTAAGGATCATAAATATGAAAAGAACACAATAATATTTTTTTAAATCAGGGGAAAATTCATTGAGACTTGAGTATGAATAGAAAACCATCTGTATTTTCAGTACAAGTATAGAAATCAATCGATCCAATTTTAGATTTAAATATTTGAAATAATTACTATGCATATAGCACATGCTAACACAATTCAATCCAGTTATAACATTGGAAATCCAGTGTATATTCATAACACTTAAATTAAATATATAAATATTTTGGATAAGAATCAGATTTATCCAGTTAATATCCTGCAAATGCCTAAAATTCTAAGCAGCAACCATGGTACAGATGTCATTGCACATAGTATATATCATGAATATAGGCCCTCCATGGTTCTTGTCATTTTTCTGTGCGTTCACTTTGCACTAATTAAAAACACATGCTTTTCTTATTCTTTATATTTTAAATACTTATACTGAGTAAAATTAACCACTTCTTGAATTCCACATAGTATTTTTTACAACTGAATATTTTAAATCCATCAATGAATTACAATAAAGGAAAACTGACACTAAACTTTGAATTAAAGTCTAAAAGAACTTTTCATTAGAAGCAAACAAACATACAAATTTCTGAGGAGGGATAATGGCTTTGAAAAAAAAAAAAACAGTTCTAGCAGTCTTGTGTTCAAGGCACATGTCATATTCAGGATGAGGCATTATAGGGGCCAAAATATCAGATGTCTGCAGTTCCAGGCAGATGGTAAAAGAGAGACAGGCCATGTGAGGACTATGGGAATCCAAACAGAACAAGCCCTAGCTAAAAAAAGCAGCTCCTGGGCTTACCTGGTGGCGCAGTGGTTGAGAGTCCGCCTGCTGATGCAGGGGACATGGGTTCGTGCCCCGGTCCGGGAGGATCCCACGTGCCGTGGAGCGGCTGGGCCCGTGAGGTGTGGCCGCTGGGCCTGCGCGTCCGGAGCCTGTGCTCCGCAGCAGGAGAGGCCACAACAGTGAGAGGCCTGGGCCCTGCAAAAAAAAAAAAAAAAAAAGCAGCTCCTACCAACTTGCCATATGACAAAGCAGACTCTGTGCAGCTGGTCTTTAAGAGAAAAATCTTAGCCTCCAATGCTTTTCTGATCATTAAGTTTGATCCTTAAACAACAAATGTTACTTTCAGTGTAATATCTATGTCACTGTAGGTTAATGTGATTCCACAGCAATCAATCTAAAATACTATGTGATATAAAACACTAAAATAATTTCCAAGATTCATCCAAAAAAAAGAAAATAAACCTGTGTCACTCTTTTTAAAACTGGCACTTCAAAAACTGTCCATAAATTCTTAGAGGGAAAGAAACTTCAGTCTTGCCACTGATGTCTCTGTGTCTAAACAATGATACATTTTAAAAAATCTTAATTGTTTTACAAAGCATTTCCAGGTAGTAAATGTTAATACTGTAGCCACATTTACAGTGGTAAAATGAAGCTACAGATCTTCATTCCAAGGAAGAGGCAAATAGGAAAATATAAAAATCAATCATTTCACTTCCATGTTATTCTACATACTAAATAAAAATCAAGAGCAAAACATCTATAAACAATGAGTTATTGAAAATGGCACAACATGTGTCTACTAATTTGTATACCAATCTAATGAATTATACCAAATGTGTCACACACCACCATGGAAAAGTCATGCTCTAAAAAAAGGGAGGCAAGCTATTTTAGCCTCTCTAGTGACCTATAAACAAAAAGGGCATTTATGAAAGCAAAATATTTCACTCACTCCCAGACATAGCAACCTCCTACATTTATAATACTTTCCTACTTTTAATACTATACTCTTTAAGAAACATTTTATCTAATGTTCTTAAATATATTATATCCTAGTGTCCCACTCTATGGGACACAAGGCAAACTACCTCTTTCGGTTTCAGGTAAAAAGAGAAAGCAGGAGCACAGTTCTTGAGGCGCTAGCCTACTGTGTTCCCCCTTTGCCTGGCAAAGAAAGAAAGCCACTCTCTTTCTCCTCCATAACACTGTCTCCATATTTCTGTTTGGCATTGGTGCACAGAGAGCCAAGATTTTGGCAACAAATTTGGGGGCTTGTCTGGGATTGACTTGTGGGCAGGTGGCCTCATAAGGGCCCTCGGCTTGATGGGACGCTCAGGGATTTCTCTCCACACCAGCCTCCCCAGGGAGAGCAGAGGGTTGGAGGATTTCTCTGAGGTCAGATTGCCAGGGTTCCCCTGCCATAGGGCAGTGCCCAATCACACCCGACCCACTGTCTCAGCTGCAGAACTCCAAGGCTGCGGCAGAGATCAGCGGAGAGGTTGCCCTAGCAGCTGCCAAAGCTTTCTTTGCCTTGAGGACACCTTCCTTTTCCCTTACCGCATTAGCCCAGACATCTACTCTGAGAAGACATTAACTCCTGGAGGATCAGAAAGAGGGTGTTTGGTACGTCACAACACATCCGCCAGCAATTTGGTAAGTCCCCCAAAGGCCACACCGTGGCCTTTTTGACTTTGTCAGTTTGGGGAACTTCAGTTCCAGTTTGGGGAGTTCTCCCTGTGAAAGGAAATTCCATTTGTAAGGTGCCACTTTGGACAAAGGTCACAGGTCTAGTGGGACTGGGACGTCATGTTTGGGGCATTTTTGCCGTTTGGCTTTTGATTTCTGGGCATCTCTTTGCCTTTTGTTTTATTTTGAGTGTGGCTTCCCACTGGCGAAGTTTGGGTTCATTTGGTTACTTTGGTTTGAGTACACAGACATCTGTTACTAACTGCTCAAGCTAGAATGGGAAGCACCTCCTCTAAGGTTCCACCCCCACCTGGGAGACCCTTGGGAAAAATTTTGAATGACTGGTCAACCTATAGCTATGATCCAATGACAAAGAAAAATGGCCTAAAAGAGATGCAAATGTCCTATCTGGTCTTCTCAGGAACGCTTATCTCTGCCATCTTTTTGTTTTTGTTTTCGTTTTTGCAGTACGCGGGCCTCTCACTGTTGTGGCCTCTCCCGTTGCGGAGCACAGGCTCCGGACGCGCAGGCTCAGCAGCCATGGCTCACGGGCCCAGCCGCTATGCGGCACGTGGGATCTTCCCGGACCGGGGCACGAACCCGTGTCTCCTGCATCGGCAGGCGGACCCTCAACCACTACGCCACCAGGGAAGCCCTCTGCCATCTTTTTAAATGGAAATTTTAAAAAGGGTAAAGTAATTTAGAACTTGACTTGTCAAGGATAAATAGAAATCTTAAGTGTCTTTTCTGTAAGCACTAGTAAAAAGGGTTTAGCCATCTAGATAGGTGACCTTGATTTGTTCCATCTGCTAGAAGCCCAATTTGAATCCAGCCCCTTGTAACTGATGGCTTTTATGTTGTACCTGACACAGGGCTGAAATTTTCAAATGGGAACTATGAGGCCTCTATGTTTGTTTGTGTGTTCATATGTATCTATATGTGTGTTGTAGGTGTATGGTATTGCCAAAAATGAATTCATAAAAGAGCTCTACTTAATTGGCTTTAAAAAACATTAAGCACTTATATAAATACTCAGAAATAGAAAATAATCTGGCCAGAATGAATTTCAGGTTCATGTCATCTGGAAAATACTCAGTATTAAACTGATATCTGGTATTGAAGGTGGCTTAAGCTTGTTGGTTTGATTAACATAGACATGTTAGAGTCATTGATGTCAAATATAATACTTCTGTTGTACCTAGGTTTACTAGAGGTCAAATAAGACCTTATTCTATCTATTACAAATTTGTCAACAAGAAAAGTTTAAGGAAAGTAAGATATGTGTTTTTAGTAAAAGAAGGTGTGAAGGGCTTCCCTGGTTGTTCAGTGGTTAAGAATCTGCCTGCCAATGCAGGGGACATTGGTTCGAGCCTGGGTCCAGGAAGATCCCACATGCCACGGAGCAAGTACTCCATGCGCCACAACTACTGAGCCTGCACTCTAGAGTCCGTGAGCCACAACTACTGAGCCTGCACACCACAACTACTGAAGCCCACATACCTAGAGCCTGTGCTCTGCAACAAGAGAAGCCACCGCAATAAGAAGACCGCGCACCTCAAAGAAGAGTAGCCCCCACTCCTGCAACTAGAGAAAGCCCCACGTGTCAACAAAGACCCAACGCAGTCAAAGATAAATAAATAATTAAATAATTTTTTAAAGCATTAAAAGAAAAAAAGCTGTGAAGAATGAAAAATACTGAAAAGAATTATACATGATCAGGATTTTCTAAGATTGGATTAAATTTATTTGGGTAAATGGACTTCATTAGGAATGGGCTAGAACAAGACTGGATTTGGTTTCTCCTTCCAAGGTATTCTTGAAATGCTGCTTCTGACAACAGATTGTGTGAATTTCTTTGCCTTTAAGTGATTTGTATTAGCTTTTGAGATCTCTTGTAACTTTGGTTAAGAAATAAGTATTGTCTCACAGTGACTGATGATCTTATTTGACCAAGTGTTTTAAAACTTTTTGACAAACTTCCCAAATATCAAACCTTAATTAATTTTTTTTTTGATTTCCAGCTAACTTTGGGATACTTTAGAGGGCCCTTGAGGTATCTTAAAGAGAAATATTTAACTAGGATTATTTGGTATGTTAAATTAAATGTAATCATTTGTAATTCTGGTTACTGTAACCAAGTTTCTTTATGGATTACACTGTACTCAGATGTTTAACCATGCCTTTTAAGTCTTTTGCCATTTATACATACTTTTGTACTCTGATGTTGTTACAAAAAGCACTTTATCAGCAAGGAGATTCATAGAAAGGCTATGGAAGCAGTTATGACAGTTCCACATCAAGATGATGGCTATGTGAGGATTCCAGCCCATACTGACTTAAGACAAGGAACTGTCCTGCCCCTGGGATCCCTAGGTCAGGCATCCAGAGATTTTTTACTCCCGACCGGCAGGGTCAAGGCCCCTACTCAGCCTTGAAGCAGTTACAGAAGACGGTCACCACTCTGCTTCGCATAAGAATATGGGAGTAAAATCTCTGAGGGAGGAATGAAATAGCAGGGAAGGGTGGGGGCATAAACTTTAAAGGAATGACATAGCCCGAGGACATGACATAGACTGATTAGAACCAAATAGGTCCAAGATGGCAGACGAGTTGACTTCCACTAGACTTTGAGCCTCAGTATCCACTCACTGTAACACATCGGCAAGCTAAGTGACACACCCACCAGCGCCATGAGGGTTCCAAGGCGACCATCAAAGATCAAAAAGTGGGCAGTGGCCCAATTCGAGGTGAAGAAACTTTTAAGGAAAGAAATGTAAATGAGATAAGAGCCTTTACAGAAATTCTATTAAGAATGATTATGCTTTAGAAATGTCTATCTAAAATAGTCTCTCCAGATTCTGGTTAACTTGAAAGTCTAGAGTTGCGCTAAATTAAGTGATGGAAGTTTATTGAATAACTAGGTCATTCCCAAATAAAATAAGATACTGAGACATTAATTACTGAACACTGGCTTCCTCTTACAGAGAAACTAAAGATATTTAGAACTATTAATGAATATGTTTGGTGCCATCCTGAGATGTTCTCTATCAGAAAGCAAATTTTTTTTTTTTTAATTATCACTGGTATTTATGTTCACCAATCTACAGAATGCTAATGTAAAGGACAGTTCATAATTGCTTACTTCATAGTTTTCACAAGAAATTTAGGTTTTAAGAGATGAGGATTCTAATTTAAACATGTTAATTAAAGCTAATAGAAATAGAAAATTATTGTTGATGTGGCCTTGGGCAAAGTTGTTAATGTTTCTAAATCTCAGTGGAAAAAAAAATGTGTGTGCCGGGGGTGTGGTTATAACAAGTGCTGGTTAATACATTGCAGTTTCTGGTCTATTGCACATACTCAAGTTATCAATCACTATAATTATTGAATAAATTTCCTAATTTATTTCTCCTCTTCCTGATAATGTCCAACAATTTTCAAACATACTGAGTCAATGCCTTCTAAACATTCTTACATATAACACTTCCCTGGCTTATGGTGTTAACATATCAAAGGGACTATTTGTCATATATATATACATATATATATTTACACATATATGCACATACATATTATATCTACAATTTATCTCTCGTGAATTTTGGGAGCAGAAAACACAATAACGGAAGATAGATGAAATTCCATGTAATTTTGTTATGATTTAGAATAATGACTGGTGTTTAATCTACACACATGCAAGAGAGCATATGCAGCCACAGAATTGTAGAGTCAAAGTTCTTTCAAGTTCTCTAAACTATTTTAATTTACATATTTGAAAATATCACTAGTTCATGGCACACTCTGGGTAAGAAGCAGGTCCCTTACTCCTTGTCCTGCTTTTTTCCACAGTACCACACTGCCAGATTAACTTACTTTGCCATTACTTTTTTTTTTTTTTTTTTTTTTTTTTTTTTGCGGTACGCGGGCCTCTCACTGCTGTGGCCTCTCCCGTTGCGGAGCACAGGCTCCGGACGCGCAGGCTCAGCGGCCATGGCTCCCGGGCCCACCCGCTCTGCGGCATGTGGGATCTTCCCGGACCGGGGCACGAACCCGTATCCCCTGCATCAGCAGGCGGAGTCTCAACCACTGTGCCACCAGAGAAGCCCTGCCATTACTTTTATTTCTTGATCAAACTGTTGTTTCAGTTCTTCAGTACTAATGTCAACCATCTGAAAAAATAAAATAATGTACAATACAGTACAATTAAAAAAAAAAGAAAGAGGCTTGAGGAGAAAAGCATCAAAAGTGTTTTGATTCTATGAAGAAATTGATTAGAGTTAAGACTGGGAAGAAGATCTGATATAAGAAGGTCACTCCTAAGGGAAGTAGGAGACCAGGTAATCTTTGAGAGTTGAGGTGGTGGGGTGCACACCAAGACAGGGATCTATTGTTGATGCATCTGTAGTGGCATTGAACGGCCCATACACGCGGCCCTTAGTCTTTCATCCCATCTGTGCTTCTCTCGCTGGCCTAAGTGATCTCATCTATTTGCAAATTTACATTTCCAACCCATACATCTTTTTTGTTTGTTTTTTGGCTGTGTTGGGTCTTTGTTGCTGCATGTGGGCTTTCTCTAGTTGTGGCGAGCGGGGGCTACTCTTCATTGTGGTGCACGGGCTTCTCATTGCAGTCGCTTCTCGTTGCGGCGCATGGGCTTCAGTAGTTGTGGCTCACAGGCTTAGTTGCTCCGCAGCATGTAGGATCTTCCCAGACCAAGGATTGAACCCACGTCCCCTAAATTGGCAGAAGGACTCTTAACCACTGCGCCACCAGGGAAATCCCATCCAACCCATACATCTTATCTGGAGTGAAAACTCATAAACTAAGCTTCAGATAGGCTTCCTTTCCAGTCCAACCCCACCATGGCAGTAACTGGCATCTCCATCCTTCTAAATACTCAGGCCAGAAACCCAGAGTGATCTTCAAAGCTGCCCCTCCATCATCCCCCACATCCAATTAGTTACCAATTCCTGTGGATTCTACCTCCAAGGGGCAACTCAAATTCACCCGTTTATCTATCCCACTGCTGTCACTCTTATTTAACTTATCTACCCTGAACTATTTACCCTGGTCCATTTCTTGCCTGGGCTCCCTTCATTCCTTTCTTCATACCACAATCAGATGATATTTTAAAGTATTGAATTTAAAATCATTCCTCTGCATGGAACCATTTATTAACTTCTCACTGCACTTGGGACAAAATCCAAACCCTTTAACGTAGTCTATGGCCCACGCAGAATCTGACCCCTGCCTACCTCTCCAACTAAATTCCCTTTTGCTTTTTTCCTTTTTTCTAGCAAAACTGGCATTCTCTCAGTTCCTTTGAAATGACAAGGTCTCTCCTGCCTCAGCACCTTCCCACTTGCTCTTCACCTTGTTTAAGTGCTCCTCTCCCCTCTTCACCTATGAAATTTTAATCTACCACTTGGGCTTCTGCTTAATCCATACTTCTTCAAAAAAGCCTGCTCTGCCTCAACTCTTCAATGTAAATTCCCCCAGAGATAATCTCTCATGATACTCTTTAATTTTCCTTTATGGAACTTACCACAATTCATATCTGTGCATTTATTTGGACATTCATGCATATTATAATTAAATTCCACACTAGATTATAAATTCTTTAAGGTCAGGGACTATTCCATTCACTGCCTTATCCCCAGTGCTTGGGAAACTACCTGATACATGCATTAGAGGGGACTCAGTAATTTCTTTTATGGTCTAATGTTAAATTAAGTAAATAAACATTAAAAATAAAACCTTGAGAGAAACTTTTAATTTAAGCTATGCAATAGCATTTGGCATGAGAGTCTACAGAGATGATTGCTTGGTGAAGGGTTTCATGGTGTCACATCTGCAGGGCGTGGGATGAGCTTTTAAATAGTCTCCATGAGCCTCTCTTACCAAGAAAATCAGCATCTCCTCCTGAATTTGAAAAGACTAGTTTTCCCATGTTAAATATTCTGCATTAACCTCACATTGGGAAGTTGCCTTCTAAGAAGATGTCAATTCTCTTATTAACTGTTACCATATCTTATTACTTCTATACCTATAATTAGAGTAGATCTTCAGGAAAAGCCTGACCCAGAAGACTGAATATATGCCAAATTACTTGCAGGATTCTGCTAACATATTTGGGTAGAAACTTGAAGAATATGTTTGAAAATGGACTCTAAGTGTTTTAGACTAAGGCAAATAGAATATAACATCAGATTAAGTTTGAGTTTCTTATATATTTAAACATGTAATGAACATATAAAGAAGCAGTTCCACTTGTGGGTATTTTGTCAGAAGAAATGAAAACATATATCCGTGAATACTTACAAAAGGATGTTTACAACATTATTCAGAATATCCAAAAGCTGGAAATAATCCAAGTGTCCACTAACTAGTGAATGGCTATATCCATGCAATGGAACACTACTCCACAATAAGAAGCAACAAACAAATTAAAAACACAAATTTATGCTGAGTGAGTGAAGCCTGACAAAAAATAGTATATACTATATGATTCAATTTAAGTAAAATTCTAAAACAGGCAAAACTAAATTCTAGTGATAGAAATCAGATCAGTAGTTGCCTAGGACAGAGAGTTGGAAAGATTAACCCAAAGGGCACAAGGGAAATTTCTTGGAGTGGTGGTTACACAGTCATAGACATTCCTCAGAAGTCATTTATCTATAGACTAAAACATGTAAATTTTATTTTTTGTAAACTATAACTCAATAAAGTTGTTTTTAAAAACACTGAATTTGGTTAAATTTATTGATATGGATACACTCAGAGATTAATGTGCTAGCTCAAGTAGCTGAGAAATGGCTCTAAAAATTTTCTTGGTTGGTTGACTAAAAAAATAAGAATTAATTATGGCCTACAGTCAATGAAGTCAAGACGCCAGATACAGCTAGCATAATGTAGAAGAAGGAATCCAAAAGCACTTAAGCTTTCCTTTAAATGTACTATTGTATTTCAAGAAAAAAAATTCTTAAAAAGGATTTACCACATGCAGCCTACAAAACTATCCTCATCCACCAAGAAAGATAAGAAGACCCTTCCTTCACTAAGATGTCAAGAACTGTACCAGTGAAATGAACAACAGCATCCTTAAATTTCCATAGTCGTGTCCTCTGTATGTTAGGGATGACAGTGGGAGACATGAATGTTGAGATGGGCTCCCTGATATCAATGGCAATGACGGGTTCCCAGCGTAACAGGGGCCACTTGACAACACAGAACCACCAGAGAAAAAGTAGATGCAATTATTGTAATGAACAGCAGTAACAAATAGTAATGAGAATGGCCTAATCTACAGGAAACTTTGCTATGGCTAATTGACCATAGTGTCCTTGGATATAAAATAGGCATCCAACTATAATATTATATATAATATTTTGATTTGTATAACATAAAACATTTAAGAGCTGATGGGCAGAAAGCTGAACACAGGAAAGGAAACTGACTTCTCACCTAGTTCCCAGAAGTAAGCAAAACCTAAAGATCCTAGACCAAGGAGAGACCCATCCCCTTGAGAACAGACCTTGCAACACAGCCACAAAAAAATATATGGTAAATCTTTTTTCACAACTCTCTCCAAAGGAAAAGGTGTGCATGAGAAAATAAGAAATATTCATGCTTTTGAAGGATTAGCTGAAACTAATTCCCAAAGAACCAATATAATAAACAGTCCAACTCTATTATTTTATTTTTTTAATGAAGTATAGTTGATTTACAATGTTGTATTAATTACTGCTGTACAGCAAAGTGATTCAGTTATACACATATATACATTTTTTTTAAATATTCTTTTCCATTATGGTTAACTCTACTTTTTTTTTTTACGCATTTTTTTTTTTTTTTTTTTAATTTTTGGCTGCATTGGGTCTTCGCTGCTGCACGCAGCTTTCTCTAGTTGCAGCGAGCAGGGGCTTCTCCTTGTTGCAGTGCACGGGCTTTTCACTGTGGTGGCTTCACTTGCTGCAGAGCTCCGGCTCTAGCCACGTGGGCTCAGTAGTTGTGGCTCGCGGGCTCTAGAGCACAGGCTCAGTAGTTGTGGTGCACGGGGTTAGTTGTTCCGCTACATATGGAATCTTCCCGGACCAGGGCTCAAACCCTTGTCCCCTGCATTGGCAGGTGGATTCTTAACCACTGCGCCACCAGGGAAGCCCAACTCTACTTTTTAATGTTTGACTTCTGCAGCTTTTAAGCCTCACCCCTGCCTCCACTCCTTCTTCCCTGAATCTGTGCAAGCTAAAAAATCTCAAGGTGCTCTTTCCTTTGGCACCAGCAGGAAGTTCAAACCACGTGTAGGAACTCTCACTTTGACCCCACCCCCTAGCCACCATGAAAACTCCAAGCCAATCTCCTTTCCTTACTCTTTCAAGTCATTTTCAGATCAGCAGGAGGGGCCTGCTATGCTCTCCCCAGAAAGCTCTATTTGCGAGTAATAAACCTTTCCAAACTCTTTTGTGGTGTGTGTGTGTGTGTGTGTGTGTGTGTGCATGTGTGTGTGTCACCAGTCTCAATATTTAAACCAAATTTCGAGGGAAAAGAGTAGTGTCTATCTCACTACTGGGGGATGATCTAACACACCCAAAATGTTACTGTGGTTCATGAAAATAGAGCTTTATGGTGGTTGTGATAAGTAGAGCTCTGCCCCATATACATTTCTCCTCGGATCAACTCAGTTATTTCTCAGTTCCTGAATACATAATTGAAATATAGATCCCGTCAACTGAAATCACCGCATTTTTGGATACTGGAGGGAAAGTTATTGTGGTAGAAAGAGCCAAGTGGAAGCTCTTGGAACTCCCTCTCCAATCAGATTAGAAAACTTAACAATACCCCATTCATCTGAATAAGCTGAATATATTAGTGCCACCATCAAAGACTTGAAAAATGCAAGGTGGTGATTTGTATTACATCCACGTTTAACTTCCCTATTTGACCTATGCAGGTGGTGGATGGATCTTGTAGAATAAAACTTGGTCAGGTAGTGACTCTAGTTGCAGCTGTAAGATTCTACTGGAGTATCTTGCTGGAACAAAACAATACAAATCCTGGCACCTGGTACACAGCTATTGATTTAACAAATGCTTTTTGCTATACCAATTTGAAAGTATGATATGACATACTTCATTCTCACTTGGAATGGGCAAAAGTATACCCTCACTGTCTCATCTCAGGGAAGTCTCAACTTCCTGTTCTCTAATCTAATTTAATCTGCAGAGTTCTTAATCATCTTGGCACCTCACAGAAAATCGGGTCCATTACATTGATGACATCATACTTATTGGACTAGATAAGCAAAGAGTAGCAAGGACAGATATACAACACATGCATGCCATAAGATGGAAAATAAGCCCATGAAAATCCAGACTTAATGTGAGGCTTCTAGGGGTTCAGTGGTCTGGAGCATGTTTGGAAATTTTTCTAAAATAAAGAACCAGTTGTTGCACCTTGCACCAATTACTGCCTCAAGAATCACCAGGATCTGTAGTCTACATCTGATTTTAAAAACACCATGTAACATATTAGTGTGTGCTGCTCTAATCCATGTTCCAAGTAACACATTCTATTGAGGAACTACTAGATTTCAGAGACTACTAAAATATGTGTGAGGTAGACACACACACAAATACATACACACAGTGTTTTATAACTGAACTTAAAAGTATAAGCTTGAATTTTTAAGTCACTCAATGTACCAATGTTTCTGTGAGTGTCATAGTTAGCAAATCACTGTAGCATTCCTCTGGAGACTGATTTTATATCCTCACATGATTTATCACTGTAGCATAAAAGGCATTTGGGGAAATCTGCAGAGCTGGCTTGCAGGACCTTTGTCCTGGGGCTAGAATGAGGTTGGTGTTTGCCTTGTGGCATGCAGGTGTCTGTATGACTTCCTCTGTTTGGTCCCAAGGGCACTCTTGTGAAAAACAAAGGTTAAGAAAAGATATGGTAAACACTGGGAAATAAAAGAAAGTTAATTATATTAGGTGAGAGGCCACAGAATTCTATTTTAGCACCTGCAAAAGTATGCCAATATTTATACAATGATCTCCCAGATTTTATGGGCGATGTCAATTTTTAAGATACTCTAGCTTTCCTTTATTTTTTTACTTCCAGCCATCTGTGGGTAATAATGTGTAGGGAGAGGGTGATCTGACAAAGTACGAAACACAACAAACTGTAAGACTTTGAGCCTCGTATAACAAAATATAAAAACAAAGATCAAAGCTACAAGGCACAGTAGATGATTATTTGGTTTTTTAAAAGAACAGCCCAAAGCAAGGAAAATAAATTCCCCAACTTCTAAACAACCAGAGTATCAGCAAAACATAAACAAGAGCATGTTTATCTTATACCTACCACAGAATCTCCTTGCGTCCTTTTCCTGTTTAAGCCTTTAGCCAGCTGGACACACAGTAAGCTGGGCCGCCTGCTTTAATTTACTCAGAATGAGAGATTTTTTTTGAAGGTCTGGTGGTACTTTTTAAGAAGTCAAATCAAAGAAAACAAACTCAGATGTGTAAATGTGCAAATCTACAAAAACTAGACATATAATATGATGAAAATGAGTTCCATGAAACACCAGAAAAAATTTCCAAGCAATACAGATTCTACTGCTGATAAATGACTTTCAACCTTTGAAGAGAGAAACTTCACTCTATTTAAAGACACTTTTGTGGTGTTGCTGTGCTTTTTCTCCCATGAACTAAATGTGGACCAGAGATGACATATATATTTTTCTGAGAGAAAGGTGGGGTCCTCACTTGTATTTAGCCAGGCATGAAGATACCTAAATTTCCAGTTTTTCTGCCCTGTCCTATAAAGGTAAAGAAGGTAATATTTTTTATTTATTTGTTTATTTTTTGCAGTACGCGGGCCTCTCACCGCTGTGGCCTCTCCCGTTGCGGAGAACAGGCTCCGGACGCGCAGGCCCAGCGGCCACGGCTCACAGGCCCAGCCGCTCCGTGGCACGCGGGATCCTCCCGGATCCGGGCACGAACCCGCGCCCCCCGCATCGGCAGGCAGACCCCCAACCACTGCGCCACCAGGGAAGCCCAAGAAGGTAATATTTTTATTCTGTATTCTTAGATCAAATTTATGACTCTAGCTTGATAAAGCCTCTTTTCCATTAATTTCATAATAGGAGCTTTTAAATGTTGCATTGGTATACAGAGAAATAAGCCCAAAGTGAATAACACAGTATCTTTGTCATATTAACCACTGTGCTCAATACTGTTTCATATTGATTAATGGAAAGAAAATTGAAACAGAAAACATATACTATGTGACTTAAGGACAGAAAATTAAACTGAAATTAATACATATTGCTTTTAAACTCTATAATCATTGTGGGTTTTTTTGTTGCTGGCCACGAATAAAGGATACTTTGGAAGCCCAACTTAATCTTTAAATAAATCAGATTGACGGTTAAATGCACCTTAAAAAGTACCCTTTAGGTTCTTTTTCTTTCCATTTCAACTGCTATAATCTAACATGAGCTTGTATCATCACACAAATCTGTTGATTTCACTAAGTCCGCTTCTCAAATTTGTGGGGCCTGAGCCAAGAGTGCACATGGAAACCCATACATCATTTGTCTAAATATTTAAAGGTCATAAATCTAGCTAACAAACGATTATGTAAAATGTGTACTGTCCTCCTTCTTTGAAAAACACATTTCATAAAGATCAGATAAGCAAGTCTGAATTTAGAATTTTTGGATTCCTTGAAGTTTTGCACTAGAACTTGATGGCACAGGAGAAGCTTGTTCCTAACCCCTGGTCTCTGACACAGAGCCTCATGGCCTACCCTCCTCTTCCTCCCACTATCAGCTCCAACATGCACAATGAGGTGCCCTGTGTGGACACTTCAGCCAGCATGTCCCAGTTCTGTCTCTTTTGCCCATAGCAAATGCTATCCATTGGCCACCACTTGGGCATAGGTATGTGTAGCAAGGCAACAGAGTCCATCCTTGAGAGCAGAGACATCAGTTAAAGGCCTGAAAGTGTGCTTGGGGCCCTCTGAACTAAGAATCCCATGATTCCAGGCACCCAGGAGCAGAGAATGCTGCTGGATGTAGTTGTAGCATGTAGATGTAGTTGGATGTAGACTCTAGGTGGACCCAACCCCTTGCCCCATGGAGGGAGCACAGGCGGAGTACAGTTCAAAGGGGTCCCTTGTAAATACAGGGCCCAGGGCAGGGGACTTCTTTGCCTTGAACTATCAATGACACTGGATTCCTGCACACACATTCTACCACCTTTAATTCACTCTACATGTAAATATTATATCCATAATAACATTCATTATCAATTTAGGATCACATATTCACTTTCTTCTGAATTTCCTAACATGACAATAAAAGCATCACGATCCAAATATTCGTTTAAACTAGTAACTTTAGGGTCATCTTAAACTCTTGTCTTCCCTCATCGCTTTTTTTCCCCAATCCTCTTTATTCTTTAGGTGAAATACCTTTAGTAGCAAGAAGCTATTTTCCACTCAAATGGCCACTGTACCAGGTAAAGCCTCATTATTTTTTTTGCATTACAGCAGTAGCCTCTTGAATGGTTTTCCTATCTATGTCATGTCCTAACCCAATTCATTCCCTACTCTTTTTAAAGCATAACTGTAGTCAAGTCATTGTTATTTTTAAAAAGCTTTCATGCCTGTTCACTGCCAAAAGAATAAAGCTAACATATGAGTTTAGTTAGCATAGACAGCTTTTTTCCAGTGTGGCCCCAGCCTCATCAGCACCCATTCCTCCCTGGGCCCATCCTGCCTTTCTCTTTGGCCACACTGGGCTCCTAATCATTCTCAGAATATTGCATGCTTTTCCATTCTTATTCTCTGCTCATGCTATTTCTTCTTCCTGGGATACCTTTCTTCTTTGAGTCCAGGACAAAATTAATAACTTAATTTTTCCCTCATCTGTGTCCTGATTGATTTTTATGTCTAACTTTCTTGAAAAATGTCTCAAATTCACATTGAGCTTAACTGAATGGCAGAAGCAGTGATTGTTCAATTTACATTAATTTGCTCTTAGTTTGGATATCCTCATATGCACACCCTGAGACAAGGATTTGTGTGCCAATAATTCATTTGAGAAGTGCAGGAATTACTGATAAAGAGTAGGGAAGTGAGACAAAGGAAGGAAAACAGCCGATGAAGTTTATATCATAGAGCCAAATAATACTGTGGGCAACTAGAGTTTAGGGTATGAGAGTGAGGCAGCTAACTCCCATTGGTAGTGCCTAAATAAGGGCTGCACCCAGAGGTGTTGATTTCCCTGAACTTCTGGGCAGCTTTAGATGTAGAGCAGTTTTCCCCTTATGGGGAAAACACAGTCACTAGCAGTTGGAAGTTAGTTGGAAAGCACTGTATGAGGCCCTTGTCAAATGCTCAGAAAGTCCAAGTCAAGGATCCTATTGTCTTTGTGGCATGGTGTGCAATAAGCAGGGAATGATGGCTTATGGTACTTCCTTTACTATCAATCTGTTCCTTAATCTTTAGCTACACTAACACTGCCTGAAGGCCAATACTGCATCAATCACTGAAAAAGTTCTACTTTATTTAATCTTCACAGTACTAACATGTAGCTACTGTTAAGTCATTTTACAAAGGAAACTGATGCTTAGAGAATTTAATTCATAGAATTTAAAAGAGAATTTGGGTGAGAGAGTTAAGGAGATCCAGGAAAAGCATTTGAATCTGGGTAATTTTCAAAGAAAATTCAAATACTTAATAAAAAGATCTTGGAAAAATTAATCTGGTTTTTCCAGCTTTAGTATATCATATATTTAATTTTAGAGCCAAAATGTTGATTGAAATGGACATATTGTATCATTTATGGGCCAAATTTTAATAAGAAACTTTACATTTAATCCAAATTTGTGAAATCTAAATAAGAGCTTTAGTTACTTGTAAATTACTATGAGAATGATTAGCATTACTTTATTAGTTTTAAAAATCAATGATAAAAGTATCATAGTGCCAAACTAGTAAGCAAAAATACTAAATTTTATCATAAAATTCTAGAAACATGTTCTAAATGCCTAAATATATGTTATTATTAGGGATATGGGGATATATGTATACGTATAGCTGATTCACTTTGTTATACAGCAGAAACTAACAAAACATTGTAAAGCAATTATATTCCAATAAAGATGTTAAAAAATAATAATAATAAAATAAAATTTTAAAATAACAGAATGAAGATTGAAAAAAAATTAATGAATTTTTAACTCTAAAAAATTATAACTGGATTTGTACTTAATATTTTTAAAGAAAATATTAAACATAAATAAATATATGCCTTTGTGGAGTTTATGTATGAAAATTGTCCAAAAATTTGAAATAGGTTTTTTTGTTTGTTTTACTTTTTTTTTTTTTTGCGGTACGCGGCCCTCTCACTGTTGTGGCCTCTCCCGTTGCGGAGCACAGGCTCCGGACGCGCAGGCTCAGCGGCCATGGCTCAAGGGCCCAGCCGCTCCGCGGCATGTGGGATCCTCCTGGACCGGGGCACGAACCCGTGTCCCTTGCATCCGCAGGCGGACTCTCAACCACTGCGCCACCAGGGAAGCCCCTGTTTGTTTTACTTCTAATAAAAATCTTGATCACTGTATATTTGAGTGTTACTGTTCATTCCTCCAAATTTTACAACTTGCTCCCAACCTTTCTAGAAGCAGGTGGAATACAAAACATTAAAATAAGAACAATGTCTACAGTGCAAGCACAGCTAGTATTCCTGTATTTTACCCCCATAAACAATCATTAAACCAGCCCAGCAGATCAATCCTACAAAAATAGAAGGAATTCTTCAAAGTATTTGGATATGGTGTTTTGTCCCATTAAGCAAAATGTTCTATAAACACTATCAAGAGCTGATATGTGTTGGGTCAAATGGGAAATCATCTCAATGATGACAGAACATTAACTATTTTGCTGAAAAGCTCAGTAGAAAATTACTGTCAATTCAGTTTTGATTTAAATATGTGAAGAAGTGAGTATTGTGGTTCTTGAAGATTCCTGGACAAAAGTTTACATTAAATGATTTTTTAATTTTTTAAAGAATGATTTAAAACATAATCAGCAATTCTATTAATTCAGCATTTACTCATAGGTATATATGTATACAATTTCTATTGAGTAACTCTTT
>NW_006777810.1:551053-570476 GCF_000442215.2 Lipotes vexillifer
CCCACCAACCTCAATGGAGATCTTAGCCCTGATTTCTCTCTAAAAAAAAAAAAAAAGGAAAAGAAAAGAAGAGAAAAAGAAAACCATGACTTGCCTGATTGATCAAAGAACACCAAAAGAGACTGTTGAAGCAAAAGCTCTAGATGTTTAGAAACATCCAGAAAAGGTTAACGTGTATTGTCTTTCAATAGAAGAAAAACATAATTATTCATGTTAGTATTCCAAGCCTGGAATTTTTCCATCAGAGTTCTGGAATGTTTAACAATATACCTTGGAAATAATAAATTTTTTAACAAGAAGGAAAGAAAAAAAGGGGGGGGGTGGGGTTTAACCATATATTTGCTACTAAATTGTATTGTAAAGACTTTCCCATTTTATAGCCATATAAGCTCTGGCACATTCTAAAATATACATAAAATTTCTTCTATCTCATTTGTATTATGCATTTGTAAATTCTGCCTCAAGTAAAATAAGCAATTGGGTGCAACATTTGCAAATTTTTATAAATAGTGTTCTAATTACACTATACTCCTGAATCCTTCTGTTTGGATTCAAGGTAGTGATGTCAAACATTACAAGAGTGTTTATTTCTTCAGAGTGGATGGGACACTTATATGACACATCTGTCTATTTTAGAAGACTACCCTATATAACACAAACACACACACAGGATTATATAGGTAATTTCATTTTTACAATTGATTAACATAAATGATTACTGGTTTCAGTAAATCTAACACTTTACAGAATTTCAGCTTAAATGAAAAATAATATTTTACAATTCCAAATGGCTTCTGAATTCCCAACCACAATAACAAACCGAAAGAAATGTTAGCAAATAATTTAATCTCTTAAGAGAGGACAATTCTTAGATCATGAATTGGTATTAATCAGTTTTAGTTCTAGCCTTTATTTTACTCACTAATTTGTTCATTTATTCAACAAATCTTCAAGTTTCTTCTGTTGGCAGCCCTTGGACTGGGCACTAATAACACAATATATAATAGTAAATAAGTACCTCCCCTTAAGCAATCACCAACAGGTGAATTTATTCTCATTTCCTTTAAAGGGGGTACCCTAATTTGAAATACAAAAGATAATGTATAGCACAGAGTTTTGTAAATAAATCCTCTTCTAACTTTCATGGGCTTTTTCTATTAGAAATTAAAGTTTATGCCAATTTATAGAACTTTGACTTTCTTCCACTTAAGCAGTCCTCACCCATGTTACACACCTAGAACAGTCCCGCTTCTGGAATCACAAACTTATTTACCTTTTTGTGGGCCAAATATCTCATTATTTAACTCTCTCATTACCTTACTTTCATTACAAGTGTCTTTCCACATCATCAACATCCTCCAGTCCCTTAATCTCCCTTTACTTTCTTTTTTTTTTTTCTACACTCATTCAACTTTTTTCATTTCCTTTCCAGAACAGCCTATAGACCATGATCCATCATTTCCCATTACTACATCCCACTCCACCCTAAGCCTGAATAAATTCAAAGATTTGTGTTTCAGTTCCTACAGTCAGGCTCCTAGGTACAACAGGACAAAATACACAACCCTAATGACTTGTTTCACAACAAAGCCAGGGTCTCCAAAGTCATCTGGGTCACCAATCAGGGATGACACATTTTTTAACTGTCCCTGGTCAGACACCTCTCTCATATCCCTCAGGTTAAAATATTTATGAATGTATTTAAGTCTTGAAATGCAAGGTCCTTACCACTTAAAAGAATTTTTTTAAGACTTTTGTCTCTCTCTGCAGCAACTTTTTTAAGACTTTTGTCTCTGCAGCAAAAGTGTCCTTGCTTGTGCAGTCACCCCTCAGTATTCGAAGGGGACTGGTTCCAGGACCCAACAGGGATATCAAAAACTGCAACTGCTCAAACCCTCTGTGTCCACAGATGCAGAACCTATAGATACAGAGGGTCTACTGTACTTTTTTGTCTTTATCTGTATTTCAAGCCATCTTCTTTGCTCCAGAATAAATCTTTACCTTCCTCCTCTCAGACTGTACTTCACTAGCTTCATACTCTCCTCGATCCTCGACTTCTCTTTACCTCATGTACAAGTCTCTCCCATCCTACAAAATGTTGCCTTGACTTCTAGCTGCCTCCATTCCTCTTTCTTTCTATAGTCAAGATTCTCAGATCATTCTACTAGTAGCTTTCTCTATTTTTTCCATTCTCAACCCATGACCATCAGCTTCCAATCCATTTCCAATGGCATTTCTCACTAATGACCTCCTAGTTCCCAAATTAAATTGCAATGTTTTCATCTGTACACAGTTTGACACTTCCATCATATCTAACATTAGTAACCACTGCTTGAAACTCTCTTCATCCTTGATTTTCATGAATCCAACTATTCAATGATTTTTCAGCCTTCCTTTCAGGCCACTCTTCAGCAGTGTTTTTCTAGGTTCCATCTCCTTCACCTACAGCTCAGTAAGTGTGTGCTCACTTTGGCTCGGGCCTTTCTACTCTTCTTATGCTAGATATTCCATGTGGCTGATTTCAATCACACGCAGGGTTTCATCCAATACATAAATGCTGATGATCCCAAAACTATATAGATCTCCCTCTATTCATCTTACTGGCAATAGTAATAATTTCTGGGGAGTAGGATTGGAAGACATTGGAAGATATAAATAGCACTCATATTTTCTACAAGGAACATGTATTCCTTTTATTTAAATTCTGTGAGTACTTTTATATTAAAAAGGAAATCTTAATGAAAAGCAGAACTTCTATTGTAAAGAACAAAAATATCTCACTGTGGAATCTCACCATAACATTATGAGTATAATGAGATTCTCAAATAACTAATTAAACTCCCTTACAGAAAGTCCAGTGTGAACCTACCATATATGTGTGTGTGTGTGTGTGTGTGTGTGTGTGTGTATTTATGTCAAACTCTGTGAAAATGCCATAGGTTCCGAATGCATTTATTAAATTTCTGAAGAGGTTGCTTCTTTTGACCTGTCGCTCACATACACTAACACTCAAACAATAACCCACACTAATCTATTACAATTATTTTTGGTTCATTTAAAATTGTTAGTTAAAGGTCTCCTGAGAGAGTTTTATTTCCAGAAATTTCCAAAGAACTTATTCTTAAAATCCAAACAGTGGTTTAGAATTCCAAATCAGCAACAATGTGTGTTTAGACTGAAAAATGAAAATACATTTCAAACTAAATATTTCGAAATCAATTTCTTTCATGTTTACTCATCAATTCTTTGGTTCCGGGCTCTATGTTTTCCCTGAAACAGTTGACAGTTTTGCTTTTGGTATTAAATAACATAGGATTAGTCTGCCTAAGGGACCATCTGTTGTTCCATGCCCTGTCATGTCAATTCTGAGGCCTTTAGAATTGCATCCTGTGGTTTCTCATTAAGGGTAGAAGAAGGGCATCCTCTACCAGGAGCCTAAGCCTCAGAAATGTTGTCCATTCCAAATGAATCAACATACAGCTGTGACATGTGTCAAGTAAGACAGGATGTTTTTGTTTCATTATATGTAGATAAACTTGAGGTTTTAACAGATGGGAATGTAAGTTTGTTTGTTTGTTTTTCTTTCATTAGGCTGTGCTTTATAGTGTGGATACATTAAATGCCTCAAGGGGTTTTCTCTACTTTATTTTATGTTACTACTGATATTCCTGATCAAACTATAAGTAAAAACAAACTCCTACTTATTATATGTTAACTAGTTTCAAGCAAATCAGCAATAATTATATCCTTTTAAAGTTACAAGAGAAAAAGGGTGCCTTCTACTTCAACTTCAAAAATCCTTTAACAGTTTCAAAAAGCTCAAGAGAATATAATAAGTACATACAATGAGGGTGTTACAAATAAGCATAAACAAATTCATACTGATTCAGTATGGGAAGGTTAAGGAAACCTTTCCAGCAGTCAGAAATTTTGTACTTAATTGCAAAATAACTTTGTGACACATATGGCAAAAGGAATGTGCTGAAAGTTATTCCTGGGTCTACCCCAGAATTCCTTCTCCTTTCAGAAAAATCATATAAAGTTGGTTTAAATACCAGTGCATATCTCATTTTTATATTTTTACCTATATGTCATTATTTCATTGTTTCAAAATATAAACCAACTAGTAGTATTATATTTATGACTCTTCAATAACTGTGGCGTGTAAGACACAACTCATGGGCCATGAGCCGTGAGGGTATGGAAAGATAACCATGGTCTAAAAGCCTCACAGTGGGTACAGTCAAGAACCAGGGATCACCGTCTGAGATGCAAAAGAAGATCCAATATGAAATAGATGAACATAGTCATCTCCAGAAATAACAAACTTTGATTTTCTGAGAATATGTTTGCAAATGAGACCACAGGGACCCCAAATCTCCAGCAAGAAGTCTGGCCTATCTCCAAGCGTCAGTCACCTTAACAAATATGCCCCTCAACTCCAATATGAGTCAATTCACTAATATAAAAAGAGAATGAAGCAGCTACCAATTTTACCATAACGTGTCTGAGATAATTGTTATCTTGTTAAAATAAAAGAACTGTAGAATCTAGGGAAAAAACCCAACATGAGCAAAGAAGAAAAGTTTGTGTCTATCATAGTCCGTATAATGCTAGGGATTTTGCTTCTGGAAGAAAACTTGTTCAGCCACTCGACAGCTATATTCGATACCAGAGTAAATAATTTCTTCAAGCTTTCCCATAGGCTGAATGAAATATTCCCCCGAGCCATCACAAATCCTTTGCTCCTGTTTTTTAGAGCATCTTTCTGGTTACTAATTTCATTTTCCAATTTCCTTTGCATCTAGAAGGTGACGTCCCAGATATCGGACAAAGTATATCTCCATACAAATTAATAAGCTAGCCCTATAACTTATCAAACCTTCTCTGGTGAGTTTGGGTACTATGAATTGACTGATTCAACAAGGCCCATGGAAAAACAAACAATAGCAATATTTTCTGAAATTGAAATCTCACATCATGAAAGGTAGACCAAAAGGCTCTGCCTCCACTCCAGGAGCTGTATGTATATATCCTCTCGTAATGCCATTGTGCACCCAAAAGTCATCAAGACAAACGTCAGTTCCCAGGGAGCTTAAAGCCTAGCAAAAGAGTTAAATGTGTATAATCATTTGTATTGTAACAGACTGATTAGCATATCACAGATATCCAAGCAACATGAATACACCAATGATGAGAAGATACATTTTACTGAAAGAATAAGAGACGCTTAATAGATGAATCAGCCAATCAGCCAAAAAATATTTTTCAGGTACTGTGGCACTGAGCAGGGATTTGAATTTTGACAGAGTGGAAAAAAGGAATTGCCAAGCTAAAATAAAAAAAAAATACCATGAGTGAAGTGTTGCTCATGTTTAAGTAATTCAGAGATTCTAATTTGACTGATTTTACAATATATAATAGAACAAGAGGCTATACAGGTAAGCTGGATTTGGATCCTAATCCAGACCTGGTTTTCTTTGTACAAACCTAAGGAGTGTTTATTTTATAAGAACCCGGAAGAGGAATGTTTTTGAGCAGAGATACTCTGAGTATACTGCTGTGTCTTATGTATGCTGAGATCACTCTGGCAGTCAGTAAGAAGGACAGATTTCCTATGGAAGAGACAAGGGGCAATAGATTCAGTGGGGAAGCTATTGTGATTGTTGAAATGAGAGTTAATAAGGAGCTGAACTAGCAGAGCAGTAATAACATAAAAAAGGTAAGAGACGGCATTATTAAATTTAGTTAACAACTCAATTATTTATTGATGTGCCTGTGTACCCAAATCTTGATAAGAAATTACAACACTGAAGCCTTCAGTTACAAAGAACTAGAAGATAATATCAACCTAAAATAAAGTAATTTGATAATGTATATGTTTATAATCTATTGTGAACCTCAGAAGTAAAAGAAAAACCTGCCATTTATGGGTATGTAACAGGTCAGTAATGTTACCTGTTTTATAAAGATGTAACTTTAATCAAGTCGATCTGATTCCCTCTCTCAATTGAGAAAATTACTGACAGAATCAAAATTCCTAGTCATCTGGAACTGAGGGATAGGAAGAGCTAAATGTGATCAATATAAAGATGGTGCTGCTGGTCACACTATTTCACCATCATCCCAAGTAGCCTTCCTAGGATTGTTGAAGAATCTTTGCCAAAGGAGTGAAATAAGAACATATGCACCAAGTCTTCTTTGGAAGATCCATTCATTCACTTACTTCTTCACTTATCCGGCCAATACTTAGTAAGCACTCACTGTGTGCCAGTAGGATAGTAGGCTTTGGGTAAATAGAGATGATAGAAGACAAAGCTGCTGCCTTCAAGGATCTCATAATCTAGTAAGGGCAGTGGCCAAGAAAGCCTAAAGCAATGGGTGATGTGTTACAACAGAATATAGGGCACGTTGAAGCAGTAGACCTAGATATCAAAAAAGGGAGGATGGGATGGGATGGTCAGAAAAATTTGCCCAGAAAAAGAAATATCTAAGTACTAATTAATGAGAAGTGATAAAGAATAGTAAAATATACTTTTATTTAAATATCAGGACTTTATACTTCTTATGCTAATACTTTGATCTAATTTCTCTAAAAGTTGAATACAGGTATAAAACTAAACATATTTTAATTTTTCTTTCAGTGTTATAGTAAGAAATTTGTCTAGTTTTTATTTCTAGATTTCTAAATTTATTGTTAATTAAAGTTTGGTAAAACTAATCACAATTATAACATTGCATTCTTAAGAGATAAAGATGAAATAGTCTTCCTTTTCTATAGTGAATTGGTAAGTTTAAAAATTTGCTTAAAACCAGTAAAAGAAAAGTCTACCATACAGAGAGTCAAATACTCCCTTGCCTTCTCCTCTTGGTTCCTAAAATTCTCAGGTGTTATTGCTTCCTAGATGGTTATTTTGCAGAAAAGATGTATTTAATTGAGACTGTTGGTATGGAAATTTTCCATAATCAAAATTCTAGTGTTGAAATATTTCTAGAGACCACATAGCCCAACCTCCCTTTTTTCTTTTTTTTTTTTTTTTTTTGCAGCTGAAGGTAAATTGAGGCTCAGAGCATTCAAATGTCATACAAGTTTATGCATTCAGCTTTTTCAAGAAGTAGGAATAATTCCCAGGTCTCCTCAAAATACAATGTTCTTTCCACTCTTGTAATCTGTTGATGAGTTCACTGTTATTTTATGGTACAACCCAAATGCTTGACCAAATGCTTGACCAAAACTTAGCATACCTCAGCTATTGCCTGTTCCTCCTTCTGTATATCTCATCTGGAAAGAAACTACCATCTACCTTGCCAAATAGTTTTAAGTCATTCCTGGATCCTTTATCTCATAAATCTAATTGGTCATTATGTCCTGTTGGTTCTACTTCCAAATAAGTTTCAAATGTTTCCCCTCCTCATTATCCTTCCTGCTGTTGATCTAATTTGGGGGATTACCATACCCAATTTTGACTACAATAATAATTTCCTATCTTAAATCTCTCCTCCAATCTAACCCCCGCCACTTGCTCTAGAATGACCTTTTAAGACTACAATTCTGATCATCATCTGCCAGTTTAAAGTCTCCAATGGCTGACCGATCCACTGAAGACAAGAGTTCAAGAGTACCATAATCTGACCCCTGATCATATCTCCCACCATAACCCCACTGGCACGATGCAAGCAGTTTCCTGAACATGACACCCTGTTTCCTGCCTCTATGAATGTTGTCTTCTCTCCTTAAAATACCCTCCTCCTCCTTATCATGAAGCTAACTTATTCTCACCTTTCAAGATACCCTCAACCGAAACTTTCCCTAGAGAGTCTTTACTGGCAATCCTCCAAAACCTGGAGGTGTTAGGTACCTCACTTTTAAGATCCCAAAGCACTTTGGGCACAAATCAATCATAGCACTTATCCAACTGCAATATAACTGTAAATTTACATGTCTGTCTCTTCCACTAACCTTGAACTTCTTAAAGGTAGGGACCCACTTTCATTCCTGCCCACTAGAACCTAGCACAATAATTAAAACATAATATATACAGGATAATTACTTTTGAATAAATGAAGGAATGATTAAAAATGAATAAATAAAGAGTGAATAAGTGAATGAATATCTATAATGCAAATAAAATGGAAGCCCATGTATAAAAATATAACTATTATATGGACAGGCACCAGAGAAATGATTTGTTACACAAGCCCAATAAATAAAGAAATATGTAAGGTTTTGAATCAACATATTACCCACAGTACAACAGAAATATATTTATGAATGAGAATTTTTTTGTAGGAATATATTTTATAGTAGAGCTTCACCTGCATTTTAACTGCTTTGATCTTTAAACTAAGTTCTTTTGAGGGTGTGGAGTCCTCAAAATAAAATTGTTCAGTATTTAAACTCCTGGCCATGAGATTCCACTTCTACTTTTTAATCAACTAATGAGACACCCACTAGAGCCAGACATCTCATGAATAGGCATCGTGAAAGCCTATCTTCTGTGATTACTGCTGTAGGCTATTATCAGTGGAAGCACTGTAAAACATGTATGCAGAGGTATGAACTAATTCTAAATAATATTAAGAGTACAAATGCAATGGACAAGAGCATTAATCATAAAAAAAAGAGAGAGAGAGAGATGTGTCCCTCACCACATCAATCTCTGGCTAAATGCCATAGCAAGTCATTCTTTGATCTTTTCTATGACCTTTTCAAGTACTAATTATTTTTTTAATATTCTATGAATATAAATACATGTTTGTCATTACCCTTCCTCTGATGCATTAAGGCATTAGCAAAGCAAAATGAATCTGATTTTGAAGGTTTAATTGCACAATTTTTGCATACACTTTAATAGGTAATGCAAAACCTTCTCAGCAGGTGTACTATGAGATAAAGTGATTTTTCATGAATAATTCATTATTTTAAAAAAACACTTCTGCTAAGATGCAATTTGCAATAATGTTTTTCAGGAGAGATCAGTGAAAATTCAAAGCTGTCATTCCCAATTTGTTTTAGTTCAGATTCAAAAGGTCACCCACTTGACACAATGGAAACTAGAAATGCCCTTTTCTTTTTTCATGTCAACATGTTATTCTCCATATTTTCTATCTAAAATGTTTTTGAAACCTGAAGAATAAGAAATTTTATGCTACCCAATAAAAATTACTTAGAAAAAATAAAATTTTATAAAAACTTCCCAATAAATTAATTCCAGTAGAATTCTCTAAGAAGGTAGTAATAATCTCAGAATGCCCTGCTATATAATATCTGGGAAATTTTATATAAAAATGCCATTTTACTCTACCATGGACCTGGAAGTCAGTGATTCAAACTTTGCCCCTCTATAGACTATCATTAAAAATGTCATGGTTTAGGGGGGTGGGGGAGGGATGGAGTGGGAGTTTGGGGTTAGCAGATGCAAACTCATATATAGAATGGATAAACAACAAGGGCCTACCGAATAGCACAGTGAACTACATTCAATATCCTATGATAAACTATAATGGAAAAGAGTATAAAAAAGAATATATATTTTATATATATATATGTATATATATATATATATACATATATATATATACACAGACACACAACTGAATCACTTTGCTCATTATTTACAATAGTCAAGATATGGAAGCAACCTAATGTACATTGATGGATGAATGGATAAAAAACTACATATGCAAAAAAAAAAAAACTACATATACATGCATGTGTGTGTGTGTGTGTGTGTGTGGTGTGTATACACACCACACACACACACACACTGGAATATTATTCTGCCATGAAAAAGAAGGAAATTGTGCCATTTGGGACAACATGGATGGACCTTGAGAACATTATGCTAAAGGAAATAAGTTGAACAGAGAAATACAAATACTCTATGATCTCACTTACATGTGGAATCTAAAACAAACAAAAAAGAACTCATGGATACAGAGAACAGATTGGTGGTTGCCAGAAGAGGTACGGTAAGGGGGTTGGCAAAATGGGTGAAGGGTATTGAAAAGTACAAACTTTCTACTATAAAATAAGTAAGTCATGGGGACGTAATGTATAGCATGGTGACTACGGTTAATAGTACTATATTTTTGTGTATTTGAAAGTTGCTAAAAGAGTAGATCTTAAAAAGTTTTCATCACAAGAAAAAAAATTTGTAACTATGTACGGTGATAGATGTTAACTAGACTTATTGTGGTGATCATGTCACAATACATACAAATATCAAATCATTATGTTGTACTCCTGGGACAAACATAATGTTACATGTCCATTATAGCTAATTTTTTTTAAAAAGCTAAACATAGTACTATCACATAATCCAGCAATTACACCCCAGGTATTTATCCAACTGATTTGAAAACACATTCACACAAAAATATGCACATATGTATATCAGTTTAATTCATAATCACCAAAAACTGTAAGCAACCAAGATGTTTTTCAATAAGTGACAATAAGTGAATGTATATAAAAAGTCCTGGTACATATATACAATGAAATATTATTTAGTGATAAAGAGAGACGAGCTAATAAGCCATGAAAAGTCACAGATGAACCTTAAATGTGTACTGCTGTTTGAAAGAAGCCAGTCCAAAAAGACCACATACATTATGATTGTACTTATATGAAAACCTGGAAAAGACAAAACTCCAGAGATGATAATCATATCAGTGGTTTCCAGAGATACAAGTCGGTAAAGAAGGTTAAATAGGTGAAACTATTCTGTATGATATTGTAATAGTGAATACAAGACACTAAACATTTGTTAAACGCATTTGAATGAACTATTCAACACAAAGAGCGAACCTTGACAAAAGAACCTAGCTACATTACAAATGTGTGAAACAACTTACTGAAGGGGGTTGGGGGGAAGGTGCTGACTTAAGTAATTTTGAAAATGAGTGGAGTCTATAAAATTAGGGGCAAAAGAAATTGTATGTAAGCATTTGTGTTCTAGTTGATAAAGTGACATCCCAAGAGGGACGGGATAACAATACTAATACTGCTATGCATGCATACTGGAGTAGAACAATTAAGTAAATGAATGGTGAATGGAAGAAACCAGGTTCTCATTGTTAGAGTGGTAGGTTACAGATAAGCAAGAGCAGGGGTCTAGAAGAGCCATGTGGTAGTGGATTACAGTCTGAGACATCAGCATGAACTGGTGTTTAGTTTAATATAAATATAAGTGATTATACAGAAAGATCTCTTATAGATATGTGTACACACACAACTTAGTATACACACATACATGTCTTTGCTCTATCAGCGGAGAGGGCTTAGAAGCAATGATACCCCAGCTGCAACAGCACACCTAGCCCCAGATACAGGTTTCTAATACCATTCTCCAATAAAAAGAACCAGGACTCCTGGGGGTCATGGCTGGTTCTAGCACAGGGGCAAGAACTATACAAGATGAGCCTATAGCTTCTTGTAGTGCCAGAAAGTATGGAAGTGCTCTCATACACATACACACACAGCTATCTTAAAGGGACACAGGAGTCGACTTGAGCTCCCAATGACCAAAGCTGGAACAATTTGAACTATAAAATAAAGTAGTATTGTATTATAACCAAAGTATAAAATAAATATTCATTATTTCATATCTAAGTAAATAATTGAATAAATAAAGAAGTGGGAAAGAATAAACATATCTCCCATGCAGAATTCCAAATCATTTATGCAGATACTCCACCTCCAAGAGGTGAAGCTAACTCCCCTCTCAAGCGTGGACTGCACATAGTAACTTCCTACCAAGGAATACAATATGGAAAGAGGAGGAAAGGGTAACTTTACAATGCAGAAGCCCAACAAACGCTACCTCAGCCAGATAGCAAGGTCCACATCGACAATGGACACATTGTTATTATGTCATGCAGATAATACGTACCCAAGTATGACTTGATGAAAATGGCACTTTACCTCTGCGATCTTGCTCCCAAAAACACATAACCCAAATCAAATCATAAGAAAAAAATATTACAAATCCCAACTAATGTTCATTTCACAAAATATTTGGCCAGTACTTCTCAAAACAAGATCATTAAAAGTCATTAAAATCTTCGAAACTGTCACAGCCAAGAGGAGCCTAAGATAAGAAGACTTATGACTAAACATAATGTAGTATTCTGAATGCGATATGAAACAAGAAAGAAAAGGAAACAAACAGAAAAAAAAACAAAAAGAAATATGAATAAAGTATGCACTTTATTTAATATGTCAATATCCATTCATTGATTACACCAAATGTACCATACTGATGTAAAATATTAATGAGAGAAATTGAGTGGGTATGTGGGAACTCTGTAATAACTTCACAAGTTATCTATAAATCTAAAACTGTTCTAAAATAAAAAGCTAATTTAAAAAACAATTACTTAACTTCAGGGGATAATAAGGAAACAATTCATTACCTTGAAAATTGTAAATTAAAAGAAAAAATTATGCATTTATCCTGTCACTCATAAATGAACTATATGCTGAGTAATTGTGGTGGCTTTGCAATGTCAACTTGCCTAGGCTGATTTACATTTCCAGAGTTCCCCTTCTTGTGTGTTTCTGATTAAGGCAGCCCACAAGGGACAATTCAAGGCCCATGTAGGATGAAGCCTGTTGTGACCCCAAGCACACCTGGCAGGTGAGGCCAGTCTTCCTCAAGTCAGGTTGTTTGAGAATGTAGCCCAAAGCAAGTACCCCGTCTTTCACTAAATATCAGCACAAGACCAATATATAGCAAAACTATTACCATGAGGGAAAGTTGAAAATAATTTTGAAGAGAGAGTAAGCAAAACAGAAGTCACAGTCTACTGTAAACTAACCTAGGAAGTGACATTCCATCACTTTTTCCACATACTATTCTTTACAAGAGTCACTGGGTCTAGCCTACACTCAAAAGGAAGGGGTTACAGGGGCACATGAATACCAGGAGACAGGGGAGACGTTTTAGAAGTTGCCTACCAGAGTTTGCCCTCTGGGCCCCACTGATTCACATGCAAAACACATTCATCCCCTCCTAGAGTCCGCAAATTCTCATCCCATCACAGAATCAGCTCAAAGTCCAGAATCTCATCATCTAATCCAGGACCATGTGTAGACTGGGCTCCTCAGGTATAATAACTAGTTTTTTCCTCTCTAATAATTAAAGATGATTAATTTCCAAATGTAAAACTTGAAATAAAATTAACTTCAAAGTAAATACCTTCTATCTGTCATTAGCAAATCTTGCATCATTCATCATATATATATATATATATATATATATATATATATATGAAAATGGAACCTCAAATGATGCTTCTAGACCCTACAGCTTCCCTGTCTCTCCAGATATCAGAAGCACTTCTCTTAGAGCGTTAGCAAACTCCCCTCCCTAGACACAAATCAACCCATCAAATGACCACAGAGCAGAGAAAGAGAGAGAGATCTCCTCCTTTTGAAAGTCAATTTATAAAATTCCAGAGGAGGCTTCTGACTGGTCCACTCTGAGTTATATGCCTGTTGCTGGGCTGATCCTTGATCAATAGGAAGGGTACTGCCATTGCAAACTCACGAGAATGGGAGTAGAAGAGAGCCAGGTCCCCTGAAGGGAAGAGGGTGGTTACCAGAGGAGGAAGGAAAGAAATATGGGACAAACAGAAAAAACAGTTGCATTATAATGTTTATTTTAAATCTAAATCAATTACTATGTGAGTTATCTAGCCACACCTAAAAGGTACAAAGAAACAAACATTAGGATTCAGGTCACTTTACCTGAGCCAAGATTTCCTGCTCTTGAATATCAATAATCTTTATAGTCATTCATATTCATTATATATTTAAAATTTCACTGCATTTGCATTTAATGTTTCCCACCTTGATTAGAAGAAGAATATATGTATTTGTTTTTTGTCCAAGCAAAGATTTGCAGTATATTAGTCTGTGTATATTGGTGTTGTACATTAATGTTAAAATAGCTTTTAGGTATGACTCAAATGTAAAAGTTCTCCAATATAACTCACCCAGTAAAAACATGGTATGTGCAACACAGCATCTTTTAAAAAGTAATCTCTCTCTTATAAGAAGGTGGTACTACTGACATGCTGTTGATGTTATTTGTTTTGAATTATATTTTCAACTTCTTTATTTTAAAATAAAACACATATATAAAAAAAACAGAGAATAAATAAATAACTTAATGAGTTATTTTAAGGTGAACTCACTTATAACTACTATCCAGATCATAAAATAGAATTTTGCAAGACATCCATAAGCCCTTCCACGTAACCCAACACAATAACAAGTCCCCCACTCCCCCAGATATAACTACAATCCTGATGATTATAACAACCACTGCCTTCTGTTTCTTTATAGTTTTATCACCTAAGTACTGTTTAATTAAACAAAGAGAAAATTAGATTGAAGTGACTCTAATGCCATGGCCTACATAAGTAATGAAACCAAAATGTAAGCCTGTAAGTGGCCCAAGTTTACAAAATTGAAACCTAGGGACAACCAGTCACAAACAGCCAGGCTTTAAGCTGTAGCCAATCAATAATCTCCTTACTTTGCTTTCACATTTTCTCTATAAAAGTCTCTCCCCTGAGCTCCTGTTGGTTGAGCTCTACTAACTGCTTCCAGTCTGGTGTTGCCTGATTAGAATGGATTTTTGCTGAAATAAATTCTTAAAATTTTTAATATGCCTCAGTTTGTCTTTGAAAATTATGCATCCCTAGACACCACAGTTTAATCTTGGCCCCTTTTAAAATTTCACTGTTTCTCTTAAATCTCTGTTAATCTATAGGTTCCTCCTTCATCCCTTTCTTCTCCTTATAATGTACCTATTAAAGAACCTGAGGCATTTGACCTGTTGAATATCCCAGCAGGTTCCCTTAGCAGTTAAGTTCTTTTGATTGTTACTTCAGCTCTCCCAATGATCCTGTGAGGTCGTTAATAACCCTGAATAAATCCCTTTCTGTTTAAACTAGCTAGAGTGAGTCCAAGTGCCTGCAACTAAGAACCCTGATTACAAAACGAGAATAACTTTTTTGTTACAAAGTTAATTCCACATATATAATTATATGTATATATACATATATATGAAGTGGAATGTAGGATGAGGATGATAGCTATCCGTGACAGAATACTTACTGAAATTTTTATTACCCTAGGTGAAAAACAAATTTATATCATGAGCAACAGTGTTGCAGCTTAGTTTCTTAAAGTCATTTAGACATTAAAGTGGCAAATCTTTCTAAAGGTGTTTATCACTTGTTAGAGATTCCTGTGCAGATCTCTGTCAATGGGACGATAGTAGGTAAAGACATGAGTTGATGTGGATGAAAATCTCCATGCGGAGACACATGTAATGAGAGATCTGTGGCACATTTTAGGTTTGTAGTATCTCCAACAAAACCCAAATTAGCTGTATAATTTGAAAATGAAATATAATTGAGCCTATAATAAGCATAAACAATGTATATGATACTTCCAAAAATAGAGGTAATCATTTATCTTTATATTCAAGTTGAATTGTCATATAATTTAAATGAGACCAAAGAGAAAAGACTCAAAACATGAACAACATCCTTAACAAAAATCAAAGTCTGTAGGTGTGAAGTGACTTTAGGGGTAATTACTGTTAGATTTAATGTAGGAAAGACCATGAAGACGCAGAAGTATTACCTGAAGGGAGCCAGGAACAGCAAGTAAGATTATGGACAAACAGAATGTGAACGTTCTAATCCAATACCTTTATTGACTACCCCATTCTGTAGATACAAAAGGAAAAACTGAGGAAAAGGCTGCATGGTAATTTAATAAACTTACCAAATGTTTTACATGTTTTCCATTTTACCAGGCAAGGGTCCAGAAGCATAATTACTGTTTTAGCAAAATGTATCCTTGGCATCACCAAGAGTGGTTCAAAGTTCTTCAAGCAGTACCTTAAAGAAGGATAAGAAAATAGTGCCAAGATCTATAATGTAGAATAGGAATGTGTAGGTCATAATATCATGATGCCAGAAACATTAACAGAGATAATGCTAAAAATCTGCACATTACATACATTATAAGTTAATATAAAGAGTGACGTATTCCAAAATATCTAGCTGGGAACAAATCACTCTTTGTATTCCAGGCATTTCTTTATTCAGTTTTACTTAATATCAAAATTCATTTACACTCCAACATATATCTGTAGAACACTGAAAGACAACAGCCTACAGCAGAAACGGCAAGTGTGGCAGGCACTGTGCTATCTTTCCCAGCCACGTGTTTATATCAGATATTCTTAATTGATCATATCACTCTTTCTTGAGCTGGGCAAAGATTCAGAACCCTTCTCAACTCAGTGCTCCAGACAGCTACTACTAATTGAATAAACAAAGATGATCCTTGAAATGAAATCTATTTTCCCTCCCCGGCCTGGAGTAAACGGACAAGGGGATAACCTCAGATTATTGTGCAAAAGATAAACCGAAAAGCAGTCAGTTATAATAAGCAGTAAGAATATGCACCACCAATAATTTTCACACGGAATAATGCTTCATAATGAGAAAAGTTATTAACTTAGATTTGAAAAGTCATTTATTCAAGTGGTATAATAATCAACTGATTTAAATCCCTTATTTTTCAAATCATATTGTCTAATCTTACATGGAGTGTCACTCTCATAAAAGCCACATTTCATAAAAAGATACTGTGGACATCCTTTAAATGCATCTTTCTGAAGAAAGTACATGTGTTAAATAGACTAACCATGATGCATCAAACTTTGATATATAAATGTATAATTCTTTGAAAAGGTAAATTCAGTTAAAAAAATTATTGAGCTTCTACTATTGTCAGCATAGCAGATGACTGTGTAGTGATTCTGAATCCATGCTCTGGAATCCTAGTACTTGTGGTCAATTGCTGGCCCCACCACTATATGACCTTGGGGCAAGTAACCTCTAATCTGAGTTTCTTCATCTATAAAACAGAGTAAAAATATTACTGATGTCATTGTAATCTGTATAGACTAAAGAAATATTATACCACAGCACATACAACAGTACCTACCTCTAGTAAATAGTTAAAATTTTCAGATATCATTATTATTGTTGCTGTTATTATTATTATATGAAGACCAATATGATTCATTTATTGTTCTCATCTCTTGCTTTAAGAGTCTGAGAGCATAGGGTAAGAGAGTAGGTGGAGAGTGGGAGATGGGAGGAAGAAATGGAATATATATCACAGAATAATATTGCTATAATATATAACAGAATAATATTGGTACATTGACATAAAATTGTTATATGAATTCAACTTCAATTATTACAACTCAAAAAACAGGTGAAAGAATTAAGAAAGTCTTAATTGAGAAGATAAAATTTAAGAAAGTCCTGGTAAAATACACATGATTTCAATGGAGAAAAGAACCAACACAAGCAGAGCTAGAAAGAAAGGAGAGGATGTGGTTAGAGAATAATGAGCCAGAGCTTATAGCAGTGAGTAAAGAAGAATGTGAAAATATAATTTAAAATGCACACTGAACCATATTTTGAAGGGCCAAGAATGCCTCACTGAAAGATTGAATTTGAGTAAAATTAAGTTAGAGAATCAAGATGTAATCCAGACCTATAAATCTGTTTATAATAATAAAGCATAATCACATCCTTTTATGAGACAATGATAACCCTATCCTCAAAAGTTGGGAGGCCAGTCAAGTGTGCTTTATTATTCATTTACTATGAATTATAGTAAATACTATTTTAAATTAACATTTTAGAATTACAGAGAAAGTCTTGTAAAATCTAATTTACCTCAGAATTTGCACAGTGATACTCTAATCTGTGTTTTACTCTCTCAAATCATAACCAATAAATACAGGCCATGTAAACAATTTTTGCAAATCTGGTATTTTCAAACATATTTATAATACCCAAATAATAACCTATATCAATAGCAACATCTTAAAATTCAACAGACAATCTTCAAATATCCATTTATTATAACAAGTAATTAGTGAGCTCTAAATTCTACATTCAACTAAAAAGCACTGGATTTGGTTTTATAAAGACTTGAAAAGGGACATAAAATCTTCTCTTCAATAAAGGATATCTATTTAAGGGGAGTTCCCTGGTGGCACAGTCATTAAGACTCCACCTGCCAGTGTAGGAAACACAGATTCAAGCCCTGGTCCAGGAAGTTCCCACATGCCGCAGAGCAACTAAGCCCATGTGCTACAACTACTGAGCCCCCATGCCACAACTACTGAAGCCCATGTGCCTAGAGGCTGTGCTCTACAACAAGAGAAGCCACCACAGTGAGAAGGCCATGCACTGCAACGAAGAGTAGCCCCCACTCGCTGCAACTAGAGAAAGCCCGCGTGCAGCAACGAAGACCCAATGCAGCCAAAAATAAATAAATTCTATAAAATAAATAAATAAAATAAAACAAAGGCCCTTCCTCTATCACTTAAAAAATGTATAGAATCTAAAAAAGATTTTTTAAAAAAGGATATCTATTTAAGGAAATTAGATATTCATGTTTTTTTAAAAAAATAATTAAATACCACGTTAAATGGCAAGAACAAAGATGAAGGTGGAAGGAGCTCATCTCTTTTGAGAGCTACATACTTTACATCTCCTATCTCACTGAATCTACCCAGCAGTCCCGCTTTTGCAAGTAGGAGAGGTCACCGAAAGCCCTTGCTCTGATGAACACTTGAGGCTAAGGCTGAACTCTGGAGCTAGAAGTTAGTGCTAGCTATGTTAGCTAGCTGCCTATGTTAGTGCTCAAATGTTAGTGCTGCCTCTTAGAGGCTTTGTGATTTCAGGCAGATGATTAAGCCTCTTTTAAGTCTCAGTTTCTTCATTTGTTAAACTGGAAAAGTAACAGTATTTAATACACATAGATGTTGTGAAGGGGAACTAAGGAAGTAGGTATGTGTGAAATGATAATGCCCTATGACAGCATTTACACAAAGTGCTTTCTAAAGAATCCTAGTCCTAGAAGACTGCTATGACCAAAAAAGGGTATATAGTCTTTTAGACTGGTGTTGGGGGAATCCTATGTATAATTTCTACCTTTCGGAGACTTGTAGTGTTCATAAAGAAGTTTTGCAGTCGAGAAAAGTTCTCTTTAACTTTAACTCATAAATTCCTCACATTTATTTTGCCATAAAATACTGTTTTCTTCTTTTCCCTTCTTCTTCTATTTTTCATTCTTTCTTTCTTCCTTGGTTTGTGTGTTTATTTGTTTGCTTGCTTGCTTTTACATAGCATTTAAACCCCTATATCCATAGAAAATCGTTCCACAGCACATTCTATAGAAAGCACTCTATAATAAAAAGTTAGCATTCACAAAGACATGAGAGATTCAAACAATTAGCAATTAAAAAGTCCAAATGTAGAAGAGGTGAGTGAGAGATGGAATGGTCAGGAATGTCTTACAAAG
>NW_006777810.1:570486-625143 GCF_000442215.2 Lipotes vexillifer
GAAAATTCGATGCAAAGCTAAAAATTTAGACAAACTGAGAAAAAGGACAGATCTGTACTTAAAGGAAGCACACCATGGGCAGAGTAAACATAACAATAGTTCAAATGGAGAGTATGTAAGGATAATAATGATGGTTAGATATTCTAGCTAACACATAATATTTGGCAGGCATTATCTCATCTAGCAGGTGAGAAGACTGGTGAGGTAGATTAGAATCAAATTTGGAAAATTTTGAGGACTATCTTATGTAATTCTCTTATTGAAAAAAATCCCTAGGTAATTTAAGCTTTCAGTCCTTCAGAAAGCATTTGTTAAAAACTGATTTCGGATTGACAACAGATCACTTACATCTTTCTCTCAGTATTGCAACACTTAGGACATTTGGTTTGCATTGTTCTTCAGCTATGCTATATTAATCACTGGATGGTGAGTTTGAGCATAAAACAACTTTGTTTCCTTCTGTCTGCAGACAGGTAATAGGATTTCTATAAAGCTTTGGAAAATTTTTTTTAAAAAAACTGATTTCAGAAGCAACGTGCTAGATGTTATGTATTATAAGAGTAGAGAATAAGAGAGACATACTTAAAGTGAATTGGAGAAAGGAGACTGTAGTCAGGGAGACCAGTTAGCAAGGTACCAGGTATAAGATGATGGGGGCATAGAGATGGGTGGAATTAATGATCAAGGTAGAAACAAAGAAAAGTACTAAATGAGAAGTCAGTTCTGGGTGTCAGTGGTTAAGGGAGTGACAATCAAGACAAAAAAATGGCTTATTCTTCCAAAGCAAAGTCTTCAACTGCAAGTTTTGATGCATTAGGGTTTGTGAAATCAGTTTAATGGTTTCACAACACTTTATTTCATTGGAAGAAAAAGAAGAGAAAATATCAGAGTGTACCATGCATAGGAAGTATTGTTTCATAAAACTTTTATTTCCGAAATATGTATAGATAGATTATGGACTGTGTTATCTGTTGTCAAAAAATGTTTAAGAGCCTATGAAATTAAGGAATGAAATACAGCAATCAAGTCACAAAAAAAGAGATGAGCAAAAATCAGCCAGTCTTTTCTGTACCTACTGAACCAGAGAGGCAACAGATTCAGAGACACCAGGCACCATGGTGGGTAGTGGGGGTGAGGGGAGGAAGGAGTGTGTAAAGTACAAGACTGAAAACACGATATTAAATGGAAAGTATGCTTAGTGAACACTGTAACCTACAGCTATCTTGTCTTATCAGCTTCCTGAAAGCCAGCAACCAGGCTTATACTACCAAGCAGACTACTGAAGAATCCTCCTTTAGAGAATCTAACTAGCTTTACAGATATCTAAATTACTGATATTGTAGAGCCTTCCAATAAAAGAAAGTTACCTAATAATGAAGCCCATCAATCAAAAAACCCCACCCATGTACCCAATATACCCAATAGCTTATTTAGTACCTCATACTTAAGGATATTTAAGAAAACCTAAAGAAGCAGTTAAAACAGGGGTATCCTGGGCTTCCCTGGTGGCGCAGTGGTTGAGAGTCTGCCTGCCGATGCAGGGGACAAGGGTTCGTGCCCTGGTTCAGGAAGATCTCACATGCCACGGAGTGGCTAGGCCCATGAGCCATGGCCATTGAGCCTGCATGTCCGGAGCCTGTGCTCCACAGAGGGAGAGGCCACAACAGTGAGAGGCCCACGTGCCACAAAAACAAAACAAAACAAGGGAATCCTGAGTAAGTGCAAACAACACAAAGTGCAGCAGCAAGCTTCAAAGAAGTTTCAATATCCTCAGACAGAGAAAATATTGTATCAATGTGATAAGATATGGGTGGCTATTTAAAAAAAAAAAAAAAAAAAAAAACAAAAAAAACAAGTTCTTATAAATTAAAAATAAGACAGAAAAAAGATAGCATGCATGTTCAAAAAAATAAAATTTAGAAGATTTCTTGGAAATTAGAACAAAAAGAAAGGAGATGAACAAAAGGAGAGAAAAGAAAATGAAAGGACCGATTGAAGAAGGCCAATATCCAGCAGAAAGGGGGGGCCATGTGATGACACTCTGGCCAATGAGACATAAGTCATTGTTAAGTGGAGCTTCTAGAAAACATAAGAAAGAAGATGTAGCAAGCACATGGCTTCTGCCCTTTTCCTTTCCTTTTCTTCCTGCCTGAATATAGATGAGATCCTAGAAAAAAAGCATGTGTCTTGCAACCTAGAGGTGACTTGCATGATACAAAAGCCACATGAGAAGAATTGGAAAGTCAGAATGGAACTTATGTCTTTAATGGCATAGTGTAGCTTGTATATCAGCACTGAACATTCTATCACTGGACTTCTTATTACCTGAGTAAAATTGAATCCCTATTTTTTAAGGCACAGTGTAGTCAAGTTCTCTATAATTAGCCAAATGCATCCAATTTCATTATCATAGTACACTAATTGACTCAGCAGAGAACAATATGCAAAACACCATAAGAATAAAAACTCTTAACTATTAATGTAACCAAAAATTATAATATGCAATCATATTTTAAACTGGGAAAAGCAGGTTGCAATATAGCACAAATCCTTGAAATAGAAAAGCTGAAATAGCATATTCAAATTTAAATAAATATATGAAATTAATGAATTGAGAGAACAATATAAGTACATAATTTTAAAATATGGAGGGAAATATTTTAAAATACATAAAAGAGTTGAAAGTGGTTGTCACAGGGAGGGATGTTTCGATAGTAAAAAGAAATACAGCAGAAGACTGAATTTTTAGTTGTAATTCTTTTAACACTAGTAGACTTTATTAAGTGCTCTGCATGTATTTTTTTCTCTTTTTTAAAATATTTATTTATTTATTTTTGGCTGCGTTGGGTCTTCATTGCTGCAGGCGGGCTTTCTCTAGTTGCGGCAAGTGGAGGCTACTCTCTGTTGCAGCACGCAGGCTTCTCATTGAGGTGGCTTCTCCTGTTGCAGAGCACGGGCTCTAGGCACCCAGGCTTCAGTAGTTGCAGTGCATAGGCTCAGTAGCTGCGGCTCGTAGGCTCTAGAGCGCAAGCTCAGTAGTTGTGGTGCATGGGCTTAGTTGTTCCACAGCATGTGGGATCTTCCCAGACCAGGGCTCGAACCCATGTCCCCTGCAATGGCAGGCGGATTCTTAACCCCTGCACCACCAGGGAAGCCCTGCATGTACTTTTTAATTTAGAAATTATTTGAAGATAAGGGGCAGATTCCTGGAGTCCTTAACCATGCCCTTATCCTCTAGCCTTCAGACTTTAAAAATCTGGTAAAGTTGCACTTTCATTTTCTTTCTTTTTTTAATGGATATATAATTGACAGATAACATTAGTTATATTAGTTTCAGATGTACAACATAATGATTCAGTATTTGTATATATTGCAAAATGATCATCACAATAAGTCTAGGTAACATCCATCACAATTCTTTTTTTTTAAGATCTCATAGCAACTTTCAAATATGCAATACAGTATTATCAACTATAGTCACCATGCTATATGTTATACCCATGACTATGTATTTTATAACTGGAAGTTTGTACCTTTTGACCCCCTTCACCCATTTTGCCCAACCTCCCACCTACCACCTCTGGCGACAACTAACCTGTTCTCTGTATCTATGAATTTGGTTTTTTGATTTTGTTTTTTTTAATTCCACATTTAGCACTTTCATTTTCTTAAGTGGCTCATGAGCCCTTCTAGTGACTTCAAATTTAAAGTAAAAGAAAATACAAACTCTTTTAAGTATCACAGCACTCCTTTATGATGGCTGGCATTTGAATACCCACATGCTCCACATACCCACCCATCCAGTGATGTGCCTCCAGGTTCATCTATCCCTGTCCAGGTGACAGACATCCAGGCTGCTTCCAACTCTTGCCTCCATCAATGTTTCTACAGAGAAAATCTCCATGCATGTCCTCTCAATTCTCCTGAGATATGTGCTCAGAAGTAGAATGATGGGTTTATAGGGTACACTTGTACTTCATCTGAATAAGCCATGCTGCATTGCTCTCCACTACCACCGGGAGTGCAACTGTGTTCTTATGCTTTCATATCTCAGTTACTATTACCCATCTTTCTAATGTTTGCCAGTCTAAGGATTTAATGTCATTGCTCAATGTTGCTTTAATTTGCATTGCTTATATTACTCATTATTTTGACCACCTTGTTACATGCATCTTAGTTTTATAAGTTTGCTCTTCTTTAAATTTCATGTTTATCTATTTTGATCTTTTTCCTGGGGTGAATTTTTCTAGTTGATTTGCAAGAGTCACTTGCATGTTGCTATTAGATTTTGCAAATATCTTTCCACTTTCAGTTAGTTAATGTTGTCTAAAAAGTTCTTTATTGAACAGAATGTTTAATTGAGGTAATAATGTTAACCATGCTTGCTCTTTAAGTCCTTCCAAGTATCCTACACACACCATGTAATAGCATGCAGCAGTTAGAAGCTACATTAGATGTACAAGTAGCAACATGAATAATATCAAAAAAGAAGGCTCGGTTGTAAAAAGAAATAAAACAAAAAGTAGAATATACTACTACTCATTAAATTAAGAATATATGCATATAAAATAGTATGCTTTGGAGGGATGTATTTAAATTAAAATATATGGATTTAAAAGATTAAAATAGTTTCCAAAGAGGGGAAAATGAAAATGAGGTGCGAGAGATAAGAGAAAGAGAGAAAGGAAGGAAGCTCTGTATGAACGAATGAGAAGAATAAGCCATGGACGGAAAAACATAACTAGTTTAATTAACTGCACCTAAATTTTTTAAAAGTTGACAATATAAATGAAATCTGCAAGTCTGATCAAAGCTACCTCAGTACAGTGGACCAATCTAAATTGACCATTCACTCTATGCTTTAATTTATTCCTGATGATAAATTCCACTGAGAAATTAATCTACTGAACTTCCACTTTTTCTAAATAAAACTGAGCTAGATATTCCCAGTTGATATTCAGAAAGGAAAATATAGTCATTCAAATGGTATTCAATACTTATGTTTTCTATTTAAAAGAACAAGTAAAAAAAATTGTTAAAGTCGCAAATAATCAAATTAAAACAACTTTAAAACGTAAATATATTGCTGAAATCTTATTTCTTTCCAGCACATTATTAAATAATCATTAATGACAAGCTTTTTGACAACTTTTTAAGGTAGATGGCACATAGGTAGATAGGTGCATAGATAGCAGACAGAGAGACAGATGAATATAAACACCTAAGGTATATGCACGAATAACTGAATTTTGTGCAAGTATAATTATTAAATTTTGAAAATTTAAAAATTACATTAATGTTTAAATTCACATTCAAAACCTTATTTGAAAAAACTATTTTTATTAAAGGCTTGAAACACTGAAAACTTTCCTTTTCAACTTTAAATATTAAAATTTCATATAAAAGTGAAGCTCTCAGAAAAATTATGCAATTGAAGTTGTCATCACAGAACAGAATTTGTTTTTCTTCTTCTTTGTATTTCAGAAGTATTCTTCACACATAAAAGTCAAACTTGTAAAGCTGAATTTTATAGGTGACCCATATTCTACAGTCACCCCAGTCTAACTTGTCACAATATGGAATAAAAGTGTTATTCTCATATTTTAGCCCTTTATATTCAACACTTACAAGATGAAAGAAATAGACTGCCAAGTACATCTTGCTCTAAAGGAGTGCCAGCTCAAAGAAAATATTTTATAATAGTCATGGTATTACATCATTTTGAGTTTTATTTTAACAGGAACTAGTTACTAGGGCAAGCTGGAATCCCAGAATGGAATTTTGAACCTACAGTAATCCATATCACATCATGTCTCACCTACAATTGCTTCCCATTTAGTCTTTATTCATCAATATTTGGCCTTCTGTCTACACCCAATACACATCCACAGTAACCAGAGTGGACATTTGTGAAATGTAAACTAGATGTATTTCCTCATCTTATAAATCTTCAATGATTTCCCACTACCCTTAGTTAAGATAAAGCTAAAATCATCCACATGGCCTATAACACTACATGATTTTTCTCTGTCTCCTAAAGTGTCACCCCAATCTGCGTTCCTTCCCATTTCCACATTCCATCCATACCGGCCTTCCTTAGTTGCTCAACCATACCATGTTCCTGCTCACTCTAGTGTCTTGTAGAAGCTGTTACTCCTGTTTGGAGTCTTCTTCTATCTCTTCCTCCTTCCTCTAACTAACTCCCAGCTACACCTGTGTCTGAGGTCAGGATACTTTTCCCAAATCCCCAGACTGTGTAAGTCCCCTATTATAAACTTCCAGATTTCCCTGAAATTCTCTGTCATGGTACTTATCATCCTTGCCATTTCTTTTCCCATATCTACCTGCTCAATAGAACTGTGAATGCAAAAGGGCTAGAACTACATCCATCTTTTTCACTGTTGCTTATCCCAGTACCTTTCATGGAATAGACAGAAGCTCAATGAATGTCTGCAGAATCAATTTTTAAAATGCAAAGAATTGGTATTTCAGACATAGCTAAGAATTTACACAAAAATTAAAAGTCAGGAGGAATACCAGACTTAGTTTTAATGGGTTTTAGTTTAAAAAATAAGTAAAACAAGAGAATAATAAAAATAAAAGCAGAAATAACTAAAATATAAAAAACAGAGAAAATCAAGAACGTCAAAGTTGTTTCTTTAATAAAATTGATAAGGTCTTAGACCAATTAGGTATACTGCCAAAAATGAAAGAATGGCATCATTACAGATACTACAGACATTTAAAAGATAACAAACAGATGTCATGAAAAATTTTATGCCAATGAATTTGAGAACTTAAATGGACACATTTGGAGAATGGGTAAATAAATTTTGGTAAGCTGACACAATATACATATTACATGATACATATCAATATAAAGGAATGTACTATTGACACATACAACATTATATTGGGTGACAGAAGACCATCACAAAAGAAAACGCACTGTATATTTCCATCTATATGAAGTCAAAGAACGAGCAAGAATAATAAATGGAGATAAACAAAAGAATTGTGGTTGACATTAGGGTGGTACTGACTGAAAAGGGAAATAAGGAAACTTCCTAGGACAGCCCTTCTCAACTGAGTGCTGTGAGAGAATGAAACATTACAAAACATAATTTGAGTTACATTTTCCTAATTCTCCTAATAATGATAGACAGCTAGTACCATTCTAGATGAACAGGAGGTAAGTTAATTCATCAGAAATAGTGTGTGCCATGAGCATTAGGGTTTAATTCTCTTTTAGAATCCCAGTTGAGAACTACCTAGGAGTGCCCTGTCCCATACTGTAGCCACTAACACATGTGGCCATTTGAATTAAATTTAAATTATTTAAAATTAAATAGAATTAAAAGTTCAAAAAGAGGAATTGACAGTAACACAATAATAGTGGGGGACTTTCACACCTCACTTACACCAATGGACAGATCATCCAAAATGAAAATAAATAAGGAAACAGAAGCTTTAAATGACACAATAGACCAGACAGATTTAACTGATATTTATAGGACACTCCATCCCAAAACAGCAGATTACACTTTCTTTTCAAGTGTGCACAGAACATTCTCCAGGATAGATCACATCTTGGATCACAAATCAAGCCTCAGTAAATGTAAGAAAATTAAAATCATATCAAGCATCTTTTCTGAACACAACACTATGAGATTAGAAATGAATTACAGGGAAAAAAAAACGTAAAAAACACAAATATATGGAGACTAAACAATACGTTACTAAATAACCAAGAGATCACTGAAGAAATCAAAGAGGAAATCAAAAAATACCTAGAGACAAATGACAATGAAAACACGACGATCCAAAACCTATGGGATGCAGCAAAAGCAATTCTAAGAGGGAACTTTATAGCTATACAAGCCTACATCAAGAAACAAAAAAAAAATCTCAAGTAAACAATCTAACCTTACACCTAAAGGAAATAGAGAAAGAAAAGGAAACAAAACCCAAAGTTATCAGGAAAGAAATCATAAAGATCAGAGCAGAAATAAATGAAATAGAAACAAAGAAAACAATAGCAAAGATCAATAAAACTAAAAGCTGGTTCTTTGAGAAGATAAACAAAACTGATAAACCATTAGCCAGATTCATCAAGAAAAAGGGAGAGGACTCAAATCAATAAAATTAGAAATGAAAAGGGAGAAGTTACAAAAGACATCGCAGAAATACAAAGCATCCTAAGACACTACTACAAGCAACTCTATGCCAAGAAAATGGACAACCTGGAAGAAATGAACAAATTCTTAGAAAGGTATAACCTTCCAAGACTGAACAAGGAAGAAATAGAAAATATGAAGAGACCAATCACAAGTAATGAAATCGAAACTGTGATTAAAAATCTTCCAACAAACAAACATCCAGGACCAGATGGCTTCACAGGTGAATTCTATCAAACATTTAGAGAAGAGCTAACACCCATCCTTCTCAAAGGCCTCCAAAAATTGCAGAGGAAGGAACACTCCCATACTCATTCTATGAGGCCACCATCACCCGGATACCAAAACCATTCAAAGATACTACAAAAAAAGAAAATTACAGACCAATATCACTCATGAGTATAGAGGCAAAAATCCTCCACAAAATACTAGCAAACAGAATCCAACAACACATTAAAAGGATCATACACCATGATCAAGTGGGATTTATCCCAGGGATGCAAGGATTCTTCAATATATGCAAATCAATCAGTGTGATACACCACATTAACAAACTGAAGAATAAATACCATATGATCATCTCAATAGATGCAGAAAAAGCTTTGGACAAAATTCAACAGCCAGTTATGATAAAAACTCTCCAGAAAGTGGGCATAGAGGGAACCTACCTCAACGTAATAAAGGCCATATACAACAAACCCACAGCAAACATCATTCTCAATGGTGAAAAACTGAAACCATTTCCTCTAAGATCGGGAACAAGACAAGGATGTCCACTCTCACCACTATTATTCAACATAGTTTTGGAAGTCCTAGCCACGGCAATCAGAGAAGAAAAAGAAATAAAAGGAATACAAACTGGAAAAGAAGAAGTAAAACTGTCACTGTCTGCAGATGATATGATACTATACATAGAGAATCCTAAAGATGCCACCAGAAAACTACTAGAGCTAATCAATGAATTTGGTAAAGTTGCAGGATACAAAATTAATGCACAGAAATCTCTTGCATTCCTATACACTAATGATGAAAAATCTGAAAGAGAAATTAAGGAAACACTCCCATTTACCACTGCAACAAAAAGAATAAAATACCTAGGAATAAACCTACCTAGGGAGACAAAAGACCTGTATGCAGAAAACTATAAGACACTGATGAAAGAAATTAAAGATGATACCAACAGATGGAGAGATATACCATGTTCTTGGATTGGAAGAATCAATATTGTGGAAATGACTATACTACCCAAAGCAATCTACAGATACAATGCAATCCCTACCAAATTACCAGTGGCATTTTTTACGGAGCTAGATCAAAAAATCTTAAAATTTGTATGGAGGCACAAAAGACCCCAAATAGCCAAAGAAGTCTTGAGGGAAAAAAATGGAGCTGGAGGAATCAGACTCCCTGACTTCAGACTATACTAGAAAGCTACAGTAATCAAGACAATATGGTAAAGGCACAGAAACAGAAACATAGATCAATGGAACACGATAGAAAGCCCAGAGATAAACCCACACACCTATGGTCAACTAATCTATGACAAAGGAGGCAAGGATATACAATGGAGAAAAGATAGTCTCTTCAATAAGTGGTGCTGGGAAAACTGGACAGTTACATGTAAAAGAATGAAATTAGAACACTCCCTAACACCATACACAAAAATAAACTCAAAACGGATTAGAGACCTAAATGTAAGACCAGACACTATAAAACTCTTAGAGGAAAACATAGGAAGAACACTCTTTGACATAAATCACAGCAAGATCTTTTTTGATCTACCTCTAGAGTAATGGAAATAAAAACAAAAATTAAAAAATGGGACCTAATGAAACTTCAAAGCTTTTGCACAGCAAAGGAAACCATAAACAAGATGAGAAGACAACCCTCAGAAAGGGAAAAGATATTTGCAAACCAATTAACTGACAAAGGATTAATCTCCATAATATGTAAACAGCTCATGCACCTCAATATTAAAGAAACAAACAACCCAATCTAAAAATGGGCAGAAGACCTAAATAGACATTTCTCCAAAGACATACAGATGGCCAAGAAACACATGAAAGGCTGCTCAACATCACTAAGTGTTAGAGAAATGCAAATCAAAACTACAATGAGGTATCACCTCACACCAGTTAGAATGGGCATCATCAGGAAATCTACAAACAACAAATGCTGGAGAGGGTGTGGAGAAAAGGGAACCCTCTTGCACTGTTGGTGGGAATGTAAATTGATACAGCCACTATGGAGAACAGTATGGAAGTTCCTTAAAAAACTAAAAATAGAATTACCATATGACCCAGCAATCCCACTACTGGGCATATACTCAGAGAAAATCATAATTCAAAAAGACACATGCACCCCAATGTTCACTGCAGAACTATTTACAATAGCCAGGTCATGGAAGCAACCTAAATGCCCATCAACAGACGAATGGATAAAGAAGATGTGGTACATATATACAATGGAATATTACTGAGCCATAAAAAGGCATGAAATTGGGTCATTTGTTGGGACATGGATGGATCTAGAGACTGTCATACAGAGTGAAGTAAGTCAGAAAGAGAAAAACAAATATCGTTTATTAACGCATGTATGTGGAACCTAGAAAAATGGTACAGATGAACCGGTTGCAGAGCAGAAGTTGAGACACAGATGTAGAGAATAAACGTATGGACACCAAGGGGGGAAATCCATGGTGGGGTGGGTATGGTGGTGTGATGAATGGGCGATTGGGATTGACAGGTATACACTGATGTGTATAAAACTGATGACTAATAAGAACCTGCTACATAAAAAAATAAATTAAATTAAAAAAAATAACTAATACTAAACTTTCTTTAGGTTTTTGTATGGAAATATGTTAATATAAATGCTTCAGACATTACATGAAATACCTAAAAATCTTATATGTTCTGGTATAATGTTATAAATAATAATTCTAGTTATTATTTTAAAATGTATATCTCAGAAATAACTAAATTTCCTTGTCAGTTGCATTATTATGAACTTTCATCAAATCTTTAACCATGGTCACTTTTAAGTGTTTTGTCATTTACAGACAGTTCTGGGTGTACTCTGATGCTTTTGCAAAAATGTTCCTATAAAAGGGTTTCATCTTCAAGGAATTCATGGAAAAGACTCTGACAAGTATGGGTTTCTGGTAACTGACTATACTGCTGAACTGAATGAATAAGCATTTTCAGAACTCTAATGGAAAACTGATGAATTCATAAAAGTGCTAACAAAAGATCAAGATAAAAAAAAATTTTTTTTTAAATTAAAAGTTTAGTTAGTTAGTCAGACTAGCCACATTTCAAATGCTCAATAATCACATGTGGGTAGTGGCTACTACATTAGCCAACACAGATGTAGAACACTACCACCATCACAGAAAATCTATTGGACAGTGTCAGTCTATGGTTGGGTGATGGTTCCTTGGGTTCTTACAATTGTCAAAGCTTATTGAACTGTACACTTAATATCTGGGCATCTAACTATATGTCAATTTTACCTCCACTTAAAATTTTTATACAAGTACAAATAGTTTTAAATTACCTAAGAATAAGGTTTTAAGGTATGACGGTAGTATGTGTTATATCTCATGAAACATGTAAAATAAAACTCCATTTTCTTCAGTCATTCTCATATACAACAAATCTAATAAACTATAGCATCTCATATAATTACCAATCTTGTGTAATCACTTTCCATGAAAATGGCAATTTAGAAATGTTTATCTGAGTTTGAGTTCATTAAACTGAGTTAAGTAAAATATAACTAAAACCCCCAGGGCTGGTCAGATTTGTACTACATTTATATCATCCAATTTGTCTTTAAAGGATTATAGGACCAGCAATACATGGACTAAATGCTTAATATTCAAGATGGAATTTAACACAGTATAGTTAGTGAAAAACATCACTACCACCACATATAATAAAAGACCTTCTATTAAGTTAAACATATCACCATTTTTCATAAAGCCAGACTTCATATTATAAAGCCACAAGACATTGTTAATTGGACTCTAAGATGAATTTGAAAATTAGTATTTTAAGGAATTAAAATTAAAGAGAATACACAGATTTCACGTGCCGTTGGTTTAGACCAAAATGTCTTAGAAGCAAAAACAAAGTTATCAATAGTTGTCATCAGTCAGCAAGTATTCAACTTAAAGTAAAATGTAAATTTATTCCAAATATCCAAACAAGAAAAGAAAATTTAAAAATGGCTCTGACTCCTGGATTATCCTACAGTTAATTTCCTATCAAGACAGCATTTACCATAAATAAAGTCCCAGCCATACAAATTGTAACAGAGGAATTATAATCTAAAGTCTAGCACTTATATAGACATAAGATTTAGTGCATATATAATAAACTAATGGGCCCTAAGTCTCAGGAGGTTCCAGAAATGTTAATATTATAAAGATAGGTTCTGATTTACATAGCTCAGACACTCAGAGCTATCTCTCGAGAGCCTTTTACACATCTCCTCCCAACTCCACTTTTCGTGACATCATATTGGTAACATGAATTAGGTCATGGTGAGACCTGCCCAGATGGCTCTTATTAAAGTGGTGAAATAATGTACGTAATGATGTACTAAAAAGTGATAGGAATATGAAGTAGATCCTACATTAGAAACATGTTTCGAGATTTATCTTTGTGTTTGTTGTCCATGGCTGCCGCTCTTGCCCAGTTCACTATCTTATTTAATGGCATCTCCAGCTTTCTGGATGCTCAGGCAGAAAAACTTTCGAATCATCCCTCTCTTTATCTCATGCCCTTTATCTCATGTCAGGAAATTCAATAGATGCTACTTTCAAAATATATCCAAATTTCAAAATATATCCAAAATTCAACGACTTCCCACACTGTCAGTTACTGCCCTGCACCAAGTCCCTGCTCTTCTCTGCTCTTAACTGCGGTCATTCTAGCTCCCGCTGTCTACTCTCAGAACAGCAGCCCCAGGGAGACATCACTCATGTCACTCCTGTGCTCAAAACCCTGCTCCCCATCTCATTCACAGTAAAAGCCAAAGTCTCTACAGTGGCCTATTGATCTGTTCCTCCTCTGAACACCATTTTAACAATTTTCTCTCTGACTCTCTCTACTCCAGACACATTGGCCTCCTGGGTATTCCTTGAACATGCCAGGAAAACTCCCACTTCAGTGCTTTTGTATGAACTGTCCTTGTGGTTAGAATGCTCTGCCCCTAATATCTGTAAAACTACCTCTTTTACTCCACGCAAGCCTCTAATCAAATATCACCTTCTTTTTGTTGTTGTTGTTGCTGTTTTCATTTTTATTGGAGTACAGTTGATTTACAAAAAACATCACCTTCTATAAGCCCCATCCTGATTACACTATTTCAAACATCGATGCCTTCTTTATTCATCATTCCTTCCCCATCTCAGCATTCCCACTCCCCTTTACCCTACTCTACTTTCTCTTTCTTTCCCAAGCACTTATCAACTTCCAATGTATTACATAAGTTACTTATTTCTTGTACATAAAGGTAAGTAAGGTTTACACCTTATAAAGGAAGGGACTTTGGTCCATATTTTTCACCGATGTATCCCAAGGCTCTGGAATAATGCTTGACACCTCATAGGTGCTCAAAAATTTTTTTATTAATGGACAACTGAATGGCTATCTCAAACTCTATAGGATGTCAAATGGCTTCATATTTTCTCCCTTGATCTTAAGATATTTGACAACATGATAACTGGCTCTGAAAGCTACACTATGTGTTGTGAATATGAAAAGTTCAAAATTCTTTAATCATATCTGTGATTCTAGTCTGTAAACTAAAAGCTGTCAGAAATCTAATGCCAGAAATGTTATGGGAATTTTCTTGCTTACTGCATCACTTCCAAAAGCAGTTTGAACCATTTCCTGAGACGTTAAAGGCTATAAATACACAATCTGCTTCTTAACTGGTAAATAGACTCTAGGTTTGTGAAAAGGTTTTAAACAGACCTTAAGAGACACAATGGCTTAAGGGCTAAAGCTAACCTCTGGTTTTCAGGAGCAAAGAAACAAATGATTTTAGCATCAAGATTTTATGCTTGCCTGCTACATTATTTTATACCTGCACATAAAACTACTTTCCATTTTCTCTACTAGATACTGTCAAGTTATAAATAATAACTCAAAATTTAGGAGTATAAGATTTTCATAACACCAAAAAAACAGTAGAATGAGTGTACTTTGTATTGTTCAACGATATAGATGGGGGCGAGAGAACCTGTATAATCACATTTGAATATTCCAATTTCAAAATTTTATGAAATTGTTTAAAATTATGTGGAAATAGTCTACGCATTTTGAAACAAACTTCTAAAATGGCCTCCAGACATAATTTCTCCATAGCCAGGCAGAAATGTAAAGCAACAACTAGCTTACATTTGCTTAAAAAATGTGCTGCAAATCCCACTACTGGGCATATACCCTGAGAAAGCCATAATTCAAAAAGAGTCATGCACCACAATGTTCATTGCCATACTATTTACAATAGCCAGGACACGGAAGCAATAGCCAGGACATGGAAGCAACCTAAGTGTCCATCAACAGATGAGTGAATAAAGAAGATGTGGCACATATATACAATGGAGTATTACTCAGCCATAAAAAGAAATGAAACTGAGTTATTTGTAGTGAGGTGGATGGACCTAGAGTCTGTCATACAGAGTGAAGTAAGTCAGAAAGAGAAAAACAAATACTGTATGCTAACACATGGAATCTAAAAAAAAAAAATGGTTCTGATGAACCTAGGGGCGGAACAGGAATACAGACACAGACGTAGTGGACTTGAGGACACAGGGAGGGGGAAGAGTAAGCTGGGATGAAGTGAGAGAGTGGCATGGACAAATGTACACTACCAAATGTAAAATCGATAGCTAGTGGGAAGCAGCCGCATAACACTGGGAGATCTGCTTGGTGCTTTGTGTTCACCTAGAGAGGTGGGATAAGGAGAGTGAGAGGGGATATGGGGATATACGTACACGTATAACTGATTCACTCTGTTATAAAGCAGAAACTAACACAACATTGTGAAGCAATTATACTCCAATAAAGATGTTAAAGGAAAAAAAAATGTGTTGCAATACTACATATACTTAACATATGCTTAAAAAGCTTAAAATTCATTGCTATCAGCAACATATATGACTGATAGCTTTAGTTTAAAGGAATAAAAAAGAATTTTTACACTACCATGGATGCCTGAATGGGAAGAAATAAAAAAAAGAACAAATACTAACTTCCTCATACCTCCGGAAGATAAAGGAGTTGTTTACTTGTTTGTTTGTTATTCGTTTGTTTTTTTCATTAGAAAGAAAACTGATGACACAAACGACGTTTTCATCTGTCAACTTTTGGCAGAAATATCTAAAGTAAATGGTGCAAAGATGACTTTGGCTCCTGCTGTCATGGCTGAAATAGACATAGCTCTCAGCATCAACAGCAATGTAAGAAATAGAATCATTTGTAGCAACTGAAGCCCACAGGCTTTACCTGGTCCATCCATATGTTAACTCAATCAGCACTGCTTTCCTGGGCAAGCTTAAGCTCCCCAGAGTGCAGGTGACCGGAAGATATGACAGAACTACAGGCTTTAATGTGAATCCTAGATGGTTTGAAAGTTCAAGCTGGAAGCAAGCCAGCTAAAGAGGAAGTATCATTAGGCAATATTGCATATAAAGAGCATGGTTAATTAAGTTCTCAAGTATTTATTAAATTTGCTTGTTGCTTTACATCCTAGCCTAGAAAGAAACCTAGACTTCCCTTGCCTCTAGAATTCCTGTTTCACTGTAAACAAAATAGTTATGACATACGGAAATTTTCCAGCTTTGCTATATCTTTCAATTAAATAACAGATATTTAGTGACCACCTACCATTTGCCAGACACACGATGGGAATACAACAATAAACAAGATAAGTGATGCTTGAGATATGTTTTGAGTAGTAATATGTGACCTTCAACCTAGGATCAGATGGGTCAATGTATACATTCATTATTTTTTAGACAAAAAAGAACATGAGTATATTTAAAGTCGGAGAGTTCTGAAAATTAACAGTCTAAGATTTTGCCATAAAAGATAGAAAAGATGAGGAAAAGGCAGACAAAAATATCCATTCCAATTCCACATTACACTCAGCGCTTCAGGATGAAATTTATTTCCACAATGAATTTCAATGTAAATTTCATTTTCTATGTTTGTACTCTCCAGCCAACATGTCAAACAATCTAACTTAGGAATTCATTGTTCAAATATACTTGTGCATGTGTGTAATTTGTAAATACAAAGATGTTCCCTAAAGTATTTGTAATTTTTAAAATAAAATAAAAAATTTGTAATTTTTAAAATAAAATAAATGCTTAAAAATAGGGGCCTTAGTAAGTAATTATATAATGAGATATTAGATAGCTATTAAAAAGAATATGTCTAATCCATCCATGTATACAGGCATAGAACAGTGTCTTGAACTTACATTAAGTGAAAAAAGGAGCAAATGACATCCATAATAACATTACAGTTATATATTTTTAAAAGTATATGCATTTAAATATAAATAAATAAATCTAGATGATACCACCCAAGTTGTTAACAGTGGTAGACAACACTTTTAAATCTGTACACTTGACGTATTATTTGAAACACTTAAATAAGCATGTATTGCTTCCCTAATAAAAAATAATTTTTCATTGGGCAGTTCTCTCCAATCTTTTACCGACAACCTAATTATTAAGAAATGGCTTATAATCCTAATGGAACTTAGAAAAACAGCAATCATAGAATAAATCCAAAGAAGGAAGGGAGAAAGAATATCCTTAATAAAGCCTAGACTCATAGGCCTGTGTTGTGCATGTCATACAAACAATAGTATACACACACACACACACACACACACACACACACATCACCTTGGCATTGCCCGTCTGAATGCACAGGTTGGCATAACATCCTAATAAGCCTTTATAAACAAGAAAACTGGTTCCCAACTTTAAAAAACTAATGAGGAAGTGACCAGCAGAAAGTAAAGAACTTCAACGTATGTAATCTAATGCCTATTACCTAGTCCACTTGTGACACTGACAAGAGTTGTGATGCTAGCACCAAACCTAAGCATTCACTGCTGCCTGAAGTCTAGTCAAGAACTGGACAGCATTTACTTCTTGCAACTCCCTTGCTAATGATTGTGAGGGCCATTTTGAGTCTTTCAGTTCCATGGAAATTATTTAATGGCCCTTCATAAAGAAACTGGTTAGGATCACCAATTCAAAAACGAAATCTATATGTGACCTCACCAGCCAGGAACCAGTCTTTAATTTCCTTTTATTGGGTCAAATAACTAACCCATGATGACAATAGTGCAGAGAAATAAGAGAGAATGACTGAGTAGTCCAATTCATAGGGTTATAGCTCGGATTCTACCTTAAGCCAATCTGTAGAGCGTGTGGATCACCTTTTTGGGTGAGAAATGGTTGAGAGTTTTATTTTTGCTTTCAAACTAACAATAAGGAAAAACAATCAACCTAGTATCTAGTGAGAAGGGAACAGGTCAAACACCAAGATCAGAACTTAATCCGTAACCAGCTAGTCTCCCTTTAATAAGGGAAGCCTGTACTTCTCAATATGGACTCAGCTTTCAATTTGGCATGAAAGACATTATCAAAACTCTTTTCAGAAATCCGTAACATTCTAATTTATTAGACATTTATTTGTTCAACAAATATTTATTGAGCAACTAGTCTATGCCAAGAATATTCTAAACAGACAAGGAGCCTTTTTCTTACTTCAGTGGGAGTGTTAAACAAGCAATCTATAAATAAACAGGTGTGAGCTAGAGCCCATCACCTCCCTTCACACTGGTGGATTTTTTTCCTCCTGAGTTTGAAGTATTCCATGATGCAGTCCTTGGACCTATTTTCTTCCCTAACCACATTCACTTTCTTGGTTTGTTCATACAGTCTTGTGACTCCAAAATTTCTATCACAGGTGTAGTGTACTTTTTGAATTCCAGATCAATATATCTATCTACTTAACATCCTCACTTGGATATCTAGTAGACATCCCTGACTTGACAAGTACAAAAACAAATGGTTTGCCATCCCTCTCAAATCTGAAACTCCATCCAACTATTCAAAACTCTTGGCATACTTGACGCCTCTCTCTCTCACTCCTGACATGAAATTTGTTAGAAAATCCTGTCTTCTCTACCTTTAAAACAAATATAAAACTAAACCAATTCTCACCACCTCCACTGCTACCTCCTTATTTCAAGTTATCCTCTCTCTTTGCTTCTAGCATTACTCCGCTCTGTTTTAAGCAAAGAGATCAGTTAAAACCTAAGTCATGTCACACCTTTCCTTTGCTCAAAACCCTCCTCCTCCCCCCTACATTAGCCTTCTATGTAATCCTCAAATATGGCAGCTCTGCCTCCACCTTACATTGTTTGCACTTTACACCCTGTGCCTGGAATGCTCTTCCCTCAGATAACAGCATGACTAATCTCATCTCTTTCAAGTATTTGCTCAAATGACAGCTTCTTAATGAGGTCCTGAGTAACCTTTATAAAACCGCCCTTTGCACTCCCTATTCCCTTATCCTACCCTTTTTTATCCTTTTTTCCCCATAGCATTTATCACCTTTTAACTTCCTCTTTACAATTATGTTGATTGTCTGCCTTGTATTACCAGAAAGTAAGCTCCATGGCTGGCAGGTATTTTTTGCATCTTTTGTTCACCCAAGTACCTAGAACAGTGCCAGAAACATAATAGGCACTCAAAAATTATTTGTTGAGTGAATGCATTTAATAATAAACTATCCCCTCACTCTCCTATAATATCAATTTCTTTACTGGATTATTCCATCTACAAACTAAAATGGCAAGGAGTTTGAATTTTTATTCTAAATGTGATAGGAAACAAAGTGTTTTAAATATCAGCATGACATGGAAGCCTGGAATAGAAGCAGGAAGATGAAGTTCAGAAACCATTATTAAATAAGTAGCAGAATTACATGCTACATCAAACCAAAAAATCATTTAGAAAATATACTGACAAAAGATATGGCACAACAAATGTGACTAGCTGCTTTATTGGTATTTATCATTATATCAAATCTTTAACTATCTTTAATAATAATGATAATACTACAACATTAATACTTGTGCTTGGCCATTGCTCATTGTCAATGGACATGTGATCTCAAATGCAATCCTCTGTATACTTCTCAACAGAAAGCAAATGAGTTCAGACACATACAACTAAAAATGGGTCAGATGTTACTCTTATAGTTACTGATTACAAAATATTTTCTCATATTCATATTGGTGGTCTGTTACATGCTCATATGCCATTCTCCATGTGAGCAGAAAAAATAATTCTCCACTTAATGAAAAGATCTTCTAAAATTTCCCAGCTTTAAAATGTTGAAAATACGGGAAAAAGGACAAAGCGTATTACATTTTATTTCATAAAAACAATTCACGAATCTACCCTTTCAAAAGGAATGAGTTAGTATTTTTTACAGTTAACTTAGGGCTGCTTTAGAAATTAGTCCTAATACTAAGAATTAAAATTCTAATATGAGAAGCTATTTAAAAAATGAAATTATCCCACCTTTTCCAAGAGCTTGTCTTAAAAAAAAAAAACACTTTAAATGCAGAAACAAAAGAGTAAGAATCCAGTTAATGCATTTTTTAGTACCTTCCTTGTTTTAACTTTTGTTTGAATTGCAGACTTGAACAGTTTTTCAAAAATGTATTTTAACATTTTAAATTATTCTAACATAAAATTATCAGTATCATTTTATATTATCAGTATCATTTCTTTCACAATTGCTTATTTTAAAATAGTGGTAAGGAATACTATGTACACAGAGAATCTGAATTATTCTTCCATTGTTTCAGTATCAAAAGATTTCCACAGAGTTGGGGGAAGAAGTGGAAGGGTTTCACACACTATTGTATAATTTTTCTTATTCATTTACATAACTGACCTATAGTCAAAACCAACATCAAGAGGAAACACAAAGGTGGAAACAGCCCAAGGGACACAGGCAGTCTGAAAAATAAAAGCCCTGCATGATCTTTAGATATGCAACTAACTTTCAAGCTGCAAACACAAGCAGAATAATAAAACACTCCCTGTGCAGCTATATTATTCAGCTGGCAAACACACATATGTCTAAATTGCCTGAGCAAAGCAGGTAGAGCACCAGGAAGAAAAAGTTGATGGGAGTCTGCTGTAAAGAAATCACTCCACAGAGGAGATTCAATTTGGATAAACAAAATTTAAGGTAAAATCAGAATACTGCTATGAGATTAAGATTAGTTTTTTATTTGAAAAAATAGCCATCATATACATCATACATACTAGAAAAACACTGAAAATATACACAAGTCATTTTCTGCCAGATGTGGGTACTAATGGCATTTTTTAATATAGCTAGTTTAAAATGAATAAAAATGCTATCAAGGTATGTTTTCATATTTTTAAACCATGCAAGTAGAATTTCTTCATATAATGAGTTCCTATTTAAACTTATAGAAGTTAGAAGGGGGTTAATCTAAAATCTTATAAACAATATAGGACTTTGTCCTGTGCTTATTTTGGGGGCTTTATTTTTGTGTACTTGTTTACAGATTCCTTAGGCAACAGTTTTTCTGGCAAAGCTAAGATGAATTTTCAAGAGAGAGACAATATTAGGAAGCACATTTCCACATCAAGGATTACAACTAAATATGGTCCACCCTAGGAGAAAATGAGGTCCTCACTGTTTCTTGTCTGGACCATTACAAATGACCGCCCCCCGCCTTTGATCTCTTATCCTTCCAATTCATATTCCATATTATCCTTCTATACCAGTTCACTCATACTGATCAAAATATATTAAAACTATGCCCCCACTGATGCCAAGTTCACTAAACCTCATTGGGAATGACTTTGGAATTTGATTGCCTTGAAAATTTGGGGAAAAATGAAAATCATTATCATAGCCATGAGATTAGCAGAAAATGAACTCATAGAAAGAAAACAAGAAGCCCTATGGGATTTTAAACAAATTTATACATGAAAGAAAAATATAAATTAAAACAAATCTTTCTTGGTCATCGATTACTATTCATACATATCTCACAAAATACATGATGTGTATCTCAGAAGAAAGAATCAATATCAAGCATTCCCAGAGCTAATCAATCTTTACCAGATGTACCTCCAATTAAGAGGAAACCATTAGAGAAAGGTGGCATTATCCAAAAGCTATGTTAGTATGGGTTTTTTCCTACAGAAATGTTTCATCTTAAAATAGCTAATTAATCCCTAACAATATCATCAAGATAGCTTAATAAAATTGCTACCACATAAATGTGTAATTCTATCCATTTTTCTAATTTATTCCTAAGTATTCTATTTTCTATTTGATTATTTTGTTTTACAATATAATGTGATGTATATCTGCCAATGTATACCTAAACTTCACCCAGTAATCACCTTAACATTTATTTTCATTCAGGAAGGAGTACAAAATCATAACTACCATCTTAGCTATGTTTCTTAATGAAATTAAATAATTTAATGTGTATTTTTTCCTCTTTCTAGCACAAAGTCATTTCAAAGATAATGTTGTGAAAGAGAAAAATAGTCTATGTGGAAAGAAAATTTTAATTTGTTAGTCTTGTTAGAATTAATTCTTTATAGTGCTACTGGAGTGTTTTTATATATCTTTCAACCATCAAGCTAAGTAGAAATTATTCCACCCAAAAAGCAGAGGATTATTTTTAAATGAGCTAGCTCTTTCCAAATAACAACTGATTCCAATCATTAAAAAAAAAAAAACTACAAAGGTAGTGTGATTCATGTCTCTTCTATCTTCTCCATTTACTCTTAAAGCACCCACATTTGGTACTTCTCAGTTGAGATGTATAAGAACCCCTCAACTCCCTTCATGAAATCTCTCTCCTTTCTAATGCACTTTACCACTGAGGCTTAGTTAAAGTTCTAGAATGCCTTGTATTGAACATATCTGCTACAGACTATGTCCTCCCCAAATTCATATGTTAAAACCTATTCCCCAGTGTGATGGTGTTTGGAGGTAGGGCCTTTGGCAGGATCCACCTCATGAATGGGATTGGTACCCTTATAATAGAGGCCTGGAGAGCTCCCCTGCCCCTTCTGCCATGTGAGGACACAGCAAAAAGATGGCCATCTATGAACCCAGAAGTGGGGTCTCACCAGACACCAAATCTGCTGCCTTCCCGATCTTGGATTTCCAGCCTTCAGAACTGTGAGAAATAAATTTCTATTGTTTATAACCACCCACTCTATGGTATTCTATTATAGCAGCCATAATGGACTAAGACAATATCATTTTTATGTTCAAACCTTCTGTGTTCCTCAGTATCTTCAAAATAAAGTCTAAATTTCACATCAAGGCATACAAATCCCTTGGAAATGTACCCCAACTTAGTTTCCAGTCCTAGTCTCATTAAACTTCTGAACTCCAATCAGGGCAGATATATCATTTTCCCAATACGTCTTTGCTTACTTCTATCTCAGCATTTTTGCACATTCATTTGTATAAAGTGCCTAACTGTTTTTAACTGTAACGCCATACACTCTGGCCCATTTAAGACTTTGGAGAATCCATCCAGCTTTCATGTCCAAACTCAAAATGTCCCCTTTCCTTGCCTAAGAAGGATATAACCCAATCTGAATTAGTCTTTCCTTCTTCAGTGTCACCAAACCACTTTGTTTATCACATTCTGCTTCTCAAGATCCATATCATATTCAAATTTTGTTTTGTGAAAAAAAGTAATAAAGTGTTTTTCAAAAAACAGACTCTCAATAAATGTCTGTGAAGTAATTATGCATGCCAACAATGGTTCATAGACTCTAAAGAAAAAGGTGTCCAACCAAAACTTTGGTAAAAGAAAGCATGATGATTCTAATAAATATACAACTCTCACTCCACATTTTTTAACATTCCATAGCAAAAGGCTGGTAAAATGTTACTTATTTGATTCTATTTCAAGTTTAATTTAAAATGGGATTTAATGATGCATAAAAACACATACAAATGCTACCATACCCACATATTGAACAAACACATAGGTGATAATAAAAATGCAATCTATCTTTTCATTTCCTATCAGTCATTTGCCTTTTAAAAATATTTTCTTAAAAATTTCAAATACAGGGGCTTCCCTGGTGGCGCAGTGGTTGAGAGTCCGCCTGCCAATGCAGGGGACGCGGGTTCGTGCCCCGGTCCGGGAGGATCCCACATGCCGCGGAGCGGCTGGGCCCGTGAAGCCATGGCTAGCCTGCGCGTCCGGAGCCTGTGCTCTGCAACGGGAAAGGCCATGACAGTGAGAGGCCCGCGTACCGCAGGAAAAAAAAAAAATTTCAAATACACATAAAAGTAGGGAGAGAAGTATAATGAACCCCCATATACTCACCACTCATATACAGTAGTTAACTTTTGCCATGCTTACTTCAGGTTACTTCTTCCTTTTAAAATGTATACAGGGTGGGTAATATTGCCTGTCCCTGTATGAAACTATAGCAGACCCCTCGAGTTTTCAGCTCATTCTTAAGTAATGGGCAGTTCTACAGCTGCAAACAATCTCAGTGAGTCTCAATTCAGAAAATAAAAGGTCAATTCCAAGGTTTTAATCCACTGTACCTAAGATCTCCCCTTCCCTGGCTCTGTTAGGTTGCAGAGCCAGAAGTACAAAAGGGGATGGTCCTTTTTTTTTTTCTCAATCTGCTTTCCTAGCTAGGCAACCACTTTTGCAGTCCTCCTCTAGTGGGCAATTGGTAGGAGAAACTAACACCATCTTAGATTGGTTTTGCACTCCCTGAGACTGGTGAACATTAACCTCTTTGTGTCATGTGAAGCTTTCGTAAGTTTGCCTGAGATGTCTTGCAGAGCCCCTCTCTTCTCTGTAACCTGCAACCAGGCAGATGCACCTCTATGCCAGGCAGTGGCTTGCTACTCTTTCCTCAGCTTCTAGGCAGTCACCTCCCATCTCCTTCCTACTGAAATGGTCCCTCTTCCACTCCAGGAGGCCCTTGATAAGACTCCAGACAGCTGCATGCCTGCTCTCCTGAGTTATCAACATCAGATCCATGAGAAGGATTCCTGTATATCTTGACTGGACAAAAACTCTTATAGCAGGGGCTGATCCCAACATAGCAGCACTCTCCAGGCTCAACCCCCATGGCAGTTAATCATCCCAATCTCATCTTTCAGGTGTCCAGGCAGAGTCAAACCCCAGAACACCAGCTACAGGAGTGACATATTCAGCTCTCCATTTAGCCCTGTGGAGAGACACTCTCCTTAGAAGCAAAGGAGTTAGAATTCCTCCCACCCTCCATGGGTAGGGACTCAGAACAAGACATCAGCTATGCCTAAAAAAAATCTCTTTACTAATTCTTTCTCCTCTGCTCACTCGCAGGTGACCTTGAGTGAAGTAGTTCAAGGGTCATGACACATTTCCTTCCAATACCGTATATCATTTAATCTTCCTAACTTCACATCTATTGCATCTTGATACATAATTAAAATTTTCATTTCAATTTCCTTCAGTTTAAATATCTCATCACACACACATACACACACACACACACACTCACACACACACACAAAGAATAACTGTGAAAGGAGTCATCTTTAGTTTCTATCATCCAAAGAAGATTACAATTCATTGGGTTGAAGGAAAACTATTGGAGAATGTTGAATTTTGGTACAATTTAAATACTGATAGTGTTTTGAAGAATATATAATTCTATGATGAACTGAAATAGATTCTAATTATATTTAATAATATTAACGTTCATATATAATCTATTATGCTTATTTAAGAACATTTAATGAATAATATTGATACTGGTTGAGTTACATCAGCATATTAGGTTTTAGAGTGAACATACAGAAGACTAAGTCCCATTCTTGGGTCTATTTAATAAATATTGACATTTTGTTTAGGCATCCGACAAGATTTATTGACATGGCAATTCCATATTTTCTGAGAAGGATTAAAATTGTATTAGGCCCCCAAACTAGAAGGCAATGTCAATACTGGTTTTGGTTACATGCATTTATCATGAAATTCATTCAAACATTAGATTGAAGTTTCCATAAAATTCTTAGCCTTGTTTCTTTTTTCACATAAACAAGCGAGACAGAGTTAATCAAAATCCCTTTTCAAACCAGCAGTGAAGAAAAGACCCCCAAGTCTAGAGGCAATGCTGAATCTAATAACAGTGCCCCTGAAAGTAGCCAGACCTCTCAAAGGAGCGAGAAAGGGAAGGCACACCAGCAGTGCAGTCACTGATCTGCCAAGTGAGAACAGGGGACCATCGCTCTCTGGCCCACTGTCACAGTGTTGAGGAGGGAAACACTAAATTGATCTACACACATGAAAATCCTCTCTGGACTCGCATGCAGTTGTCTTCTAAGGGATATTAAAGAACAGTATTAGGATATTTTGTTTGTTTGTATTTAATCTCCCACTTCACACAGAGCGAAGGAAAAAAAATCTAAGAAGGCCTTAAAATATCATATCAAACAATAACCAACAACTAGACTGCCAATGGAAAATAAGAGTCTACAGATGAGTGTATCTGAAAAGAATGGAGCCACCTTGGGCTTTTGTTTATTTGCCTATTTGTTTGGGATGATATATACAAAGTTTTTACATGGTGTCCAGCACATATTAAGTAATTAATAAATGACAATTATTATTATCATTTATATTGTTACGACAAATGTCTAGCAAAGGAATATTTGCAAAGCAAATACTCTTGATAAAAGCATTATAAGCAAGAACACTCGGAGAAGAAGTGACTTCCTTATTGAAACACTGTCTTCATAGTGTCCTCCTGTTGGAAGAGGAAGATGGGGACAGATAATAAGACTAGAATAATACAATTATGTATATATTATAAGGTAGAATTAAGCTAGAAATAATCTGGCAACTTTTACTATTTAATAATTATAGGCTTTCACCAAAGCCACATCCAGATATTAAGTGATATATACATGTAATATGTATACATTAAGTCCAAATATACATATATACACATATAATATATATATTTGATGTTATATGCTCCAACTTTCCATACCATTCAACCCAGAACCTAAAACTAATTATTATGTATTCAGCAATTCCATCATGGCCTTAATCTCAGAGAAGTAGAGTCTTACAGACACCCTGAAAGCATTAGTTTGATCCTCCTAAGTCACCAAAGCAACAGGTACTTTTATATTATTCTGACAAAACAATGACTTGCTTAGTGCAGAGTAACTGCTCAGTAAGTATTTGTTAAATTAAAGAATGAACTTGGGGGAATAACATAATTGCATTTGCCGATGATCAGTAAATATATTCTTTTTTGAAAGGAATAATTCTGTTTGAACATAAAAACTGTAAACCCAGTCAAGAAGTTCCTAATACAGTTTCTAAAAGACACTAACCTTGAGGAATCAGGTATTTAGCTCTGATTTGTCTTGTGACATAAGCAGAAGAATCAAAACAGCTCTACAAAACTCTATATGAGAACACCCTGGGCTCATTTCCCTCTCTCACCAAATCAAGTCTTAATTCAACTGTCACTAAGTTCATTTTTTTTGTATTGTGGAAACTTCTACATAAGTGCTTCCAGAAAAGGTGACATGGTTAAATAATTAATCCTTAAAACTACTTCTCAAACAAGACACCACCCTAAGAAACCTAACTAGTGAAAAAGATTGCTTTCATTCAGTTCACTATCTGTGTGCTACCCAAGGAAAACACAGACAGATTTTAGGTTTGGGAGAAAATGCTACTTGCTTACAAAGGTGTTTTTCAGATGATAAGGTACATGTTAAAATTTAAAGTTTTATTCCTAATTCTGCCTTTTACCCACTTGGAAAATTCATTTGAAATCTAGTGTGCTGTTTTCTACAAATAAAATAAGGGTAACATTTGCCTATGTCAGTGTGACATATCAAAGCTTAGCAATCCTCAGAACATGACAATGTAAGTATATATAATCTAACTGCAAGAATACATTAGCAAGCAATTGAGAGAAATTTAAAACCCAAGCGGAGATTTTAAGTTTAGATAAACGAAGAAAATCAAGCTTACTTTTTTCTTCAAAAATGTTTTGAATGGCTTTAATCAGGTCAAATCCATTTCATATAGGTAATCTATCATTTATATTACAGAGTGATAAATATGGCCTGAAAAATAGAAACTTTGAATTTGAAGAGCGTATCACTTTTCTGGAACCAGTGCTGCTATGTCTATTGCAAGAGAAAAACAAATATACAAAGATAATGTGATAATCTGAAGGTCATTATAAAACAACACACATCCAAAATTATTATCTCTTACTAAAAGGAGAGTTTAAAACTAAATCATAGGAATAAAATTCCTTATAATTGAATTTCATATGTGAGACTATATCAGAATGTCCAAAAAAGGAAAAGGGGGGAATATTTAGGAAATATTCTCCAAGGGATGCTGATAACCTTTCTCAACTGGAATAGTCTCATAACCCTGTATAACCACAACACAATATTGATAATAATAATCTCTTCATATTTCATTTGTGTGCCAGGTATTTCCATATCAGTGTCATACCATGGTCTTCAAACCTTACTATATGGGTAATAAACTTATTTTCTTCCTTTCTTACCTTTTCTATTCCTTTTCAAATAATCTCTATCATAGTTAACATCCTCCTTAGAGACGCCTTTCCTCTCAAGACTCTCATGAATTGGCCTGGCTTTTCAGTTCTCTCTAAAATTTCTCTCAAATATGACTGAGCTTCTTGACTCCATATTTATTAAAACTGCTTCATCACCTCTCAACTAGACTAATTCAAGGGTATCCTAATTGCTGTCCCTGGCCCTACCTGCTTCCACTCTGGCCCACTCTCTCTAGTGCTCCTAGAACTACCTGCATTAGAAAGTATTTATTATGTTACTATGTCTCTCCTCTTAAAAACTTCTTTCAGATCACTATGATCTTTAAGAAAAAGTTTCAAAATTTTTAGCATGTCATACACTGCTGTTCAAAATTTGGCCACACACTACAGCATTAATTTCTACTTCCTCAAACCCTTAGACTTAATAAACCTATTGAATTTCTCACTGGTCCACTTACCAATTCTTTAATGTATATGAGTCATTATATTATATATGCTACTTTCTCTGTATGGAAGTCTTTTCTGGAATATTCCTACACCTTCTTCAAACCGAACTCAATTTTCATTTCCTCTGGAAAATCTTGCCCAGTTCCTCCAGAGCAGGACAGACACCCTTTCCTTTACAGAGTCTCCACTGAATCAGGGAAATTCTCCATGAAAAAGGAAGACATAGGATTCTGGAGACAGGAGGTTTAAAACCAAAGAGAGACAAAGGGAATTCCTAGGAAGATGAAGAAAGGAATTTTCTGAAAGACAAGTATGTAGCAAGCCAAGAGAACAACCAACAATCTAGAAAGCAAGAAGAAAGACATTGCCAGGAGGCAAAGGAAAAAACATGGTACTGATAAACTTCCAGGTGTTTTGACCTACTGAGGAGAATTTTAGGGTTTTTTGGAGAGTTTGCAGGAGAGCTAGTGATAGATATCTAGAAATATTCCCCCCAAAATGAGGTTGCTGTTGCTTCCAGGATAAGTTGAAATCTGTATAAGAAGGGGAATGTAATCAATTTCTATCTGAGCTCTGAACAATAATTACTAATCATATTAATATAATCCCTCAATACTGAATAAACCAAAATTTGTGATAGAATTACATTGGGGGGAATTTTGTATGAGTTAAATCCTCATCTTCCATAAGGGGATTAGACAATAATTAAGTCTGAAAAATCAAGAAATAAAGGTACAAACATACTCTTTAGATACATGAAGGTGAAGGCCACAAGAAATTGCAAAAGTGTTGAAATTGCTTTTTGTGAGGATCAACAAGAAGCCTCTGTTCCACAACTACTGTGGCATCATTCACGTCATGTTCTGTGTGAATAGTGCCCAAGGCCTGGAAGAGAAAAAAGCAGCGACTGGACTCCCAGTGGTCAAATCCAACTGGAGGTAGTATGACAAAAGTGGGGTGCACAGATTCAGATATTAGAGGTACCATAAAGCAAGGAGTAAATAAGATTAGAAGAAAAAAAAGATAGAAACAGCTACTTTTAAAATTTTGTGTGTATGAGTAGCCAGAAAGTGAAAATAACCTGATAAAAGCTTTCAAACAAAGAACAGAATTTATAAACTAGATTTACCATAAAATCAATCAAAAATGTTTAGAGTATACAGAGGACAGAGTTAATGTGCCAAAATAAGTTATTCCTATCTAATGTTCACTTTATTTAGTCATTTTAATACGAGATTAGAACTTTAAAGTCAGAAATCTATTCTGTTTTAACAAAATACTGTATAATTTAAGGTAATTTTCATAGCATTAAAGAAGAATTTTTAAAAACCTACTACAGTATTATCTCACTCTGAAAGTGAATTTATACACATGAATATTTTAAAATTACATCTATAAATATATATAGTTATATTTCATAACTATGAGCAACTCTTTAATAAATAATAAAATGCCTAAATTTTAATAAATAATAGTAAATAAATAACAAAATATGCTGGTTTTCTTCAGATGTTTTCATTTTTTCCATATTAAACTCAAGAGAATCAGTGGATAAACTGTTATAACTACAATGTGGGTTCATCCAAGTTGGTGCAAAAGTCATTAGACACAGTATGAAGCAGAAATAATGCATTAGAAAATGATGTTAGTCTTTTCAACACATTTTTAGAACACACTATGTATTAGGGTCTATTCTAGGTACTGGGATACAAGACTGAGCAAGAGGCAAAAATATCTGCCTTCTTGAAGCTTATATTCTAGTCAAAAATAGAAATAACAGTAGTAATAGGGAAAAAATATCTAATTCACTATAGCAACAAAAACTATGAGATACCTAACAATAGACCAAACAAAAAGTTTGTGAGAACACCATGGAGAAAATTGTGAAATACTATTGAAAAATGTAACTCAAATAAATGGAAGAATATACTATGTTCATGGATTGAAACAGTATCATAAAGATGCCAATTGCTCTGTAAATAAATATGTTTAATACAATTTCAATAAAAATACAATAATTCTTTGGGGAAAAAATTTTTTAATTTATGTGGAAGGTTTGAAATGGCCAAAAATAAATCTATTTTTTAAGAACAAGAGGGGAGGTCGACCTCCAGAAATCAAAACTTTATGGTCACAAAGACATAAAGTGTTACGTTGGTCAGGGATAGAATAATAAACCAATGAAGTAGAATAAAAAGCCCAGAAATAAACTCATACATAGTTATTATATGCATACTCAGACATACTTAAATATGACTGAGGTTGTATACATACAATGGAATACTACTCAGCCATACAAAAGAATGAAATAATGCCATTTGCGGCAACATGGATAGACCTAGAGACCAGCAAGCTAAGTGAATTAAGTCAGACAGAGAAAGACAAATACCATATGATATCACTTATATACGGAATCTAAAATATACAAGTGAACTTATTTACAGAACAAAAGTAGACCCAAAAACATAGAAAACAAACTTACGGTTACCAAAGGGGAAAGTGGGGGAGGGATAAATTAGGAGTTTGGGATTAGCAGATACAAACTAATATATATAAAACAGATAAACAACAAGGTCCTTCTGTATAGCACAGGGTACTGTATTCAATATCTTGTAATAACTTACAATGAAAAAGAATTTATATATATTCTTTTTCATATGTATACTAATATATATGATATTTATATGTATAACTGATTCACTTTGCTGTACAACAAAAACTAACACAACGTTGTAAATCAACTATACTTCAATAAAATTTTTTAAAAAATCAATGACAGAAAGGATTCACTACTCAATAAATGGATCTGGGGAAACAGACTTACTATATGGGAAGAAAAAATCTATAATTTTTTTTACCCTTATAGAAAGGATTTCTTACACAAGATACTAAATAAGCACAAACAACCAAAGGGAAATGCTTGATACTTTTAAGTTCATTAGAATTATGAACTTTAATTCATAAATTGATGTTATAAAAAGGTTAAAACAAAAAACAAGCCTACCTGCTGGGAGAGAAACCATTTAAAATGCACAAAACATTTACATAACTGGCATGCAGGACACTTAAAGTACTCCCACAAATCAACATAATAAACAATCCTATGGGAAAATGAGCAAATAATGTAAACAGACAATTCACAGAAGAAACATGCAATACTTTTTCTTTTGTCCAATAAACAAAAGAAAACATGATCATAGTCACTAGTAGTCAGAGGAACACAAAAGAAAATAACTCATCAGATTGGCAACAACAACAACAAAATTTAAATATCTCTCAACACCAAATGCTGGTGAGGATGTAAAGCATCAGGAACATCCACAGTCTGCTGGTAGTATAAATTGTTAAAAACTACTTTGGAGAGAAATTTGGTATCGACTAGTAAAGTTAAAAATGCTCATCACCTACAACTCATGAATTTTAATTATAGGTTTACAAACTAGGAAAACTGTCACAGAAGATACAAGGAAACATGTATGAAAATAATCATTTTAGCATTGTTCACTCAAACTGTTTATACAAACTTAGTTCACTTAAAAAGTTTAAATCTACATAACCCAATCCAACAATTGAACGAAATTCACTAAGATAAAAGTTTCAAACTTTTGAAATATGCATGCCATCCCCTTTAAGGTGCAGTAAGAGACTTTTGTTGTAAAATATGCAAGGTAAAAAGTGAATTATATGTACTTCAAGTTAGGATTAGTGAAATTTTAAATTGCAGCTGGTACTTCTGTCTGTGTTTGAGTCCTCTAATAATAATACATTTTTACAAAATTTTTATGTCATTAAGTTGTTTATGGAAAAAAAAACTGAGTAGATGCTGAATTTTCCAGCTAATTTTTAAAAAAGAAATCTTAATTATATAAAAATAAATTTATTTCTCTTATTTTGAGTTCACTGGAGACAGAGCCTTTGTTTTAATTACTTTTACTGTTAATAACTTAGGTGAATTTCAGATAAAACAATAAATATTGATATTGAGAATAAGTCCTATATCTTTGTAACAGTCACAATATGTATTCCCAGAAAAAGAAAGCTGTTTAAGCTTAGCAATTAAAAAATTAAACTTTTTTTTAACTTAGAGTAATATGTGACTATAGAAAAATATACCACAGAGCAGAAAAATGTGTCACATACTGATAATAATACACATAATGATAATGTATGGGAAAAGGTTTAAGATATAGTGTCTAATCTCCTTTTTTAGAGCTAAATTGAGAAAGGAATTGACTTTCCATCAGATTAACATAATGCTTTTCCTTCAGAGTTTATTCTACAAAATTATTTTTTGCTCCCAAGTAAATATCCACTTATTAAAAGGAAGCAAGCAAGACAGTTAATATTATAAGTTCCAGGGCACTCAAATAATGTTTTCATATACTTCCCAAGTTAAAATATTAGGTAGAATATTTTTTTGCTCACAAAATTAAATTTGAAAATTCATAAATTATTCAAAAGCAAAACCATAAATTAGCTACTTTCAGCAATTTAATTTGATTCAACTGTCAAACTACATGGGGGAAAAAAACACTATTCTAATATTTAAAAAGCCAAAATTCCAAAAAGTTCCCTAAAATGTGGTTCCAAGAATGTGATATAAGCTGCTAACACCAATAGCAATAATATGTTCAGGAAAAAATTAACAGGAATAAACAGTAAAGAAGTACAACATAGTTCTGATAATTAAGTCTTAATTTAAAATAAAGTTCTCAAAATAAAATTTATCAGAACTTTAATCACTGTAGCCACCAAGTGGACAAAACTTAGCATTGCATCATAAACACTCAATTATTTACTTCACTACTCAAATACTAGACATGACTAAATGATGTATAACCCCAGAAAACTAAATATATACTATATCCCATGTAATCAATAATCCACCTAAGATTTAGCAGCTACATAAATGAATACTATGGTATTGCAAAGTAAATACATCTTAAATCAATTGAATAGATATAAAATCAATATAAATATTAGCACAGGTAAATGTCAGGCCTTCCCCCATAACACTCAGTACCAATATTCATAAATGTTAAACGGTTAAAAATTGAGCTACAAAGTATGAGGTGACAAATTCTGTGGAGAATAAATATCCATAAATTAAGGAGAATGGTTGGCAACAGACTTACATACATGCTACTAAATAAGGTGAACCTTTGCTCACTCCTGCTGTATCTACGCCAGCTGGGCCTATGGAGGACCTTGTTGCCAAGGGTGTTAAGAATCTGTCCATACAACCACAGTAAGCCATGCAGCAGTCCTATGGCCAAAACAGAATGATTATAAAACAGTGACTGTACTCAATATTTAATAACACATTTCTAAACACTTACATGTATTAATTAATTAATCTTCATAATAATGAGTAAGTTATGGTAGTGGACTGAATAATGGAGCCCAGATATCAGGACCTAATCCACGGGACCTGTAAATGTTTTAAGGAAAAAGGGTCTTTGCAGATGTGATTAGATTAAGGGTCCCCAGAGAGGGAGATGATCCTGGATTATCTGGGTGGGCCCACATGCAGTCACAAGTGTCCTTATAAGAGAGAGGCAGAGGGAGATTTGACACACAGAGAAGAAAAGTCAATGTGAAGACAGAGGCAGAGATTGGCCACAAGCCAAAAAATGCCAGCAGCCACTAGAAGCTAGAAGAGGCAGGGAATGGATTCTTCCGAGTTACTGATTTCAGACTTCTGGTTTCCAGAATTGTGAGAGAATAAATTCCTATTGTTTTAAGGCACCAAGTTTGTGGTACTATATGATAGCAGCCCCAGGAAACTAATATAGATACTATCTCTTTTCTTTTTACAGATGAGCAAACCAGATTGAGGTTTATGTGAAACCTGTCCTACTTCTGGATTTTTTGGTGACATGAACCATTAAGCATTCTTCATTGTTTAAGTTTTCTGTTACTTGCAATATAAGAGATCTAGCTGATAGAAACAATATTTTATAATCTTCTCTGATTATATTACATATGTGAGCCTTGGATGCCAAAATAATTTAGTTTGGATTATAAGTAATTTGCAAGCAATTTTTATATTTTTCACTTTATTTTTTATAAAGAGCATATATTATTATATTTGAAATGAGGAAAATACTTCAATTTAAAAAGCGAGATTTCTACCTAAGTGCACACAAAAGCTATGTATGAACATTTACAGTAACTTTATTCAAAACACCAAAACGTGGAAACAATCCAAATGTTTATCACCTGGTAAATGTATGAGCAAAGTGGTGTATCCACATAATTGAATGCCACTAAGTACTGAGATAAAACAAAACTAGTGATACAACAGCATGGATGAATCTCAAATGCATTATGCTAAGTGAAAAAAGTGAAACTCAGTAAGCTCAAAAGGTCCCATATGACTCTATTTATATGAAATCTGGAAAACACAAAATTATAGGGGAAAAAAAATAGATCAGTGATTACCAGGGTCTCATCATACAGGGAGGGACTAGCTTAAAAAAAAGGGCCATGAGAGAATATTTTGATGTGATGGAACTGTTCGATTTCTTGATTATGGTGGTTGTTTTACAATTGTATGCATTTATCAAAACTCATAAAACAGTGATTTAAAGGGCGAATTTTACAGTATGTAAATTATACCTCAAAAAACCTGACCCCAAAATTTAATAAAATAATAACAAAAATAAAACCTGACCCAATGTCTTCTGTTTAATAAAAATAAAACTGAAATACATTAAAAAAAATAAAAAGCCAGATTTCTAATAGTTTTGCATCAGAGATATATCAGGGTCATGAGATCAGTTGCTAATAGACTCCAAGGATGGTTTCATAAACAAGTGAAGCTAGAAAATATAAGAAAACAGAATCAGTCTCTCTATCAAGTGAGCAAGGTAGATTGGTGATGGTTAGGACCATGGACAAAAGAAGAGTATAAACTCCACCTCAAGAGAGCAATAGCTACAGCTTCATCCATCTGTGCACACAATTAACTCCAAAATGTTAAGACAATATGTAGGCCAAACAAAATATATCTGTGAGTAGGATCTGACCAATAGGCCCTGAATTCATGACCTCTCTTGATAATACCTCTCAGGAATACTGGAGGTAGTGAGTTTTGATGGAAAACCCAAGCGGGGGCAGGAATCATGAAAATTAGAATTAGGATTCTTGGGTTCTGGTCCCATATATGTTATTGGGCAAACCTCAAAACATAGTAAGCCCTAGAGCTCGCTCCTAACTTTAAGAAAAATGTGAATATTCTTATAAGATTCATTGAGGGCAAGAGTAAGGAGTCTACAAAGGACACCAACAAGCTACAGGTGAGTGAATGTCAGAGTCTTTGGAGTAGAAGATTACAAACCTCCTCACAGATGATAAGTTCCAGAAAGACAGAGCCTGGGACGTGTCACCTCTGACCAGCACACTTCGTTGAGTACTCATAAAAGGTACACACTTGATATTTGTCCAATGAGTGGACAAAAAGCATGGATAAAAGTTTCTCTAAGATAAGTATCTCTAAGATGAGTAAAAGAGATCAATTATTCTTGATATGGCCATTTATGGATAGGCAATGAGGAATGGATTCAAAATAAAGTTTGTTGATATATATCCACAAACTCCTTAGTGAATGCTATTCTAATTTTTCCAAAAGATATCTGTGGTTCTTTGGTGATAAAATAATTAGATTTCAAGTTTTGATGACATTATGATGGATTTCGAGTTTTGATGACATTATGATAGATTTATCAAGAAAATGGAACATGCTGAAAAACTCAACACTATGTTAGTGGAAGTATTTTGATAACATTTGGAAGATAATCTGGAAGCTCATTCAAATGCTGGCTTTGGGTGGCCCCATGATTCTAAAAATAAGTATGCAAATACTCAGAACACAGTATGTGAAAAACAAATAGCCATGGCTGTTACGTGTGAGATACATCAAAGGGTGGTATGAATATATCAACACAATTCATTGGGCTTAGATGTGCATACTTAAGCAAGGGCTATGCCTTGTAGAAAAACATTACATATGGAAACAAATTGGCTTGCCACTTTTTACACCTTTGGGAACAGCCCTCCTTTTTAATTATAAAATATATTTGTGTGAAATGTATCTCAGAAGTATGATTATTTCCTTTGTTGTTCCCACCACCACCTTCCCATCCCTCAAATTCACATTTTTTTCTTTGTGAGGCAATGGTTATTAGTTCAGGAACAAGGCTTGATGACATGACTTAAAATAATTGTTTCAACTAAGAAATATGCAAGAGACAAACTACAGTGAATACTGTGACAGTCCATGCAGATCCCACTTCAGGATCAGGCCCAGCTAATAATGTCCCCTGCTGACACTCAAAGCCCTTGGACACAGGGAACTGTCTCACTCAAGTTCAAGCCCTCTCCCATAAGGAGCCCGGCAGTGAGGGCCATGACATTAAGGTATAATAGTCAAGCCCCTTGTATCAGTTTGCAACAAATCTGAAGGGCGAATGCGGTTCAAGGACACTCCAGCTCCAGCCCCCATTGGATCCTATCAGGTCTCAGTTGCAACCACATTGCAAATAAGCTTCTCCTGCCCATGCCTGCCTTCCTCACTTCCAATAGCACTCCTCAGTAAATCTTGCACATGCAACTCTCCATCTCAGATCCTATTTTCAGGCAATCCACTCTAAGACAAAAGCTGTCCAGAATAAGCATCCCATTCTTAAGAAATTACATTATGAATAAAATACTTGAAAAAGAAATGTGCTTGATATATATCAACAAACTCCTTAGTGAATGCTATTCTAATTTTTCCAAAAGATACCTGTGGTTCTTCAGTGATAAAATAATAGTATACCAGCACCTAGACATAAGCCTACCTAACCAAAAATTCTAAATCTGGGTTTGGGATAATTTTTGAACAGTTTCAGGAAACTCTCTAAGATATTCATATATGTGAAACTGTCAATTTTTTTTTTTTTAAGACAGGGTCTTTTTTGTTTTTTTAGTTTATTTATTTTTGGCTACGCTGGGTCTTTGTTGCTGCGTGCAGGCTTTCTCTAGTTGCGGCGAGCGAGGGCTACTCTTTGTTGCAGTGTGTGGGCTTCTCATTGTGGTGGCTTCTCTTGTTGCGGAACACGGGCTCTAGGCGCGCCGGCTTCAGTAGCTGCGGCAAACGGGCTCAACAGTTGTGTCTTTGCAGGCTCCAGAGCGCAGGCTCAGTAGCTGTGGTGCACGGGTTTAGTTGCTCCATGGCATGTGGGATCTTCCTGGATCAGGGTTCGAACCCATGTCCCCTGCATTGGCAGGCGGATTCTTAACCGCTGCACCACCAGGGAAACCCAAAACTCAATTTTGAAAGGCTACATTTTAATAAATGTGTATTTTGGAAATTTTTTTTTTTACATCTTTATTGGAGTATAATTGCTTTACAATGGTGTGTTAGTTTCTGCTTTATAACAAAGTGAATCAGTTATACATATACATATGTTCCCATATCTCTTCCCTCTTGCGTCTCCCTCCCTCCCACCCTCCCTATCCCACCCCTCTAGGTGGTCACAAAGCACCGAGCTGATCTCCCTGTGCTATGCGGCTGCTTCCCACTAGCTATCTACCTTACGTTTGGTAGTGTATATATGTCCATGCCTCTCTCTCGCTTTGTCACAGCTTACCCTTCCCCCTCCCCATATCCTCAAGTCCATTCTCTAGTAGGTCTGTGTCTTTATTCCTGTCTTACCCCTAGGTTCTTCATGACATTTTTTTTTCTTAAATTCCATATATATGTGTTAGCATACGGTATTTGTCTTTCTCTTTCTGACTTACTTCACTCTGTATGACAGACTCTAGGTCTATCCACCTCATTACAAATAGCTCAATTTCGTTTCTTTTTATGGCTGAGTAATATTCCATTGTATATATGTGCCACATCTTCTTTATCCATTCATCCGATGATGGACACTTAGGTTGTTTCCATCTCCTGGCTATTGTAAATAGAGCTGCAATGAACATTTTGGTACATGACTCTTTTTGAATTATGGTTTTCTCAGGGTATATGCCCAGTAGTGGGATTGCTGGGTCATATGGTAGTTCTATTTGTAGTTTTTTAAGGAACCTCCATACTGTTCTCCATAGTGGCTGTATCAATTTACATTCCCACCAACAGTGCAAGAGGGTTCCCTTTTCTCCACACCCTCTCCAGCATTTATTGTTTGTAGATTTTTTGATGATGGCCATTCTGACTGGTGTGAGATGATATCTCATTGTAGTTTTGATTTGCATTTCTCTAATGATTAGTGATGTTGAGCATTCTTTCATGTGTTTGTTGGCAGTCTGTATATCTTCTTCGGAGAAATGTCTATTTAGGTCTTCTGCCCATTTTTGGATTGGGTTGTTTGTTTTTTTGTTATTGAGCTGCATGAGCTGCTTATAAATTTTGGAGATTAATCCTTTGTCAGTTGCTTCATTGGCAAGCTGTGGCCCTAGCCCACTGTAGTTGCTCCCTTATTCTCCATGGGTCAAAAGGATGCAGAAAATGTTTAGATATATAAAGAAACTGGAGCATGGAGTGACCCCACCACACCAAATCAGCCTCTGTGAGATTCTTTTTTGGAGAATCCAATGAAACAATCAAAGGAATGTGCAAACAAAAGTCATTTTTAAAACTGCTTTAGGTAGACCTAGAAGCCTATGCGCACATTTAAATTCAATTTAGTAGCTGTATGTTAAGTTCTGTATTGTTGTAACATAGAGCATAGCATGAGAAAGGGGTGGTGAAAGATGAATGACAGATGGTGACAGGTGTTTGTAATGAATGCCAAGGAGTTTGGACTTTGGCCTAAGAGAAGTAGGAGCCACTAAAGAGTTTTAAGAAGAATGACCTAGTCAGATTTTCATTTCACTATATAGCAAACGGATTGGAACTGGGAAACCTAGAGACAGAAAACCACTTAGGATATTTTGAGTATAAACTGGGAGAGAGATAACAGCTCTCTAGCCTAAACTGGTAGCAATGGCAATAAAGGAATATGCATATTCAAGAAAATATTTAAGAGGTAGAATTAGCAGATCTTTGTGAATGAAGGAAAGTGAAGGATTCAAAGGAGTCCATGATGATGTCTAGATTTCTGGCTTGGCCAGAGGAGTTGACACATTCAGTAAGACAGGAAATGCAGGAGTGGAGCAGGCTGGGAGTTAAGGAAAGAGGCTGAACTCAGTTATGATTATGCTGGGTTTAGTACCTATGGAACATCAAAGGGAAGATCTAGCAGGTAATCAATATTTGGGTCAAATACTCAGGAGGGTTCTGGATTGAAGTTAATGATTTTGGAGTAAGCATGGAGATAGTAACCAAAGCCACTGAAATGGGTGAGGTCACACAGGAAGAGTATACCGAGGTAGAAGAGAAAGGAACCTAAGAAAGAACATTTAAGAAAGGAAAAGGCAGAAGGAAGGAAAAAGGAGACAAAGAATAAGAAACCAGATAGAAGGAAAACCAACAGAATGTGGTGCCAAGAAAATGAAGTATTTTGAAAAGGTGGAAATAGTCAACATAGTCAAATGCTGCTAAAAGGCCAACCAAATAAGAACCGAAAAATGTCCATTGGATTCTTAATTACAGGTATTTAGGCTGATTGAACTTGCTCCACAGCTCACTGATCTGTTTATTTTTTTTATTCTCTAATTTCTCTATGTTTCTGTTTTAATCATTTCAATTGCCATGTGTTCAAGTTCACTAATATTTTTCTTCTGAAACATCTAACTTGTTGTTAATCCCTTCTGTGATGGTTAATTTTATGTGTCAATTTTGCTAGGCTATGGTGCCCAGTTGTTTGGTGAAACACCAGTCTGGATATGTTGTGAAGATATTTTTTAGATGTGACTGACATTTATTTATCATTAGACTCTGGTAAAGCAGATTACCCTCCATAATGTATGTGGATCTCATCCCATCAGTTGAAAACCTTAAGAGAAAAAAACTGAGGTCTACAAAGTGGGAAGGAAGAAGGAATTCTGTCTCCATTCTGCCTTTAACATCAACTCCTACTGAAATGTCTAGCCTGTTAGCCAGCCCTGATGATTTCAGACTTGCCAGCCCCCACAATCACATGAGCCAGCGTCTTAAAATAAATACACACACACACACACACACACACACACACACACACACACACACAGCCTATTGATTCTGTTTCTCTGGAAACCCCTAATTAATATACCGTCCACTGCATCTCACACATTACTGTTTTTATCTCTATAAGTTCCATTTGGATCTTTCCTATACCTTCCATCTACTTAACTTTTTGAACGTATGAAATGCAGTAACAATAATGATTTTAATGTCCTACTAGTTACAGCATCTATATCAGTTCTGGATTGGTTTCAGTTGATTGATTTTACTTCTCATTATGGGTCCACTCTGAATTTTGTCTTGTTGGGTGCTTGGTATTTTTGTATGCCTAGAAATCTCCTTGAGCTTTGTTCTGAGTGTAGTTAAGTTTCTTGAAAGGAACTTGATTCTTTCAGGTCTTGCTTTTAAGATGTGTTAGCTGAGGTCAAAACAGTACTTAGCCTAGAAGTAAATATAATGGAATTTGGTAATTGATTTGAAGTTGAGGCAAGGGAGGGAAAATGGTCAGACCAACTCTGAAGTTCTCAACGTAGATGAGCGAGAAATAAAGATTCCAGAAACAGAGGATAAGAAAGACCATCATATCTGAAAAAGAGTTTAGTTATGATAAAGTAATACATGAAAATAGTAAAAAGAAAAAATCAAATCCTGTGCTTATAAAGAAACCTGAGAATCTCCCATTCTGCCCCTCCTCCTTTCCAGAGTCCACAGGCAAATTTTGTTAACTGTTTCTGTATGGGTTCTTCTGGTAGCTAATCCCACAATTCTAAATAATATCTGCATCTCTCTTTTCTTTACTTACAATCTGAGGTGCCATTTACTGACTCTCTGCTATGAAAGGCTTGGGCTCACTTACACAAAGCTTCTCCCCTCCTGTGTCCCATACACTGATAACTATCAATATATTGTTATTTTTAGCTCTTCCACCGGTTACTTTGGTAGCTATTCAATAGGTCCAATGTTAACTACCTCTGGGACTCTCAAAGGAAAGTATTTCTAGCATCACAGTAGAATAGATTTTCTTTTCTTTTATTATATCAAATGCTTAAAATCAAGCCATATTTTGATTAGCTTCATTATTAAGTATGGTATACTTTTTCAGCTTTTGGGTTTTTTCCTAGAGTTTCTGAATACTTTTCATTTTTCTTAAAAAAGGGTTTGGGCGATTACAAACCTTCATTATATCCTCACATTTATCTTGCCTTCCTTTCAATTCTTTGGTTTGTTACATACAGTTTAGTTTTCTTCTGGAGACATCCACTCCAGAACTTTCTGCTTTCCTGCTTCAATACGGCTGAGTTTCTCCCTTGTCCTGCTACAGAGTCAAGGGAATGCCCTTATTTTTTCAGTTTGGGGACAATATTTCCTGGATCCTATTATTTCTCTTTCTTGGTTTTTCCCAATGCTCAAATTTCTCTCTTATCCTTCATCCTCCAGTCCTGTGGGATTTTTCTTCAGTATCTGAACATGCCACGTTCTCTCTTAGCCTGGAGTCATCAAAACGCTCTTGCCTCTACCAGGAGCACTTTCTCATCCACTTGTTGTAGCTAAGTCCTGTTCACATTTGGGATCTCAGTTTAAAAGAACACTTGCTCTGTGATGTTTTATAACCCCCTCTTCTTCTTCCCTGCCCGTATCATTTAGACTCTGCCCCTCTTCTGTGGAAGCCACAAAACACTGAACTTCCCCTGTCATAATACTTTTCACTGTGTATTAAATTACTTATAAACTCAAAGCAGGCAAGAAACTATTTTTACCTTATTTTCAGAGTTGCTGCCTGATAACCATGGCACTTAATAAACAACTAATATTTTTATATAAATGATTTAATGAATGAGTAAAAGATATTTTACAATCAAAGAATAGTTAAATAACTGAGGTTAGACCAACTTAATGAAATGTCATAGTCATTAATATGGTAATTTTTAAAGGATGCATAATCAAAAAATACATGATATATGTCAAACTTGTAAAAAAATACACTTTGACTGAAACAGTATAAAAGAGTTAGCAGGTTTATCAGTATTTTCCACTTTTACCCTCAACCTTTCTTTAAATTAATGCTTTCAAATGCAGTTTCAATGCTCTTAACATAGTTAAGCAATTATAAAATAAATATACCCTGTGAATTCTTAGATAGTTATAAATACTTATAAGTATAAAAATGTAAGAATAAAATAAAGCAAACTAGGATTTTTCTTTTAAACATTTATAGTTTTGATTGAACCTCAATAATGAAAGAAGTTTTGGAGTATCCATGACAGATCTCTCTCACATTTTCCCATAGTAATCCTTTAAAAAAATTTTAATAAAAAAATTTTAATATAAACACTGCTCTAAACACTATGATATGTGGAACTATTAAAATACTCTTCTAATTCAAACTTACCTGAAATTTCTAGAAGGAAGGAAGGAAGGAAGGAAGGAAAGAAGAAAGGAAGGAAGGAGGGGTAGAAAGACAATAGGAGTAAAGGAGAAAATTAGCAGGTTCAAATTCTTAAAAAAATAACTATGTAAATAAGTATCATTCTGCAATTAAATATAAAGATTTTTGAATCTTAAATAATATTTTAAAATATTTTCCTTATAGTGACTTTTTAGCCACATAGCACTTGACTCAGATAAGCACTTAGCCTTGGTTAAGAGTAGCTCACCACAACAAGAGCTGGAATGCCTGACATGCACTTGAAATGGCATGTGCAGTTAAGTCCATCAAAGGGGTCAAAGGCAATACCCAAAATCAGAGTGATGGGCAAGGGTAAGTAGTGTAGCAAACACAGTCTAAGCATATAGCCAAGTTGGCTGAATGAATTGGAAAAAGAACCAAAATGTAAACCAAACCCAAACCTGGATCCCAAATCAGAATGAGGGTCAAGTCAGGATGAAGGAAGCATAGGCTTGTGGACTTGTAGACAATATGGGCAGGACCGGGCTTCCCTCCTCCCTTTCTGAGAAGGAGCATCTTTTCCCCATCCATGGACACACATGGGTTACTTAGAGCCTAGAATTTAGTTTTGACCAACCTACTTCAGAAAGACAATTCAAATCTTCTACACTTAATCATAATGTTATGTTTATGTGTATCTTCATTTCAAGGAAAAGATACCAAAACTATTAAAACGCTGAGTAGGTCTCCAAACTCATAATATGAGCCAAATTTGAACCAGAGTATACGATCAATTTCCTCATTCCTAGCATCATTACATCTGCCTGTTATGCTGCTTCCCATCAAAATGATTTAAAGTTATTCTTTTTTCCCCTAATGCTATGCACCACTGATGCCACATAAATCTCAAGGTAATATTAGAGTTATATTTCTTTTCAGAATGTAAAGGCAATCTCTAGTTTATAGCAGATGGAAAAACAATATTAAATGCCAGGTTTTTTTTTAAGTTAAAGAGATAAGCCCTACATATTACTTTTTGTCTTTTCTTTTTCTTTTTTTTTTTCTTTTCTTTTGGTCACACTGTATGTCTTGCGAGAGCTCAGTTCCCCGACCAGGGACTGAACCCGGGCCACGGCAGTGAAAGCCCAGAATCCTAAGCACTAGGCCACCAGGGAAATCCCCTACATATTACTTTTATATTACTTTTACATATTTTTAAAATATGAGCTAAGTCTTAGCAACAATACAGTCTGGATCCCTGTATATACACAAACTCTTATATAGAGTACACAGCATAAAGGTTAACACTGTGGGCTTTAAATTCAAACACACAAATGTTTTAATCACCATTCTGAAAAACCATGTGATCTTGGGCAAAAGACTTAACTTCTTAAGTCATAGCTTCTCTATCCATTAAAGCGGGGATGATAACAGTAACTCCCTCAGAGGCTGTTGTGAGGATTAAATGAAAAAAGGTGCTTAAAAGCTTAGCACAATTCCTAACACTAGAGTTAGTGTTCTTTTTTTTTTTTTAATAAATTTATTTTATTTATTTATTTTTGGCTGCGTTGGGTCTTCATTGCTGCACGCGGGCTTTCTCTAGTTGCGACGAGCAGGGGCTACTCTTCGTTGCAGTGCGCAGGCTTCTCATTGCTCATTCTCTTGTTGCAGAGCATGGGCTCTAGGTGCACGGGCTTCAGTAGTTGTGGCACGCAGGCTCAGAATTTGTGGCTCACGGGCTCTAGAGTGCAGGCTCAGTAGTTGTGGCTCATGGACCTAGTTGCTCCGCGGCATGTGGGATCTTCCCGGCCCAGGGCTCGAACCTGTGTCCCCTGCATTGGCAGGCAGATTCTTAACCACTGTGCCACCAGGGAAGTCCCTAGTGCTCATTTAATATGTACTAATAATAGTAGTAATAGTACCCCTCAGGTTTATGGCAAGAAGCTCACAAGATGGAGCTGAGACTCTCCTCTGGGCTCTTCTGTTATGCTGGTATCCATGACATAGAACTTATGTCATATTTGAGAGCATGTCAGAAAGGATGGCTTGCCTCCCAGTGTTTTCCAGGAGCACTGGTGTTACACCACACACACAGCTTTGAAAATCTAAGCAGATTTCAAATTTGCTTAAATAGCTTTCTTGGCCAAGAGTCATGTAAGTTGCCAACTGGCAACGGAATCATTTTCCACTCAAACTTGACAGCAGCAGGATTTAAACAGAAAACTGGGAGGAGGGCAAGGGAAGTAATATGTTTCCTTCCTCAAGGTAGTTTTGGACTCTTTGGCACCAGAGAAAAGTTTTAAAGATGAGAGAAATTTTGCATGAATATTATAGTATTTATTTGCAATGTAACAAAAATTAATTGACAAGGAATAGATAATTGCCATCAGAACTCCCTTTCTACCATTTTTTTTCATATTCTATGAACTCTTTCTTAGAAGACATTGGAATTTCTTCATTTGGGTGCTCTAATTCAAATACAGTGAACCTGGATTTTTAAATTAATTTCTTTTTTATTGAAGTATAGTTGATTTACAGTGTTTCAGGTATACAGCAAAGTGATTCAGTTTACATATATATATTCTCTTTCAGATTATTTTTCCATTATATATTATAAGATATTGAATATAGTTCCCTTTGCTATACAGTAGGTCCTTGTTGTGTATCTATTTTATATATAGTAGTGTGTATCTGTTAATCACAAATTCCTAATTTATGCCTTCCCTCCTTCCCCTTTGGTAACCATAAGTTTGTTTTCTATGTCTGTAAGTCTGTTTTGTAAATAAACTCATTTGTGTCTTTTTTCATTAGTGAATCTGAATATTTTGAGTCAAATAAGAGTCACTGGACTTCAGTGATCCTACAGAAGTTCTTCTCTTCCTTTAAAATATAAAATATAACCCAAGAGCAAAATAAATTTTTTCATATTTCCATTATTCTTGACAGTAAGAGAGTAAGAGGAATCAGGGTAAATGCCAATAGATATTTAAATCCTCTCTAAGAGGAACTCAAACTGATGGCATTCTAACTAATTAGGAAACTTGTAAGGATAAAGTTTCTACATGCTTCCTCAGAAAACACTATTCCAAAGTACTAACAGGAAATGTTTTCTTATTTGTATATACGTGGCTTAATTCCAAAAAAGATTTGAGGTAAGGCATAAATATATATACAGTATATTGAGATTTTAAAAATATAATAAATGAGGAAACTAGGAAAAAAATAAAAGAAATTGTAAGAAAAAAAAATAAAGACATCAGTGCTAAGTGTGGGCCATAAACTTGCTCTAAGCATCCTAGCAGTCAGTAGAAAGAGGTGAATTATATTATTTGATATCTGTAAGATTAACAGCAACAATCATGTTCTCAAAAAAAAACTTAGCTTTTATCTAATATATTCCTCCTGCTAGGGTTTGTAACACTTTCCTTATATTTGCTTGTAAACGAGAACACTATTACTCAGGCTATTGAGGGGAGAGAGAATGTTCTTATATTTCAGAGATTTCTACTGCCATATTTAGGGGGGAGATGTCATGATATCAGCAAAATTAAATAATATACCTAGTTAAGACAACACCCAGTAAACATATTCTATAATAATATTCCCATGTGCAACTTTTAGCAATTGATGCTCCTTAAAAAAATTTGTAAGAAAGACTGTTTGGTTCCCAATGATGAAATGATTTACCATTAGATACTTTAAATCAGAGACTAGTAGTTTTATACTTCATGGAACTATATGTCTGTGGTAGACAGAATAATGGCCCTCCAAAAATGTCCATGTCCTAATCCCAGAAACCTATGAATGTCACACATCAAAAGGTACTTTGCAGATGTGATTAAGGAACTTGAGGTGGTGAAATTATTCTGCATTATCTGGATTGGTTTATATAATCACAAGGGTCCTTATAAGAGGGGGCAGGAGGGGCAGATTCAGACAGAGGAAGAGCAATCGAGAGATGGAGAGGCTGGAGTGATATAAGGAAGGGGACACAGGCCAAGGAATGCAGGTGACCTCTAGACACTGAAAAAGGCAAGAAAATGAATTCGTCCCCAAAACTTCCAGAAAGAATGCAGCCCTGCTGACACCTTGATTTTAGGACTTCTGACTTCCAAAACTATAAGATAATAACTTTGTGCTGTTTTAAGCTCACCAAATCTGTGGCAATTTGTTAGAGCAATAACAGGCAAGTAATTCAATGACTACAAACTCAATATATTGATATTACTAATCGATTTCATGAATTTCTACCCAGGTATTAACAGTAAGCAAAAATGTATTACGCAGCCATAGAAAAGAATGAAATAATGCCATCTGCAGCAACATGGATGGACCTAGAGATTGTCAAACTGAGTGAAGTTAAGTCAGACTGAGAAAGACAAATATCATATGATATCACTATGTGGAATCTAAAAAAAACTGGTACAAATGAACTTATTTACAAAACAGAAACAGAGTCACAGATATAGAAAACAAACTTATGGTTACCAAGGGGGGAATGGGGAGGGGAGGGACAAATTGGGAGATTGGGATTGAGATATACACACTACTATATATAAAATCTGATAACTAATAAGGACCTACTGTATAGCACAGGGAACTCTACTCAGTACTCTGTAATGACCTATATGGGAAAAGAATCTAAAAAAGAGTGGAGATATATATATATATAACTGATTCACTTTGCTGTACACGTGAAACTAACACAACATTGTAACTCAACTACACTCCAATAAATTATTTTTAAAAAAGAAATAATGCTCACTTTAAAACATATCTCCTGGGCTTCCCTGGTGGTGCAGTGGTTGAGAGTCCGCCTGCCAATGCAGGGGACACGGGTTCGTGCTCCGGTCTGGGAAGATCCCATTTGCTGCGGAGCAGCTGGGCTCATGAGCCATGGCTGCTGAGCCTGGGTGTCCGGCGCCTGTGCTCTGCAACAAGAGGCCACAATAGTGAGAGGCCCGCGTACCGCAAAAAAAGCAAACAAACATATCTCCTACATTTTAGTTAAGCCACAAAATGAGCCCCAAGTATATCTAGATACTTTGAATATAACAATTTTCAGAATGTGCTTCATAATACACTGGTTCTGTGGGATGTAAAAGGTGTTAAGCACAAAAAAAAGAATTCTAAGGTCAAATAACTTGGAAAAACTATACTATTTAATTGTACAATAATTAAAATGATTTTTTAAAATTATCCCAGGAGTCTAGATTTACCAAGAAACTTTCTGGGTTATTCAAAGGATCCACATCCATCACCACTCCACTATCAAGAGCAGGTGGAAGATGAAGGCAAAGTATTAGAATAAATGTACTAAATGATAGAATGAAAGTGTCCTTCCAGCTTTAGAAAATCTGGCTAATCAACCCTATTCACAATTTCATACTCCTCAGCTCATACTCATGCAGCCACCTCTATAGTCCCTGTTCATGAGCACAAGGCCAGCTCAGCAAGGAGACTCTCAGATAACATAGCTGCTTCTTGGTGTCTCTGCCACCTGCCACTGACCTTATCCATGGGAGCTTGCCCAGGCTTTTATTTGGAGGAATGACACCAGGACTACTCACCAATCAAACTGAAAAAAGCAAGCCATTTACTTCACTCATTTAACCCAGCCACTTGTACGTAATTCATCCTCCCAACATACTCCACCCGCCCTCATCCAATTCTCTCCAACAATAGAGGGAAAGACATTTGCCAAGAATATAAGTTTAGTGGAGCACAAACCTCAAACATGGACATTGCAGAAACTTCAGACTTACTCCTAAGGAACAAGATTTCCTGGGGAACAGAAAAATGGCTTCAAAGCTTGTCAACAAGAGCCAAAGCTTGGTCTCTCATAAATGCTAGAGTAAATAGTTTAAAAGATCTCTTCACTGTAGAGCTAATGAGTACCATGTATTTTTAAGAGAAAAGGAAAACAGTACGGTGTTTTTCACATATTTATGACCCAGGAACTTTCTCTTCTGGAACATCTACAGAACAACACTTGGAAAACAATTTGCTAGTTATATATGAAATTTCCTAAAGTCAGTCAATTCCTTTGAAGATTATCACGTGAAAAGTGAAAAATAAAGAGCCCACGTAAAAAATTCTACATGGGCAATCTGAGAATTCATTATGGCCAAATAACAAGGTAAAGAAGCTTATTTCTAGATATCAGGCAGGAGATTTGGGCCCTTACTGATGAACTTCTATCCCTAGGCTAACTGAAGTAAGAATAGACTAAGAATGCTCAATTGTCAGGCAAACGATTAAGGCAGAAATTGAGGTCATGAGGCCAAGACAGGATCAGAATCAAGGAAGTCAACATTTGGCATGAAACTGACACAGTTAATAGAAAGCCAGGTCACCAAAGTCACCCCTACCTGCCAACTCAAATACGAAGCCCAGAAGCTAAAACAACATGATTCAAAATCAGTACCTCAGCATCACACCAAGTACTAACAGTTAAAAACGTAGGAAAAAATATTTCAGGCAAAATAAATAATGTGCTGAGAAATAACTGTCATTACTTTTTAAAACCATAGAAAATAGCCATAAAGTGAACAATCGTTCATCTACTGGGAATTCCATAGGCCTTTGGCCCAGAATAACTTCCTTACTTATAATCACCTTTTTTTTCTTAAAGAACTTTTTTAAATGCTATTTCTGGGAACTTTCCAAAAAAGCAGCATAAGAAATTTTTTTTCCACAGAAAGTTCCCAACCAAACTTCCCCATTTCACAATAATTTTTAAAGTTATCCACCAAATTTTTATATTCCAGGAAGAAAAACATAATTATAAACATTTTTTTTAACTTAGAAAAGCCTATAAACACCCACAACTACACACACTAACACACAAAACCCAAATTACTGTAACACAGTATATAGTCTTATGAAAAGAAACTTCACAGCACAGGGCAGCCATCGTTCTTAAAAGAGCTTATCTGTCTTTTGGTCATCAAGATGATGTAATTATATTACTTATATTACTTATGCTTTCACAAAACACACTTTAGATATCACAATAATTAATATAGTTTGTCATTAAAACTCATTCATTCAACAGATATTTATTGAATGTTTTCTCTAAACAAGGAGCTAACGATGGTGAATACTAATCTATGTGTCTATCTCATAATTTCATGCATTTAATTCCTCTCCCCACAAATACAAAATTACTGGTGACCCCAAAAATAATATTTTATAGTTATACATCTTTAACTCTTTATGGAGATATATAAAGGGAAGATAACTTTTCTAAATCTTAAAGTGAGACAATCCTTTTAAATCGTGTATTCTGGGAGGTTTACTATATTTTTATACAGTTTTGGAGGACATGCTTTCTTAAAATGTTAAAATCGTTTACCTTTTTTCTGAGGTTTATGGGTAGTACATAATTTGGTCAGGTATTTTGAGACCAAAGAAATAATTTCAAAGAGAAAAAAAGCAGTTTAATGCATGCTTTCTTAGTAAAAAGCTCTAATTTTAAAAATTAGGCATTTGTTTTTTTAAAAATCAAACTAAATCTGCAGAGATTTTGTTTAAAAATATGCCTAGATTTACTTAATGTTAAAGTTTGATAGCATTTCCACTTGCTAAAGCATTTTAGCAGAAACCCTTACCATAAAAGCAGCCATGGAAACTGAAATGATACATTGCGACCTGGAATATTTTAAAAGACAATTGCCTAAATAAAAGATTTTTCAGTAGCTAGACAAGCAGCTTTATTTGTAAAAAGGAAACTGTTTCCCAAAGAAATAACAGGAATGAATCCTAAATTCTTACAACTCAAAATCATTTTTCTAAAAGTGCTGTGGCCTTGACCCTTAATATGATGATGAGACTAGATTTTTTGTAAAGTATTATAACTGTTGATTTAATAGACTCATATTTCTCACAACTGGTTATCTTTTTAATGTAATGTCTTATATTACATAAGTAATCTCAGTACACAAAGAGGGAGTATTGCCACTATTTGCAGGAGCAGTTAAAAGATAATATTATGTAATTTAAGCAACATTCTCAGGCAAATCTATTAACAAACAACACAGTTATTTCTTACTATGTAATCAACATTTGCATTAGAGATAAAAATATTATCCCTTCTCCTGTGATTCCTTAGTACTGAGGAGTCAGTACAGTTTTGTTTTCTGTTTTTTTAAATGTGTTGGCTTGAAGGAAATTTTATTTTTTATCTTCTGCATGAGTAAAATTATCTTAATTCCAAAAATTACTCATTGTAAAGAACTGGGTGCATTAAGAGTAATTTCCTTAAAAAATAAGTTACTTGGACATGAAATTTTTGTGGAGAAACTGGATTGTCTACAGCTCATTCAGTCTAGTAATTTACAAACAACATAACATGCTATGGGGAAAAGAAATAATTTTTCTCAATATTACTATTCACAACACACACATGAGGAAACTGAAATTGAGAGATGTTAAGTAACTAGCCCAAGATCATATAGTTTGTGAACAGCAGAACTGGGCCTCAACCACCTGGGCCTTTCCAACAGACTGGGACCACCAAAATTTCCTGCTTCACTCCACAATGAACATCCAATTTCAATGTACTCTAAAAATAAACAAAAACACAGAACACATTCTATAAACCAGTTATGCTCAGCTTTGCAAAATCATTATTAGAAGTATTTATGTCTTCTCAGGCTAGAAAAATATTTCATAATTCATTAATTTTTTGTTTTAGTAAACTATTTTAAGCATAAGTTTTCTTTCAGGAAAAATATACACACCCTAATTCATATACATAGAAAAGGCAAGTTAAGAGAACTAAACATGTATCCCAAAAAAATCCACACAGGATAGAATCTCTAGTTCCAATTTTAAGCCTCCCATCAGACAAAAAGCTCTTACCCAACCATTGATTCTCATGCCTGTTGAATGATGTCCTCCCCAGGTCAAACCTCTTGGCCCTACAGTGTGGGTCACAGAGGCAAGTTCAAGGGCACCAAAGTGGGAGAAAACTCTCTTCAGTAATATTCTTTTTAAAAAATACTGAGTTTTTTAAATTTAAAAGAAACAGAAAAGCATTCTAAAGAATAACTTCCCTTTCCCTTTTATTCAGAGGTTTGTCATGCTTAATCCAAGAATAAATTAAGCATTCCTATTATCAAATATTTAGGGCTTCATTTAAAATTCTTTTTTGTGTTTGTAGTAATTCATATTCAGGCGGATTCCAGGCCCTCAAAGCAGCATGAATTCATTTTTTTAAGGGGTTTGTAAAAAATAATCACTTTACTCAATATTATAGTTGTAGAAATGAAGTATATTTTCTTTAAGAAATAAAAAAAAAGAAGAAGAAAATGCCACTTAACATCGTTGGTATGTCAGTATAGGACAGCACGAAAAAATACTGATAAGCTTGTCTCTTTGATACCAAGAAGACATTCTAGTCCAAGCTATAATACGCTTCCTACGTTTTCACTAGATGTTTCTTTTCTGCTGCTTTTCAGCCTTTTCCATATTTCATATCAGAGGACTGGTACAGGCTTGAAAACTTCATTAACAGGAGCAAATTCAGTATCCACCGATTTCTTCTCAAAAGGCACTCTAAACCATCAGATAGCCCGGCAGTTTCATTCTCGTGAATACTCTTGCCATGAAAAAACTCAATAGGACACAGATGAATCCAATGAGTAGAAGGAGAAATCAATTGAATTTGGGAATGTTTGGTGCATTGGATCGGCCCAGGATTATGAACCTTAAACCTCCCATTGTAAACAGGAAGCTGGATGTGAGTCCTTCCATAATATATTGTCCATTTACTCTGCAGGCCAAGAAATCTACTGGTCTCTGATACCCACGTTCATCAGTCATGGAGCTGACACTTGGAGTTTTGACAATAACATCATAAATGATTCCTCCAGTGATGAGGAAGTAAGACACCACCACCAGAGCGTACACTGTCATGGCCGACAGCATGTGCACCCAGGGCGGCTTCTTCAGCTTCAGGACGGGACATTTGAGCACTAACAGGACTTGGTACAAACTCTCCATGTTGGTGGCGGCAGGGTCAGCTGTCGGCCGCCAGCCCCACACGCCACCCGGGAACAGGCATGAATTCATTTTTAAACCAATTTCCTTGTTTTGCAGAAAGGCAGAGAAAGTCCAAATTCTTCGTGTAATGACATTTTTCTCATTAACAAAGGCTTTTAAATAAATCTACTTCTGTTTTCCTAGTAATCCTAACACTTTTAATATGATGCTTACTTCAATTTCTAAAGAATCTGATACAAAAGTTAGTGTGGGTTCATCAACCTACCCTGGCCTCCTCTTCACCTGTTTAGATTCTTCTGTCCCTTACAGATGAAACTCCCTTATCACCACCACCTCCCAAAGGCCTCTGCTAACTCCGCTAGGCTGGAATAGGTGTCCTTCCAACCTGCCATTACAGCATCCTAGGGAAAAGCTCTGTGGTAGCATACTGCACTATGATAATAATATCTTTACATGCTTGTCCCCACGTATAGAAAGTAAACCCCTGTAAGGCAGGAATCTTATTCGCCTGTTAATTGCATTTAATAAATACTTTTGGAGGAAAGGAAGATTAAAAAAATCAAATACATTTCCTTTCCTTCCCTTCCCCTTTCACCTTCTTCCTTTCTTTTCTGAACAATTCAGACCATTATTATGTGGGGCAGAACAAGACTGACATCAAGGTGTAAAACCCAAGCAGGGTGAGGAAGGTATCCAGGTAGGAGGGCTCCCAGCCTGAGAGTCCGTGAGGTGAGGAAAGCATTCATGTGAGGGGTTGACTTGGGGCAGGAAGTCGGAAGCCAAGTGGAGTGACACAGGGGTCCCTGCAGGAAGTACACAGTATCAGAGGCACAGCAGAGAAAGGAAGGAGTCCATGGATTGTGGTAGCTCAGTGTGAAGTCAGAGCCCAAAGAGAGTGAAGAGAGCATCCACTGAACTCAGGGCATCAGAGCTCTAGCTGGGAGAGGGGGTGGCCACTTGGAGTGGAGTGGCACCCTGGATGGGGTTTCAGAGCCCAGCAGACTGAGGAGGGCATCCCTGCAGAGGGTCTGAGCCTGAGTGGAGTGATGAGGGCATCTATGCAAGAGTGGCGACCCATTGTGGGGATCAGAGTACCTAAGCCAGTGAGGAGGACAAAAGGGGTGACAGTCAGAAGCAGGAGTCTGAGCCTACACAGACAGAAGAAGGGCTTATAGGCCGGGGGCGTGATGTGAGGTGTGTCTGAGCACTGTGAGAAAGGCACTTGCATGGGTGTTAAGGAGACTCTGGCCAGGCCCCTGCAGTGCTGGACACTAAGACCTGGCCTGGGGTGTTGGAACACGGGTTGTGGTGTGAGGCATCCACACAGGAAACAATGACACTGGGGGGGTTGAACAAGCAAGTAATCCTGAACAAGGACATAGTAATGATAACGGGAGTCAAGTTTCTTACTATGGAGGAAGAGAATCAAATACAGAAGGGGCCAAAATGCAAATGAATCCTGAGGAATTTTGTTTTGGAATCTAAATTCATCTGCAAGAACAAATGGGCAAAGTATAGTTAAAATTTAAAAATAACATGAAGGGGGGCTTCCCTGGTGGCGCAGTGGTTGAGGGTCCGCCTGCCGGTGCAGGGGACATGGGTTCGAGCCCTGGTCTGGGAGGATCCCACGTGCCACGGAGCAGCTGGGCCCGTGAGCCACAACTACTGAGCCTGCACGTCTGGAGCCTGTGCTCCGCAACGGGAGAGGCCGCGATAGTGAGAGGCCCGCGCACCGCGATGAAGAGTGGCCCCAGCTTGCCACAACTAGAGAAAGCCCTCGCACAGAAGCGAAGACCCAACACAGCACAAATAAATAAATAAAAATAAAAAA
>NW_006777810.1:625300-627599 GCF_000442215.2 Lipotes vexillifer
TGAAGAATTGATTAATAGCAGCGGTCCCCAACCTTTTTGGCACCAGGGACTGGTTTCGTGGAAGACAATTTTCCACGGACCAGGGTGGCGGGGGGTGGTTCAAGCAATAATGCGAGCGATGGGGAACAGCAGGTGAAGCTTCGCTCACTTGCCTGCCACTCACCTCTTGCTGTGCAGCCCGGTTCCTAACAGGCTGTGGACTGGTAGCAGTCCACGGCCTAGGGGTTGGGGACCCCTGATTAATAGCATATTTTAAATATATCAATCATAGTATATTTTAAATAATATTAAAATGTAGATATTATATAGTGTATTAGTCTTAGTATATTTAAAATTTTGATATAAAGCTTCAAAAATATCAGTGGGGAGAGAGAGGATAATTCACTAAAGGTGGTAGATCCAAACCCTGGGAGACCTAGGGTGGCTCCACCTTTTTCCCGCTCCCCCTCCTCTCTGGCCACACTCCCTGCCCCCATGGTACAGGATAGGTATATAAAGTGGGTCCCCTCACCATCTCTTACAGCGGCATTCTCCTCATCCAGGAGAACACCTTCTGATAAGGTACTTAAACCCATTCATCTGGCTTCATGTCCAGTTGTCCCACAGGATGCTCACACATGGCTGCCATTCCTATAAAATACAGGAATACAGGCTGACTCCTGCAGCCTCCTGTCTCTGCTCATTGTCTCTCCCCAGTTCTCCTGTTCAAACAGGACACGGAGTAAATCAGCCAGTCAGCTGCAAGCCAACTGTTCTTGCAGAATCCCCATTCTCTACAAGCAATTCACTTGGGAGCCAAATATAACCTTCCTCTCTCTCACCCTGCCTTCCTTTCTCCATAGAGTTCTCTTATATAAACCAGAGGAGCCTATAGTTAGAAGGGGCTAGTATATGGTGGGGAGGTGCAGATCTGGTTCGAGTCCTGGAGGGATTGTCTCACTCCAGCTCTCTTTAGAATATGAGATACTGGCTGTCCAATGTGTCCTTGGTTTTGTCCCCTAGTCAAGAGAAACAGAAAAAACCCCACTCAAAATCCTAATACATACACTAATGCAAAGGAAAATATCATATGAAACTGGTGACCATGGTTAAAATCTAGTAGGGGACTGACTGTCAAAAGGGAACTTACAAGGGTATGTCTGAATCTTTTCCAAGACTATATTCACATATTATTTGTGTAATTTAAAATAAATCAAAAGCATTGAAAAATTTAAAAACTAATTATTAACAGTCAAAAAAAACATAACAGTGAATATAAATCACAGAATGGGCTTTGTCACCATAAAATCAATGAAGAAAATTAAAAGATGAATAATTTGCTCATATAAAGTAAACAAATATATATATGCTTATCTCATATAAATAGATTTATTAAAACCCTAATGGTTAAATGAGCTAGAAACATGAGTTAACTATTCATAAAAGACAAAAAATAATTGTCTATCTAAGTATGAAAACAAACCAATATCTATTGCTTGCCTCGGGGTATTGGATTACTGGTGGGGTTTCTTCCCTTCTTTTTTCTTATAAAATTTGTACAATATATATTTATCTCTTTATAATCAAGAGAAAAAAACTTTTAAAAAGCCCCTCTCACGCTATCCCCACCCCCCAAGAGAGTATATATGTATATATATACCAAATATAAATTTTTGGTAAGAGAGTCCCAATACTAGTGAAGTAAACAGAGAGCAGTATAGAAACTAAGAGCCCAATATGTAAACCTAATGATTTATCCTTTTCCCAGAGAAGCAAATATTTTAAAACAGTTTTAATCCATCTGATGGATTATAATTGATTTTATACTTTAAAAAGTCACTGAGGGCTTCCCTGGTGGCGCAGTGCTTGAGAGTCCGCCTGCCGATGCAGGAGACGCGGGTTCGTGCCCCGTTTCGGGAAGATCCCACATGCCGCGGAGCGGCTGGGCCCGTGAGCCATGGCCGCTGAGCCTGCGCGTCCGGAGCCTGTGCTCCGCAAATGGGAGAGGCCACGACAGTGAGAGGCCCGCATAACGCAAAAAAAAAAAAAAGGCACTGAATCTTTATTACAGCAGTCTTAAAAGAAACATCAACACATACAAAGAAATTTAAAAGTTGTTGAGTTAAACAATAAGTATGGGTTTTTTTTAATAATTCTACAACTTTCTATAAACTATTTCCTATAGCTTTTCAGTGACAAAGAAAATTGTTTTCCTCTGGCCTTCAACAACTCTGACACTTATTATACCTTGTTTTTTTTTTTTTTTTTTTTTTTTTTTTTTTTTTTGGTACGCGGGCCTCTCACTGTTGTGGCCTCTCCC
>NW_006777810.1:627696-651675 GCF_000442215.2 Lipotes vexillifer
CCCGCGTCCCCTGCATCGGCAGGCGGACCCTCAAGCACTGCGCCACCAGGGAAGCCCTACCTTGTTTTTTACTTTGAAACTTTATGTGCTTTTTCTGCCTTCACTTAATTCCCATATGAGGGGATCAGCTACTAAAACTAAAAATATCAGAAATTCCAAAATTAAAATGTTAATTTGTTTACAGAGTAAGTATAATGAAATCTCAATACATTCATTACAGTCATGAAACATGAATAACTTTACATAGTATATCTCCCCAAGAATAAGTGAGCTATAATTTTTTTAACTTCTATAATGTACTTTCTTTTATAAAGAAAAATGCACTAAGCTTGTAGAGCTAGTCTTGTGTCTAAAATTAACCCATGAATCAACTAGCCAAATACAAGAGTATGGCCTATATCCATGTAGAGAATTTTCTTCAAAAAGCTAACCCATAAAGAAATCAAACACCAAGACACTTGCATCAGTCTGGCCAGCTCCCTGCTCTAACCGAAGAAAGCTGGAAATGGAAGCAAGAAGTAGTGATCAAACACAAGACATGGGAGCACTCCTATGAATACTAATGAAGAATCCTGACTTACTCCCAAAAGCATTCTTTGACAATTCAAAGGCATGAATCCTGCCCGTCAATTCAATCTTTCTGTCCGTGCAGCTGGTAAAACCCTATCAACTGAAAAAGGAACCATAAATTATATATTTCTTGAAGCAAAGATAGAATCAAAGGAAGTAATGTAGTTTTATGATACCATTTTAATAGTGTGAACCAATCTTGAGTTATCCTTTTTAATTAAATCAAAAAGAACCAAGATGGTTTTTAACCTAACATGAAGTTAAATACTATGTAACAGATATACTGACACATTTATTTTTTAAAGAGTGGGAAATTTTACTATTTTTTCCACATTTGAAAGTATCACTTTCATTATTCAAGTGTGGATGCAACTTCATCAAAACTGAAGAGGTTAAACAGGGTAGTATTAAGCAAACTCTTCTTAGTGAACTGAGGAATACCTCATCCAATTCTACTTAGAGCCTGTTAAAGAGGAGTTAGAATTTTAGCAAGCTAAAAATTTGTCATGTAGAAAATAGCAAGCAGTTCTCCCCGGAGATCTGTGGGCACTGGACACTTACTTAATGCGAGCGAGCAACGTGCCCCTGATCGCAGTGGGAAGGCTCACAGACATGACACGTTCAGTGCCAAAGCAAGGGCTCTAATTAGCGAAGGGTTCCGTCTGACAGTCAAGGGCTTAACCTTCATTGGGAAATAATGAGCCAGACAATGTTTGAAGCCTCCATGTAAGATTTAGAGAAGAATGGGGGTGCTGAGAACTGCCTTAAATGTGCTAAACTGACAGACACAGGTGACCAAACAATGAACTGCACACTTGGCAAAGGAGAAGAAAATATTTGGTATATACTGGCGACCTCCAGAGCAGCATTCCTCTTTTGTCCCTGAATTAAGATGAAACAATTTAATAGGCCATATTATTTGGTTGAATTACTTTAAAGAAAACAGAAGACTTGGTGGAGGAGATATATTTTCTGAAAACATTTCTCAGATACCAACTTTTATGATAAGGGAACATCTGGGAACTTCTCTGAAGATCAGAGACAAATTTCAGTTTAAAGGCTAAAAGTTCATTAGCAAACACAAACACTCAGGGGTTAGAATTACCTAGAATGACGTGAAAGCCAAGGACCCAAACTCTAAGTAAATGAGAATATATCCTTCTTGTCTTCTAATCTATAAAATTACTACTGCTTCCAAAGTTTCTTGCATACATGATTTTTAAAATTCTTTTCCATTACAGTTTATTACAGGATACTGAGTATAGTTCCCTGTGCTATACACTAGGACCTTGTTGTCTATTTTTTTTTAATTTTTTAATAAATTTATGTATTTTTGCCTGCATTGGGTCTTCGTTGCTGCGCGTAGGCTTTCTCTAGTTGTGGTGAATGGGGGCTTACTCTTCGTTGCGGTGCACGGGCTTCTCATTGCAGTGGCTTCTCTTGTTGTGGAGCATGGGCTCTAGGCATGTGGGCTTCATTAGTTGTGGCACACGGGCTCAGTAGTTGTGGCTCGTGGGCTCTAGAACGTAGGCTCAGTGGTTTTGGCGCATGGGCTTAGTTGCTCCGCGGCATGTGGGATCTTCCCAGACCAGGGCTCGAACCCGTGTCCCCTGTATTGGCAGGTGGTTTCTTAACCACTGCGCCACTGGGAAGTCCTGTCTGTCTATTTTATATATAGTAGTTTGTACCTGCTAATCCCAAACTCCTAATTTATCCATCTCCAACTCCCTTTCTCCTTTGATAACCATAAATTTGTTTTCTATGTCTGTGAGTCTGTTTCTGTTTCCTAAATAAGTTCATTTGTATCATATTTTAGATTCCAAATATAAGTGATATCATATGGCATTTGTCTTCCTCTTTCTGACTTACTTACTTAGACATACATGATTTTTTACTCTTAACTGCACAAATTCTTAAAAGAGTAAAAAAAAAAAAAAAAATCACTCTTTTTATTTAATGTAACTGAATCTGGGGGAAAAGTACTCATGTTTGACTGTTCACCAAAACAATATGCACTCTTTGATAAACTAAGTAAATAACTATTAAATTAATCATTGGTTTTTCCTACTTTACCCACTCAATTTGTTATACCTAAATTAGCTAAGCCTTTTAGGATATTTATAACCTGATATATATATATTTATAAATTCATATATATGTGTATATATATTCACACACACACACTCATATATATATATACAAGCTATATTATCTGGAAGAAAGTTACTAAATTTGAAAATCAACTGCTTGTAGAGAGTAAATATAAACATTATAGAGCAACACAAGGTTTCAATTACATATTGAAGGTATATATGTGTCTATATATACACATATATACTAATGTTTTACAAATTCTAGTAATGCTGAGTTGTCTTCCAGTATTTGTTTAGAAGGTATAAAAACTCATGGCTCAATAGTAAAATGCTAATTGAGTTTGCTAAAAGATGTCTCTTAAGAATTATAAGCCCCAAGTAAAAAACCACTAATAAACTTAAAGTCCAGTAACTGGGGTTAAAATTTTTAAATGAAGAACATTGCAAAGCAAATATCTGGCACAGGTACTAAAAAGGTAAAAAAGGCAAAAAAATCTGAATTCTGAAATACATCTGTCCCCAGTGATTTCAACTTTACGGAACTAACAGATTACAAATTGTACATTTGTTTTCCCAGTCAAGACACTGAGAATCAGGGGTTTTGTTTTCTCTAATAGAAATATTTCAAAATAGAATGCATACATAGACTCTGGAGAGAAAAAGAGAAATGCAAGACTTGAGTAGAGCTATCCTTGTTTCCTCTTCCTTCCCTTTTTGGACTGGCAACAATTTTCTCTTGGGGCAGAACAGTAAAGGCTCTGCTGTACCATGATTCCAGGAAAAACAAAGGCACTTTATCTGCCCGATTTCTTGTCAGCTTTTGGTGAATTTTCAAAAGCACCCTGAACCTTCAATCAGGCCTCAATGTTCAAAGACCTCATGGAACAGAGGTTCGGGTTAACCAGAAGACTGGGCAAATGACTTGGTGATTTTAAAAGGCACACTAATAGATGCAAGCTACATTATTTGGAAGAAAGTTACTAAATTTGAAAATCAATTGCTTGCAGGGGGTAAATATAAACATTAAAGAGCATCACAAAGTTTCATTAGCTCATAGTTATACAATTGGCTGTTATAACTTTATACCATATATTTTGTTTGCCAACAGGTTTACCTGGAAAATATAAAGTATGCCTATTCGCAATCAAAGAAGGTGATAGCACTTATCACCTTCTAGCAGGGTGCATTTTTTTCTTATTTATTAACTATATATAATATCTTAAAATTAATAAATTATATATTAATTAATGTAACTATAGTATATTAATATATTATCATATTGATCATTATTTGTCTTCTCTGCTAGAATATAAGCTCTACTCTGGCAGAGGTATTCATAGTTGTTCACTAAGCATGTAGAACAGTGCCTGGCACACTCCACAAAACTTGTGGAGTGAATGAATAAAATATAAAAGTGAAAATTAAAAGAAGGAAATAATTCTACTGAAGATACTTTACAGTACAACAGAATCAGATAATAATTTTTAAAAATCATCTCCAGGAAGAGTTAATTTGTTCTCATTAAAGAAAAAGTGCCATACCACCAGGACCTCTAGCATCACTCTGAGCTGGAGAAAGCCTTCTCCATCATGGACACGTCTTAGCACAGGGGTCTCCCCTCCCTAAAGACCTTGGCTCTAGTTCACCACTCTCAGAATAGTAATCCCATACCTGGCTCTGGTACTTTCCATCTGAACTGATTCTACCATAAAATTTATACTGCCACTTATTCAAGGGAATAAACATGGTTTAAATGTTTAGCCCCAAGGTCCTGGACACAGATTTGAATAAGAGTTGGAGCCAAAAAATTAGATATGGATTGAGACTATAAAGATTTCTATGTTCTTTCTGCTTATCCAAGCATTGAATTTTGAGGTAACCACTGAAAAGCACAACTGCAGCTTTTGGTTCAATCATAATTTGATCATTAAATATCATTTAAGTATGAGCTATAGCTTTCCTGAAATATAAGCATAGCTCAAAATGTTTGGTAAGCTATAGATAACAACTGAGTATATTAGACAACTCAGAAAAGATAGTGATGAATTTTGTGAAGGATAAAATTGAACCCCTTCCCCCTAATTACAACACCAATCCATCTCAACATACGCTGACTGCAACCCACACCCACACCCACAGTGTCACTACAAAAGAAAGTATTGCCTTGAAGATATCAATGACTTCCTTCTTGACAAATCCTCTTCTCAATGATTCTTTGGCCAGCATTTCATAATTTCTATTGTCTTGGTTTAGGTGGCATTCCACAATCCCAGATATTTTCCTGCTTTTACAAAGATCTGAGACATTTACCAGCACTCCTCACTAAAGTCATCCCATGGAGCTATGTTTTCTCTTCTGCTCTTTTTCTTTTATTTCCATTGACAACTCACGCATTTTTATAATATTACCTACTAGAGAGTGTGCTTTCTTAGAACAGTTATCATTCTGATACTCAGTGAGTGTTCAAATACAGCTTCCTATTCAAAACATGGTTTTCCCTTTTTTTTCCAAAAGTTCAAATAGAAACAAAAGTTTAGGGCTTCCCTGGTGGCGCAGTGGTTGAGAGTCCACCTGCTCATGCAGGGGACACGGGTTCGTGCCCCGGTCCGGGGAGATCCCACATGCCACGGAGCAGCTGGGCCCATGAGCCATGGCCGCTGAGCCTGTGTGTCTGGAGCCTGTGCTCCGCAACGGGAGAGGCCACAACAGTGAGAGGCCCGCGTACCGCAAAAACAAAACAAAACAAAAGTTTAAAAAAATGTATCTATCCTGCATTCTAAATAACTCATCTTAATGACTCTTCTTTTTATTGGCCAGGCTATTCCCTTCAATTCCCACAGCCACCATATTAGGCTAGGTCCATAGCAAACTTGAAGTAAACATGTCTATTGTAGGCTGAATCATAGCCCCCACACCCCTGTAAAATTCACATATTGAAGTGTTTACCCCAAATACCTCACAATATGTCTGTATTACAAATAGGGCCTTTAAAAAGACAATCAAGGTAAAATGAGGTCATATGGATGGACCCTAATACAATATGACTGGTGTCCTTATATGAAGAGATGAAGACACAGACACACACAGAGGAAAGACCATGTGATGACACTGGAAGAAGATGACAAAAGAGAGACCCTCAGAAGAAACCAACCCTGCCTACACCTTGATCTCATACTTCTAGCCTCCAGAACTGTGAGGAAATAAAGTTCTATTGTTTAAGACACCGAGTCTGTGGTAGTTTGTTACGGCAGTTCTAGCAAATTAATACAACATCCATCTCATTATTTGATCCATTAACTTGGCCAATGACCCCTTGTTCTCTGACCACAGTAAATATCTAGCATGTTTTTCTCTTGGCTATGGTTTTTTACCTCTTTATGCAATTTCCCTGATATAAAAGATACACATTAGGTGTCATTTCTGCTCCTCCTCTGCCCTTCCTTTCCATGTTCTCAATTATATCCATTACCATACTTCCCCTCAGTCATGCCACTCAAGATCAATTCACCCTAGATTTCCTCTTTAAATTAAAGCTTCCTCGATAAGTCCATCCTTGCAATTAAAAAAAAAAAAAAACTAGTGGCTCCTCCTATATCAGTAATTGATCTTTTTCATTCAACTTGTATTCTACCTCCTCTTATAAGAGTAGTTAAATTCCATTTTGAAATTCATATATTTAAAGTAGGTATCTCTTATGCTGGAAATTTCCTTTGTGGTCTTTCCTTAAGAAATCTAAAAATATCTGATATCTCATGTACATTTTACTCATCCCCAAATTACTTTTAAGTGTTTATAAAAATGGAAGTAGGGCTTCCCTGGTGGCGCAGTGGTTGAGAGTCCGCCTGCTGATGCAGAGGCCGCGGGTTCATGCCCTGGTCCGGTAAGATCCCGCGTGTTGCGGAGCGGTGAGCCCGTGAGCCGTGGCCGCTGAGTCTGCGCGTCCGGCGCCTGTGCTCCGTGACAGGAGAGGCCACAGCAGTGAGAGGCCCGCACACCAAAAAAAAAAAAAAAAAAAGGAAGTATTTTTTGCTATACTCTATTTGAGTCAACTCTAACCTGTTAAGACACTAATATTTAAGATACCCTCGTAGAAGGGCTAGCTCATCTAAGAAAACCTTAAGAACAGGGAGGTCTGTTATCACAACTACATTCTGGGAAAATTAATGCCTGCAAGTAAAAGACAAGACCTTAAAATATAAAAAGCAAGTAAACAAATAAATGAAAACCCACAAAGTTTTCAAAACACACACACACACACACACATTTAAAATACACACATTTCAAAGTACTTTAAATTATTAAAGAGGAACTATTATGCCTGCAATAACACATTTTGTATGACTGACTCTATTCACTTCTGCTAGTAAGACTGTCATTATGAAGAGGCACTGAATACTCATTTTAGCAACACAAACCAACTGTTTTCATCTTTACATAGGGCAAATATTAATTTTTTTTTTCATGTGGAACTATCTCCAACATGTTTCAGTCAACAGAATTATAATGGAAATTAATGAGAATTGTATGGTTTACATTTTCACTAACTTGAAACATAGCCTTTAAACAAAATGGGTTCTACTTTATTGACATAATTTCTAAAAGGACAAGTTTTAGACGAAGCTAATAATAAGTTAATAGTCTTCAAATATGTGTTACAATAGGAATATTATGGGAGCCACAATACTTATTTTCCTGAATTGTTCAATTGGATTAAATTATAAAAACAATAAATTTATAACATTTTATTATAATTTTTTCACCAATTTCTACCTCTAGACCTAAAACTAGACAAAGACAAAAGAAAATATATCCAGATGATGAGAATTTACTAGTCTAGAACATATTCTATGGAAAGATGGAGAAAGGCATCATGACAATCAAAGAAATAATGACTGGTCTATTAATTTAGATTTTTTTTTCAGTAGCAAGAAAAAAGAAACTCAATGCAAATAGGCTTAAACAAAAAAATTTTTAAAGGAAGGAGAAGATTTATTGGCCCATATAACTGAACAGTCAAGAATAGGTTTATATTCACATACAGCATGACGCCATCCTCAAACCTCATCAGAATCCTTTTCTTAGCTTTGCTTCCTCTGGTTTAACTTTTAGGCTGTATATAATAGCCTCCTCAAAACTCCAGGCTCTCCCTTGGAGCTTCAACAGCCAAAAACCTCAATACACACATCACCAAGCTCAGAGGAGAAAAGACAGTATGTGCCCAAACATTCTCACCAAAATCCTCCTCTGTTTTATTCATATGGGCCAGTTTAGAATACATGTGCTGTCTTCAGGTGGTATACTCTAATAGATTAAGCTGAGTCTCACCTCTGAAGTTAGGCATGAAGTCAACCCAGTAGGGAATGGTATCAGGAAAAAGGGAGCATGGATTTTGGCCAGCAAACTATCACTATAACAAGGATAGCAGATCTTCAAATGTTGAACACTACTGTTTCAGTATCATATCATATGAGAGCTTCTACTTTTCAAGCCAAATCTGTGAGCACCGTGTTATAGGAATTTATTTACCTTGATTGTATTAGTTTTCTATTGCTGCATAACAAATTAACACAAACTCAGAGGCTTTAAACAACACCCATTTATTGTCTTGCCGTTCTGTAGGTCAGAAGTCTGCACACAGCTTGACTGAGTCCTCTACTCAAGGTCTAATAAAGTTAAAATCAAGGTGTTGTCTTGGCTTCTTTCTCATCCAGAGCTCAGGGTCCACTTCCAAGCTCACGGGGCTGTGGCAGAATTCAGTTTCTTGTGGTTGTAGGACTGAGGCCCTGGTTTTCTTGCTGGTTGTCCACTGGAGACCACTCTCAGCATCTAAAGGATATTTTCAGGTCCTTGCACCATGGACCCCTCCATCTCAAAACCACCAATGGAGAATCTCTCTCAAATTGAATTCCTCTCACATTTCACGGCTGTCTGACTTGTCTCTGATCTCTAACCACATATTTAAAGGACTCATGATTAGGTCAGGCCCACCCAGATAATCCCTCTCTGAGATTAACTGTTTGGGATCTTAATTACATCTGCAAAATCCCTTCACAGCAGTACCTAGATTTGATTGAATAACTAGGAGAAGGTATATATGCACAGGGGCCAGAAATCTTAAGTAACATCTTAGAGTTCAGTCTACCACACTAATATATTTTGGTTTCACTTTTAAGGAGGGTAGAGTAAGAGTGCGCTATAGGGGGTGGAGAAGGCTTTTGTTTTCTTAACAAATCCATTTGTTTTGTGGAAATACCACAAAAAAGAAAGCTATGGCACAAGAGGAATCGCCTAAAATTTTAAATAGCATGAAAAACACAAATAGAAAAGTAGAACAAAGAGGAGAGTCTGAGTTCTTAGTTCTAATTTTGGGTTTTTCTTTTTGTTTCATTTGTCTTTTAGCAAGTCAAGTGACAAATGTGGAAGCTTAAGTCAAAATGTTTTTTTAAGAGGGAAAGAAAGTTTATCTTTTAAAAAAGAGAACTCAATTATATCTAAATTTAGAGTATAGGTCGAGCTTTTTCTAATGCTTTCTTAGAAAATAAAAAAGGAAAGCCAAAGAAATCTTCCCTAAAAATACAAATCAAATATTAGTTTATGAAAGTTCTAATTATCTTGGATATTTTCTGGTTAAAAGCATGTCTTGTTAAATGTCTCAGCTATACAATATATTTTAAAAGAGAGAGAATGAGCAAAATGAACCATTTTTTTTCTCTCAAGAAAAAAAGGTGCTCTTAAATTTTCCTCTGGATTAGTGATGTAAAAGTAAAGCATTGCCCTCTAGAGGAAAAAGAGCTCTCTAGAGCAGATAACTATTTCATAATAATGTAATGTTGCTATATACATACTGTCCTGCTAATTTCAGGTTTATGTTCTTCTGTAGGGTATAGAAAATAGAAAATAAGTTTGGTATAAGAAGTGCTAAAAATTTTTTTAAATAAATTTAGAATTTTTCAAGAGTTTGGTAAACTCTTTAATTTTTGGTATATTAATTTACAAACCTTTAACCAATTATTTGCACTGTAATCATGAAATAAAGGTCTGTCTTAGAAAATGGAAAGTTTTTAGTTTTCTTAAAATGTGTAGATTTAAATCTACCAGACTTCTTCCCAGCTACTAAAACAACAGAACCATGTGTATGTAAAATACATATGATCTTATATTAAATTATAAAGAAAAGTGGCTAACAAAAGTGACACATATAATTTTGCTACCATATTCAAACTTAATATTTAGGGAGTTTAAAAGCAAGTAAGAAATACAAGAGAATTTAAAATTTCATTGGCTATTTTGGCAATCCATGTCAAGAATTTCCCTATTACCAGAAGAGCTTTCAGCCTGCTCACATCATCCCAAGAGTCAAAGTCAGAAGCCGATTTGAGTTGTTTAAACATCCTGGTCTCTGCTTTTAATATAATTAATCAGTTGTTTTCAAATTATTCTCCCCAGAACCACAACCAGGAAGAGTTATGGGCACTGCCTCATCCATGTTTCTACCAGAGCAGACTTTCTCCAATCTGTTAGGGTTCCATATAAACTTAAACAGTTCCAGGTTTTAAAAAGGAAGAAAGGAAGGAAAAAAGGAAAGAGAAAGGAAGGGAGGCAAAGAAGGAAGGAAAAAAGAGAAGGAGAGAGGGAGGGAGAGAAGGGAAGGAGAGGGAAAAAAGCAGCTTAAAAACTGTTGGTCTCTTTAAATTCCCTTCTTAGATTATAAAACTATTTCCTTTGTTTTTCCCTCTGCAGGGTTGGCAGCAACAAAGATCTCGTTGCTTCAGTCTACTTCCTGAAATGAGAGATAACAGGAAGTACAAACCCAAGCCTAAAGCAAATGGATGAAAACAGCATAGAGCATTATATGTTCTTAGCCTAGATTCGACATTGTAGAAGACTTGTAGAAAATACACAGAAGAATATTTTACAGTGTGGGTCTAAACACACTATATGATGCAGAAGATTTCTTTGTGTAACATGGCATTTGTCTTCCTCAACAAATATCTACCAGCTATCTCACGTGACTTTCATAATTAGACATGTCCCTCCCACTTCTGTCTTACTCCAAGGTACCATGGTATATTTACACATTATAAATGTCTTAAATATTTACAGATCTACTAATATGTCACAAGATAGCAGGATGAGAGGTTTTAATGAACTATTAAGGGAAGTTGCCTAGAGAAGTTTCTGGTTTGCCTCTCTGTTGATTTTCCATAAGCAAAGGATTAAACTACTCTTTAGGAAAGGAACTGGGAACCATAGTTTATTTTGCATCTTGAGATTCAACCATATTGTAAAATTCTCAGTCACTTGTTTTGAATGCAAAGATTCTTTGACCAGGGCATGAGGAAGTTTAGCACACAAACTACTTATACTCATGGAATCATGGAATCCAAATTGGCTAGGCTTACATCAGTCCTGGCTTGTTTTCATCCCCTCTTCACCAGCAGTTATCAGATGTGGCAGCACCACCACAGAAGAAACGAAACTCTTCCTGAATAACTCTTAGAACATCCCTTCTACTTTCTCCTGACATTTGCAGAAGTTGCTTACTACTCTAAACTTGCAATTAGCAAGCACTTCAGAAGCCCTTCTATTTTTTTATCCATCCAGTTGACCCAAATTCCATCACTGCTCTACTTCCAGCCTCTCCCATCCTCTCCTCCAAACCTACCTGGTAAGTGCTAAATCCCTTCTTCCCCCCAACTCAGCCACCTCATTTTTGTCTACTGCCAAATAATTTGTCTTCACATAACAGGGTTTAAAAATAACTCTCTCACTTAAGAAACTGTCTGATATAACTAAGCAGAAATGCAACTGAATAGACAAAGAATTAGAGAAGAATAGGATTTTACACCAGAAATTTCTATAAAAAAACATTTTGGAGCAGAGATGTTTAAAATTAGTCAATGATTAGTGTCACAACCCAGCTCTCAATCCAAATCCTATCCATGATTTCCTTTCACACAAGCTTGGAAGATGTAATAATGTTATATTAACTATCTTCAATAAATCATTTTCAAAATTAATCATGCCCTTTAAAGGTCTCCCCAAATATGATCAAATCCTTTATGTGTGACTGACTGCATGACAGGTTAAACAGTGTACACAATGGATATCAGTGTTCCAAACGTACCCAAAGCATCCTGGAAAGAAAGGAGGCCCGGTACTATCCCCTATTGAGAACGAAAGGTCCCTAAATTATCTACTGTTCTTGAGCCATTATAATAATAGCTCACATTTATTGTGTATTTACTGCATGTTGCATACTACAAAAGCACTTTTTTATATATTAACCTATCTTAAGGTATGATTATTATTGGCATTTTACAGACGAAGAAGAGACGCATAGACAGGTTAATAATCTGCCAAAATTCACCATTGGCAGAGCCAGGATTTAAACCCGGGCAGTCTGGCTGTGGGCCCCAACTACCTTGAAAAGCCCCAAAAAGTCTAGTAAGGAAATGTATGCTTAGATCCTAAAGATACTGCAGAGATTTCCCCATCTTAGCAAGCTAGCGTAAAAATTGTACAGCACCACAATAATGTTCTTTAGAATGACAATAAATACTTTATTTAAAGAAATGAAAAGAGACACAGGTGAAATGCAATGGTTAGAAATTCTCTGACTAACAATATAAGAGAAGGAACATTTGAAAGTCATAGATTGTCTATGAATATTCTTAATATAAGTTTCAAAACAGAGAAAGGATTCTTACACTTGGAACTTGAAGAACTCTGCCTTTTCAAGAAGACTAGTTCCTCTGCATGTCGTGAAAACCTTTTACACTCTTAAAGGTTTTCCATTCCTGAAAATTTCTTAAAAATTCAAACTGAAAAAGTAAAATAGGGAGTAAAAGAAGGTGAAGGAACTTAACTTGGAATAAAAACAGAAAATATCACCCTTAATTATCAAAACAAATATCTTACTTTTGGAAAAACAAACAACATATCTATATTAGGAAATATACAAACTTGAAGCTGCAATGTGAAATAATTCTTCTGTTTACTTTTCTAAAAAACGGTATGTGTTTCATGGTGATACCAAAGAGATTGATTTGAAAATGGCCCATCTGGTACTACATTGGACAACTAAAATCCACATAAATTAAACTATTTAAAAATAAATATAGGGCTTCCCTGGTGACGCAGTGGTTAAGAATCTGCCTGCCAATGCAAGGGACACAGGTTTGAGCCCTGGCCTGGGAAGATCCCACATGTCACGGAGCAACTAAGCCCGTGCGCCACAACTACTGAGCCCACGTGCCACAACTACTGAAGCCCGTGCACCTAGAGCCCATGCTCCACAACAAGAGAAGCCACAACAATGAGAAGCCCAGGCACCACAAGGAAGAGCAGCCCCCACTCGCTGCAACTAGAGGAAGCCCACACACAGCAACAAAGACCCAACACAGCCAAAAATAAATATATAAATAAATAAACAAATATTTTTTTAAAAAGGTCAAAAGACAACCCATAGAATGGGGAAAAAAAATTAAAAATAAATAAATAAATAAATATAACTCATCCTTGAATTTGACTTTGAAAATTACATTACTCTTAAATCTATCAACAGCAAGAGCCTTCTTTGGTCTGAGGGCTTTGGGAGGTCTGAAATTTTACAATATGGGGGCCTCTCTTTAACGAAAAAAGTAACAAACATAAAATTTTGTAAAAAAGTAAAAATTTGTTTAAAATTAGAAAAGAAATCACAACAAATTATGGATTTTTAAAAGCTGAAAAATACAACAAAAACGTCACAAAAATGGAGACAAATATGTTTTTATTATCTATTGCCATAATACATTTTTTCGTATTTTTTTGGCTCTATACTATTTAACCACTTCTTAAAATATCAATCATTTGAAATATCATTTCCTATGAAGACAGGAAAGCTAATTTGGTCTTTTTTTCCAGCATGTCAGCCTTTAAAAAAGCCCACTCAAGCAAGGGTCCCTAAAGCTTAAGTTTCACTATTTTAACCATAAGTTCACCTCTACTTTGGACATACGTTGTCAAATGGTTTTGAAATATATTTTTCATACTAAATCATTTCCATTTCTATTCCATGGGAAATTTTTAAAACATAATATATTCTGATCATTGACCTCATACCAGGCTAAATTTTCCAATTCTCATCCTGAAAGGAAAAGCAAACATGGAGCTTTTTACTTCACATTTTCTTAAAAGTATTATAAATGTTTGAAACAAAAAGGCCTTCTGAACCACAGCTCTTCATAATTATTTCAGAAAAGGTACATACCATATATGTGTTATATTCCAATAATGGTTACCAATGAAATAAATAAGGAAATGTGTCTAACTTTAACTTTTCTGTAAGCATCAACTTCCTGACATGTCTTTTAGTTACATAATGAGCCTAAAGGAAAGTTCATCAACTGTGGTTCCTACACAGAATAAAATATTACATGCAAATTTGTTTTGAGGTCTTGAATACGTTGTTATCATCAATATAATTTTAGATTTATGTTATGCTTATATTACTTAATTTTACATCATTTTATTTGTACTTAGTAACTATAGCTACCAACCTTCCCTCCAAATAACTCACTTTCCCATTTTTATGTGAAAAATAACAAATTTATTTAAGGCAAAAAATATGAAATTTAATTATCATTGAAAATGTCATCTGAAATTCTAATTTTTTCAGTTTTAATGGAAGACTAAAATAATCTATGTATGCCCTGGTGTCTACCAAAGGCATACTTCTCATTCCTTTTAATACGTACCCACCAAATATATGTAAAAAACATTCAAATAAAGGGAAAACAACTCTGAGATAAGTGCCACTTGATTAAAGCTCAGGTAATACATTATTTCTATGTAAAAGTTAAAATTGTGATTTAGCTGTTTACCTTCACATTTGTAATAATACCTAGAATAGTTTTATATCAAAAGGAAAAAGATCCGAAGTCATGACAGTCAAAGTTTCTCTCAATATTTAAAAATGTTCTTATCAACAAGGACAATTAAGCACAAGTTTTGACTTACAAATAAAAGGAATAATAAACAAACAGTTCAAGAAAATTAAGGAATGATGAAAATTATATTTGAAACCAAAAGGTTTTATCTAATTATACAAGAAATAAAATTAGGATTATTCAGTTTTAATTTCAAGAAAAATGTACTGGTCAGATAGAAAAATGTTGTGTTTTTGTACATAGTATTCCTCATTACTTTTCCATTTCTACATATTTATTGCACATTTAATACTTAACTTTTTAGTTACACTAAGCAAAGTAAATGACTGTGGTATTCATTTATTTACTGTGTGGTTAATGTAATGAATAAAATGTGCTCTGTGTGCACAAAACCAGATTCAAATATTTAATCAGCAGTTGCCAAAACTATCTAAAGTTATTTTTCTCAAAAAGTGTACAAGTTGAGTAGGACTTTTTTTTTTTTATTGAAATTTTGTATTCATTAGTTTTCATTACTAATGTAATTTTAAAGTGCAAAGCTCTAAAGCATCTTGTAACTGGAGCCAAGTTTCACAACTCACATTTATCAGTACACAAATATTGACATTATGGTGCCTATCTCATTTGACTTGTGAAATTCTGTTATTCCTGACTCCCAAGGTACCATGATATAGACTTAAAGCTTTCCAGACACTTTTGCCCTTATCATGTAAAAAATCAAATGAGTCCACACTTTGCTGCCAGATCAACAGAATAACAGGTTTCTTGGTAAAGATCATGGATATTTTTCCCAGAAAAATTCTAAATAAAAAATAGACCATTCATATTATCCGTAACAGCATCTACCTTTTTTTAATTTACAATACATCAGTACACATAAGGTCTACTCTATAAGTGTGATCCCAATGTTATTTTCTAGTCTAAACATATCCTCATAACATTCTGTGACCCTGCAGTTTTTCTGTAACATTAAATTCTCAATTTCTTATAATACATGAATTTATTATTTACATTTTCAGTAGAGTAAATACTCTTTGCAACTCTGCAAAGCACTAGAAATGAATGGGCTTTATAAAGCACAAATCATAAAACAGAAAATTAGCAAAGTAAATACCCTCTGTTACAAAATGCAGCACAAGAACAAAGCATTTGCCAGGAAAGCACTCTAACTAATATCACCCCTACCTTCCTCCTTACTTTTCCTTTCTTCACCAAATGTACACAGGCAACAAAGCAATGACAACCAATATTTCTTTTCCACTAACATTATCCTTACTCTCTCTCAACAGTGTATACAGTATAGGGACTATCATTCTATTTTGTAAGTGGTTGATCATAAGGATCTCAAGAAAGTGGCCAAAGCCTCAAATTTGTCCCCATAATTTCCTCAATAATATCACGTGCCAGAACAGCCCTGCAGTGCCCACAGTTCCTTCAAGTAGAAATGTTATCTTAAAATAACCCTGTCCTATACTTTTAGGGGAAAAAATCTATAACTGAATGCTATTAAGATAAAATAAATTAATAAAATAATTAGAACCCAATGACTTCCAGTGATGACTGGTGATATTTAATGCTTGAAATACCATGAATAACACATCTAATACTTTACGATATCATACTTTTGTTTATCATTTGCTCTCATCTGTTTATAATGAACAGTCTATGAGGCTGGGAGATCAAAGTTTACCATAGTTTACAAGTAAGGTAAGTGAAGATCAGAGAATTTAAGCAACTTGCTTAAGGTCACACAGCTAGGAAGTAACAGAAAAGAGGTAGAAGCCAAACTTGTTAATAATGCTTTCAGGACTATTTCTACCACCAGTGAATCTATATCCTTAGATTTAATTTCACAAAGTATTTATCACTAAACAAGTTCTCAATAAAGCACCCATTATGTGGTTACACCATACTGAAGACCATGATCAAATCTTCTTTACTATTTTCTTAAAAGAAAGCAACATCTGATGAATTCCCCTAAAATTTTTGAAATTCCATTTGTATTACTTCTATCATATCTATTTTTTAAATTTTGGTTTATTTTGTATTGAGGAAAGCTATAATGGAATGCTTTGGTCTTCTCTGGCTGTCGTCAAGCTCTATTTTACCGCTAACAGTGAAGGCTAATGGTAATATAAAGTTATAACAGTGTGTTATATAGAAAGGAACTGAGGCTACTACTTTGGACCAGAACTAGGAAACTGTGCACACAGTAACGCCAAATCAGTAACAATGAGAAATTTATTTAGGACTTTCCTCTATAGTTTGAAACCTAAAGAATATCCATTCTTCCACCCCCTAAAAATATACCGAATTAAATAAAGGTTGGTAGTTACCAACCAACCTCCTGAAGTAAAGGTATTTTATCCTCTGGATAATATCTGAACTTTAAAAAGTATATGTTTTTTACATAGAATATATTCCATCATAATGTTGTTAGTCTATTTGTTAAAAGAATGGAGAAAAATATAAGGAGAAAGAGAATCTGAGAAAGAAGCAGAAGCAGAAGTAGTAAAAGCAGGAGGAGGAAGAGGAAGAGGAGAAGAAAAAGCAGCAGCAGCAGCAGCAGCAGGAACTTGCTGCCCCTCTCCATTCCCTCACTTACTTCTCAACTCTTTATAATCTGATTTTTGCTCACGAGACTACAGAATATTCTCTACATCAAATAAACAACCTTACTCAGTAGCTTGTTTTCTGTCCTTATCCCATCTGAACTATCAGCAGCATGTGACATGTTTAATTTCTGTTTGTTAAAACCATCCTCTTGGTTTTTAAGACAATTCTCTTCCCACAGATTTATTCCCTGATGTTTCTTTTATTTCCATTTACCACCTTAAATGTTCATGTCACCCAGAAAAGATGAAGGTATTTATAATAAACTTAACTGAGTCCCAGAATAAAGCTCAAGACTATTTTAGGTACAGAAATATACAGCACCCAATAAACTAAAATCACAATGTCTGGCAGTTAATGAAAAATTACCAGGCAGGCAAAGAAGCAGAAAAGTACAAGCCATAAAGCAGAGAAATTAATCACTAAAAACCAACTCAAAAATGACACAGATGGTACATTTAAGAGACAAGGACATTACAACAGTTACCATCACTATATTCCATACATAAAGAAACTAGAGGAAACTTGAGCATGTTATGTTTAAATGTAAAAGACACACCAAACCCAAATCAAACTTCTAGATGTGAAAACTACAAATGTCTCAAATGAAAAATTCACTGAATATAACTAACAGCAGATTGGAAACTGCAGAAGAAAACAGCAAAATAAAAACTTGAAGACATGGCAATAGAAACTATCCAAAATGAAACATAAAGAGAAAACAGACTGAAAAAAAAAATGAACAGGGTATCAGTAAGTTGTGAGGCAACTTCAGATAACCCAATATGTGTGTAATTAGAGTCACCAAAAAGAAGACAGGGGCTTCCCTGGTGGCGCAGTGGTTGAGAGTCCGCCTGCCGATGCAGGGGACACGGGTTCGTGCCCCGGTCCGGGAGGATCCCACACGCTGCAGAGCAGCTGGGCCCGTGAGCCATGGCCGCCGAGCCTGCGCATCTGGAGCCTGTGCTCCGCAACGGGAGAGACCACAGCAGTGAGAGGCCCGCGTACCAAAAAAAAAAAAAGACAGAAAAATATTTGAAGAAATAAAGGCTGAAATGTTTCCAAATTTGGTGAAAACTATAAACTCATAGGTCTAAGACACTCAATAAACCCTGAGCAGAAGAAACATGAAGAAATTACACACAAGCACATCATAATCAAGTTACTTAAAACTGATGACAAAGAGAACATCTTTAAAGCAGCCAGAAGTATAAATTTTTAAAAATAATAATAAAATATCTTTTCTTGTGGTCATGTTTCCTTTAAAACCAATCTACACTCCTATTTCTGTAGCTTTTCCAATTAGGACCAATATTTTATTTTTAAGCTAGAAATATATATATACATATAAACATATATAATATATAATTATAAATTATACACTTAATATAAATTAAATATAAAATTCAGAAGCAGTGCTGGGAGTATGGTGAGGCAAAAGAAGAGAAGTTCCTCCAGCATAAAATTTTAAGGAAGTACTTACCTGACCCTGAGAGGGACTGCCTCCTTAAATTTTCAGCCTAGGAGTCCTTCTTGCCTCTCCCTAGGTCCAGCCTTATTGTGCAACAATCATCAAAGAACCCCTCTTAATGAGTTTTACTGACAAACCTTAGAGCCTCATTAGGAACTAAAGATTCCTAAAGATTCACTTGTATCCTAGAGTTTATATTTTCCAGGAAACATTTAAAATTCATCTCATTTGTCAACAAACAAGCAAAAATTCAGCACTATTTAAGTGTCTGAATCTCCTGAGGATACAACACAAAACCCTTACTTTAAGAAGTTCATGTCTAACTGCCAAATGTAAAATAGGCAGCTAGTGGGAAGCAGCTGCATAGCACAGAGAGATCAGCTCGGTGCTTTGTGACCACCTAGAGGGGAGGGATAGGGAGGATGGGAGACGCAAGAGGGAGGGGATATGGAGATATATGTATACATATAGCTGATTCACTTTGTTATACAGCAGCAACTAACACAACATTGTAAAGAAATTATACTCCAATAAAGATGTTAAAAAAAAAAGTCTAGCAAGGAAACTTAACAATTGAACACTTACCATGAAAAATGGTAAGTATTAAAAGGAGGTATGGACTAGGAGCTTCTCAGGCACTGGGAAGAGAAAGCCTAACACTAAAGATTGGAAAAGGGTTCCAGGGAAAGGCTCTGCAGGATGAACAGTCCTTCTGTGGTAGGGGATGCAAATTCATGACTACAGACCGAATATAAGAAAAAGTGACAAGTGCATGCACAATGATTACATGTCAGTGTGCAGGGAAAAGAGGGAGTGACGGGAACTATGGCAAACTGGAGCATGGTCCAAAAGGTGCAGTTACTCAACTCAGCTAATGGTTGCTATGTGGGGAACAGGTTCACCATGGTCAGATATTCCATTTTCCCAGAGGTTAGAAACTTGACATTTAGAATAACTTAACCTCTCTGTTTCAGTTTCCTCACTGATAAAATGAGAGTAACACTGTCTACCGACCTCACTAAAGAGCGCAAGAGGACTAGCAGAAAGCACATGTGAAATATGTGGCATAGCATTTGGTCAAAAGTGGTAGTTAGGGCTTCCCTGGTGGCGCAGTGGATGAGAGTCCGCCTGCCGATGCAGGGGACATGGGTTCGTGCCCCAGTCTGGGAAGATCCCACATGCCGCGGAGCGGCTGGCCCCGTGAGCCATGGCCGCTGAGCCTGCGCGTCTGGAGCCTGTGCTCCGCAACAGGAGAGGCCACAACAGTGAGAGGCCCGTGTACCGCAAAAAAAAAAAAGTGGTAGTTATTATCATTTTGAAGAAACAATAATTAAAAACAAAACTAAACCATAAAATCCATACCAAACTGAGTTTAAATGTTTTTGTTCATTCAGGTCATAATTCAATCTCTTTCAGAGTTCTTAGTTTGAAGTGATGATAACAACAAAACAAGCAGAAATGGCAGTTAGCAGAGACCTGCGTGATATGATTCTAGACAATTAAAGATTCTTCTAATGCACTGAAGCACTATGCACCAGGCACCTGCATGACAAGCATATTAGACAAAAATTCCTTAAAGAGTTGATGTTCGGTGGAGGTTGGGGAAAGGAGGCGAGGAGACAGATGATTAATAATAAACATTATAAATATGTATTATATATCAGCAAGTGATAAGTGTTATTAAAAGAGAGCACAGACTATGGGAAGATTGGGACTACAGGGTTGGTGGAGATGAAATTATAATTTCAAATTGGTTGGTCAGAGCAGGTCCCATTGGGAAGAGAATATTTAGGGGAAGATTTGAAGGAGGGGAAAGACTTGGTTATGTGAATATCATTCCAAAAACAGATGCATAATCAATAATTTTCTTAATTTGTATATTACTGATTCTCTATTCCAATTAATTCTCTATTAATCCTCTTTTTAGTCATATCAATTTTTTCTTACTCTTTCTTACTCAAAAAACATTTCAGGTAATTTGTTAGAAACAATGACCAAAAAGAAAGATCAAAAAGAACACTGTTGGGGTTTCCTGGTGGCGCAGTGGTTAAGAATCTGCCTGCCAATTCAGGGGACACGGGTTCGACCCCCTAGTCCGGGAAGATCCCACATGCCGCAGAGCAACTAAACCTGTCTGCCACAACTACTGAGCCTGCACTCTAGAGCCCGTGAGCCACAACTACTGAGCCTCCATGCCACTACTACTGAAGCCCGCATGCCTAGAGCCCGTGCTCTGCAACAAGAGAAACCCCCACTCACCACAACCAGAGAAAGCACAGGTGCAGCAATGAGGACCCAATGCAGCCAAAAATAAAATGAATAAAATAAATTAATTTTAAAATAATAAAAATAAACAAAATAAAATACTATAATTTAAAAAAAAGAACACTGTCATTTAGTGAGCACTCAATGAACATATTTTTAATGTTTTAAGAGGCAAATTAGATTAGCATGTTTAAATTTCAGAGATGATCCTTCAGCTAATTTAAATATCTTTAAAATAATGCATTTAATAGCACTGTCTCTATAAAATCTCAAATAGGTGACCAATATTTTTTAGCACAACATGCAAATATATTGCCATTCTAAGTAGACCAGCAGATTTGTGTTTCTTGAGAAGCAAGATAACCATAAACTATACAATTTTCTATAGGAAAGCATAATAAAAAGAGCTGATAAATAAGATTCTTGGGAATAATTACCCAGATTTTTTAGTAATCAGATCTCTGTGTGTGCTCCAAAAAAGAAGAAATTACACAACCAGACTAAATAACATCACTTCAAGAAAAATAGAGAAATGATAAAAACTATAAAAGATTATAAATGTTTAATAGAGAAAAATGAACCATATAATAGCGCTATGAAATCTCTAACAGTTCTGAAAAATATTCAAGCTGAATTATAAAATAAGTGTTCAAATATATATTTTAATATCCTCCCCAGCACATTTCAGTATTTCCCTGAACCAATTTTATGTGCATGTAATTTATGTTCCTGTGTCAAACACCTGAATGTTATAAATATATTAGCACAAAAACCTATTTTGAGGATTTTATTAAATCAGAAGTATGTACCAGTACGCTTCCACTCAGCTGAAGAAGTTAATACAAGAGCTGTTGGCTAGTTACAGTACAAAACTGAGCCAGGGAAATCATTCATTTATTTATATACTACAGCACCTGAAAATGTTTCATTTACACGGTGCCCAGAACCACAAAATTTATCAGACTCTCCCATCCAAGCAAAGGCTACATTTCCAAAGACACTGTAAAATTCAGACTAATTTTAAAGTAAAAACTAGCATTACATAATTATATCTAAAAATCAGAAAAAAATAAAAAGTATTCTGTAAATGATGAAAAAGGTAATGTACAAAAGATTTTGTGAAATAAAGAATCTTATGCAGAGATTATGGAAATAATGATCCTAAGAACATTTTATGCAAAAAAATCAAGACTGCATATGATTAAGATGAAAAACCAAGGGAACTCAGGATTAAAAGATGTTTATGTTATTACAGGGAGACATACATGTAGTAGACCTGAAATTTTCTATTTTTAAATTATTATTTATTTATAATACTTACAATCAGCCTTTTAATATAGCATGGAAAAATTATGGCATTTAAATATTCAAATCAAGTCAGCCAGCACCCACAAGGTTGGAGCCTAACTAAAAATTCACGTTATTCACATATTTCAGTAGGTCACAACTAGGGTCAATTCTGCCCTCCAGGGGCATCTGGCAATGTCTGGAGACATTTTCTGATTATCACAACTGGGAAGTAGGGGAAGTGGCACTACTGTTATCTAGTGGGTAGTCAGGAATGCTGCTAAACATCTTCAATGTACAGACAGCACCCCACATAAAAATTATCCACTCCAAAATATCAGTACTGTGCAGACTGAGACACTCTGCTATACAGATACATGCCTTTGTTTAAGACCCCCTCTTTGGGTCAGTCAGCTATGACCAGAATAGCAGAGTCAAATGGAACAATGAATACTCATCTCCATAAAGAATCCCTCAGAAAAGGGCCATGTTTTAGAAGACAACATGATTGGCCTATCCAATTTGTCAAGAAAACACAGAGTACCTTCTCTGTGGCCATCACCAAATTGCTCTTCACACCTCTGTCCATCCGTCCAGGACCTCTATTTGGCTGAAAGTTAATATGTTCGAATCCTCCATGTGTTTTTCTTTTTCACTTTTTATTATGGAAAATCCACACATACACAAAATAGAATAGTATAATGTAGCTATCACCCAGCTTTAGCAAGTATCAACATTCTTTCATTTCAGATCTTGTCATTTTCATTTTTGGTTCTACCCCTCTTGTTGCTGGGGCATTTAAAAGCAAATCTCTGTCAACATATTATTTCACCAGTTAATACTTCAGTTTCTTCCTATGTAATTTACCCCTGAAGAAAGATACTCAGGATCAACTGGATATTATGAACCTGGAAAATGGGCAATAGAATGAAACTAGTTTAATAAAGTAAGGAGTTAATGGGAGGGACCAGAGCAGACATTCCAGATGTGATAGGGCAAGCCTTCCACGGCTATAAGAAGTAAGCCAAGGGCTGCATACCAAAAGATAGTAAAAACAAAGGCATTTATGGTAGATGCACTCAGACATAGATTCAACAGTTAGGACCTATACGTAGAGTAAGGCAGCAGTGAGATGATATCACATAGTTGCCAATGATAAACCAAGTGTCTGTATCAGGAATGTTTGTAAGTCCTAACGCTCTTGCTAACTCTAACAATTTGATAGCTACATGGAGTGCTCTTATAAAGATTCCGGCACTCCAAGGAGGGAAAAAAATCCAAGATCAGTGAGGAATAGGGAAATGGTAGCACCTATGCCCCAGAGTTGCCATTTCTTGTCTGGGAGTTAAAGTAATAAACCCTGGAAAGGAAACTTACCTTCCATGTAAAATGCAGGCATTACCTGAGAATCCAGGAGGCCAGAAGAAAGTCAAAAGCACCATGCATTATACTGCAGAGTCACATGAAAGGCTGGCCGGCTCCTTGGCATTCTGCCTATTCTCTACCAAATGTGGGTGGCCCTACACAGACAAACTTGTTCATAAAATACCAACAACACAGGAGCTGCACGACATGTGAGTGTACTATGACTTCATCAAAAGAAAAGAAGCCAAGATTCCTGCTGTAAATTCATGCGAAGGATTTAAAACCACAGGTTTAAATCACAGACACTCAACTCATTAACATATAGTCCAAAAGAAAGAATATGTACCCGGCTCCTCTAGTTTCCAGTCTCAAACAGCGTCGT
>NW_006777810.1:653333-655821 GCF_000442215.2 Lipotes vexillifer
CGTCGTGTATGTTCTTTTCAAAATTCAAGTCTGATTATGTCACACCTTACTTAAAATCCTTCAGTGATTCCCACCTTACCCTAGAATAAAGTGCCAAATCGTAACACAGCCTGACCTCACCCTTGCCTACTTTTCCTCCTCCAGTGGCACAGCATTCTGCCTTTCTCCACCCATACTGACCTTCTTTCAGTTTCTCTTCCTTTCTTGGATAAAAAACATTTGCACTTGTTATGCTCCAGGCACTGTATTAAGCACTTTTCATACACATTTCATTTAATCCCCTCAAAACCTTAGATGCGTTATCATCTCCACAAGAGAAGTTAAGTGCCTTGCCATGGAAGAGCCAAGTACAGTGAGTGCTTAATTAAAGGTACTATACCTCAACTAAAGCCTTCTGCAATAAAGACTTGCCAAAAATGTAAGAAATTTGTTTTTAGATCATAAGCAAGCACTAGTCTCAAAGTGTTTGGTCATATTTTTTTAATTAAGTTAAATATAAAAATACAATAATGCCCCCACTTAACTCAGGTCAGACCTCTGACAATCTCTAGTGTCCTCTAGAAGTTGGAATAAAAAAAAAAAAAAGCTGAAAGGCCTGTTGTAAAATCCATGAACTTTTTAATGACAGGACAAGCAGAGTTATGTGTAGACACCAACAATTAAGTAAACCATATCATAATAAATTATATGTGGATACAATAGCCAGTGAAAAGTAAAAGCTAGTAGACAATTTAGAAAGAGTAGACTAGATCTTGTCTTCTTTTTGGTCCTTCTATACAATCTAAAGGCATTCAATTTTTTTTTATTCCTTTTTTTTTTGGCTGCACCCCACAGCCTGTGGGATCTTCCTCGACCAAGGAGTGAACCCTGGCCACCGCAGTGAAAGAGCCCGGCATCCTAACCACTAGGCCACCAGAGAAGTCCTAAAGGCGTTCGATTTTAATGAATAATAAAACAACATATTCAACAATGTGCCAATGCATCACAGTTTAGTTTAATATTTGAGATTCAAATAGGATTTAAGTCATGGAAGTCAAGCATTGTACAAATATTTTCTTTCTAAATGAGTAAAGCAAAAGCTCTGAAATTTAAGCTTCAGTTATTTTAAAAACTCTAAATTATGCTTATGATACAGGCTAAGTGGGGTGTCATTGTACAATATAATGGCCAGCCAGCCATTAAAAATTTAAAGTATATTGGGACTTCCATGGTGGCGTAGTGGTTAAGAATCCACCTGCCAATGAAGGGGACATGGGTTGGAACCCTGGTCCGGGAAGATCCCACATGTTGTGGAACAACTAAAGCCGTGCGCCACGACTACTGAGCCCGCATGCCACAGCTACTGAAGCCCGTGTGCCTAGAGCCCGTGCTCTGCAACAAGAGAAGCCACTGCAGTAAGAAGCCTGCGCACCACAACAAAGAGTAGCCCTCACTCACTGCAACTAGAGAAAGCCCATGCGCAGCAACGAAGACCCAATGCAGCCAAAAATAAATAAATAAAAACAAACTAATAGATAAATTTTTAAAAATTTTTAAGTATTTTTTTTTAAGAATTGAGGATTCATGCACCAAAAACAGGGTGTGAGTCTATTGTGTGAATGGAGACATATACAAGGTTTGCATCTGTGTTCAAATGTGTATGTATTAATTAAAGCACTAAGCATGAACAATTTGTAGCTGTTTTATAAGCCTCAGGAAATGAACAAATCTTGTAAATTTTAGATTAATTTATTCAGGAGAACAAAATACGTTGACTTTCTTTCCTCTATGCTATTTTCTACCTCTATCCTATTGTATGTGTGCATGTACATTTATAACATTATGTTTTTCTGATTACAAAAATAATGATATACATTGTACTGAAATGCAGTAAAGGGAAAAGAAAATTTTTAAATACTACAATTCAAAGATAATCATTCCTCTTAAAATTTTACTATATGTTCTTCTAGATTAGATATGTATTCTCTTTTACAAAGCTATGAAAATATTGTGGAAACTCTGTGTAACTTTTTTAGTATAACAATTACCTTTCCAGGTGCTTAAATATTTTTCCAAAACATGACTTTTAAATAACTCTGTGTATGTTTTTACTGTAATCTAACTCGAAAACGTTTTGGAAATTGGTAGAATATAAAATATAAATAAATATTAACCCTCATAGCATAATATTAGTTTAATCTGATTTTTGTCATTATTGAAAGGCAAAATAATCTACATCATATTGTAAATTAAAATAAATTGAAATATGACACTTGAATTTAAACATATGTTAAAATTATTCGATGGATCAAGTACTGTATAACATTCAGATTTTTCAACAAAACAATATAATATTCTGGAATCAGAGAAACAAAAGTATATTGTTATAGGTTTTAAAATATAATAATTAGATTGATGAGGATTGCAAAGACTTTCTTTTAAATAAGAATAATAAATAGCCCACAAAATTCAGGGCCAATCACATTTTTTTTTTTTTTTTTTTTTTTGC
>NW_006777811.1:0-1155 GCF_000442215.2 Lipotes vexillifer
ATTTACAGTGGTTAGTTCCTCCACAATTTAGAAAGTCACATTCACAATTTCCCTCTTCCTATGCCGAGGAACACACTGGCCATTCCTCCAAAGTCTCCACTCCACAGAGTGGACCAGAGATGACGTTAGCCCAGAACTGAGCGCTTGGCATGAGATGGTGTCAGCCCCACGTAGAACTCTGGCATAAGTTATAACCCAACCCAGCTCTACAGAGAGAGCTCTGCATGGAATCCTGGGAGTAAACTCAGCCATAATAATGTGATTCTGTTTTTCATTTGCTTTTCTTCCTTGCTTAACTGTCCCTGGCCACTCTGACAAAGAAATTTGCAGGCATTCCTGTAACTTTCCCTGGCCACTCTGACAAACAAACGTGCAGGCATTCCTGGGCCACTCACTAACTTTATTCCATTTAATGTCATCCAGATTCCCAAGAAAATTACTAACTATAAGGAGGGAAATTTGCAACATGGTGAGTTTTAGATGCCTGAAATATACAGGTAATTGAATCCAGTTAAGTAGCAAATTATCTGGATCTCAAATATGCCAGTAGAATAGCAGACTAAGCTCAATTTAATGTACTCTTACTGGAGACACATGTAAATTCTGGGTCAATTTTGAAAAAGTTCAAAGCATATAGCAGAGATTAAAAGAAAGGAACACCTGCATGTTTCAGAAAGTAACAGAGAAATTAAATCCAGAGAAAGAAGAGCAGATTGATGTCTGTGGGTTCCGTTCCTTAGTATAGGCCTTATGTAAATAGCGGCTGGAGCTAGAAATCTAACATTACCTTGAGGCCTGGAATTTAGACTCAGGATGGAACAATATTGAGAAGTTGGTACAGATATCCTACAGAAATTTCATGAGGAACTGCTTAGTCCATTAACAGGGCCAAGGGAAGTGGTGAGGAAGATTGATATCTCTTGAAAACCTTCAGGTACAGAAAACACCAACACCTCTGAAAAGTAGGCCTGTCCTTCCCAGAGTAGTGATGGCCAAGTTATCACTAACCTGTAATGCCCTGTATGAATCAGAAACTGTAAGGAGAGGAATTCAAAGAAAAACAGATGCAGGATGGGTGTGGTAATAAATCCTAGAACCCTATCAGAAACAAAATTAAAACCACTCTAAAGGGAAATTTTAACAAACCAGAGCAGA
>NW_006777812.1:0-210 GCF_000442215.2 Lipotes vexillifer
TAGTGTCTAGAATTTAGTTATTGCCGGCAGCAGGGCCTATATTAGGGACAGATTCCGGGCCTTAGTTAGAGAGAGTGTCAGGGCCTCAGTTAGGACTAGTCTGGGCCTTATTAGGGAGAGCATTAGGGCTTCATTGAGGATAAGAGCCAGGAAATTAGCTCGGGACAGAGTCAGCTTCCAGGCCAGGGTTAGTGTCAGGAAATGAGCTAG
>NW_006777813.1:0-433 GCF_000442215.2 Lipotes vexillifer
TGCCTTTTCCCAACTCTTCCCAATCGGACAGTGTAACATCCTCTGGGTGTGAAAGGCATGTTTAAACAGTAGGAAGGGTCCCATTCATTTAAGGAGAACACCAGGGCTTTTTCCAAATCAGTGTCTCCCCGAAACCCAAACTGGAGAGATTTTTAAGCTACGGCTACAGATATGTTCATTAAGGGTCTTGGGAAGTAGGCATAGTCCAAACTTTAGATGATTGAAGTCTTCAGGGTCAGAAACACTCACCATTGTCTTCCCTTAGTTTACATTTTAACTGCTATTGATAGATGATGTCAATATAAATATCTATTCTTTTTCAAATTATTTCTGCTTATAGGTTATTGTAAAATATTGAGAGTAGTTCCCAGTGCTATACAGTAGTTCCTTGTTGATGATCTATTTTATAATTAACACTGTGTATGTGCTAATC
>NW_006777814.1:0-200 GCF_000442215.2 Lipotes vexillifer
TCTATAATATTGTTGTTGTTGCTTTGGCAGTATTTAATTCTTTTTCATTGTAATATAGTTTTCGATTGTGTCAATACACCACGATTTGTATGTCCATTCTTCAGTTGATGGATACCTAGGTTGTTTCCAGCCTGTGCCTACTATGAATAAAGCTGCTACAAACATTCTTATACAATGCTTTGTGTGAACAAAGATTCTCA
>NW_006777815.1:0-578 GCF_000442215.2 Lipotes vexillifer
GATTCCTACCAGTCAGGTCTATTCCTATGCGTTGAATATGGGGTGATGAGTCCATTTCGTGGACCAAGGGGTAGATCTTGTCCATTACGTATTTGGCTTCTGGAACGGTATCTGTGCTGATTTCAATCTCTGGTTTTATGCAGCACCCACACTCAGCTTTCCCCTTACGCAAGTATAAGTTTGTTTTCTAAATGAGAGACTCTCTTCTGTTTTGTAATTCCTTCAATGTGTAGAAAAGTTTACATTCCGTGTATTAGTGATACCGTATGATGTTTCTATTTCCGTGTGTCTTATTTCACTTGGAATCATCGTACCTAAATACCAATCGCTAAGATGATACGTGCCAGATGACCTTGATTTCATTGCTGACTGATATTCCATGGCACATAAGTGCCGCAACTTGACGATCCATTTTTTCCTTACGTGGGTATTTAACTTGTACAGTGGACGAGGTTCCTGTGAAGAGGGCAGCCCCAAACTTTGGGGTGTCTCTGTATTTTTGATTTCTGTTTCCATAAGCCTAGTGCCCGAGGCTATGTACCTTGTTTTCTCGATGTTTCAGGAAATACCATACGTTT
>NW_006777816.1:0-315 GCF_000442215.2 Lipotes vexillifer
CGTAGTTCCTTTGTTCCTTTCTTCCTCTCTTGCTCTCTTCATTTGTTGTTTGATGATTTTCTCCGATGGTATGCTTGATTCATTTCTCTTTATCTTTTATTTATCTACTATACATTTTTGCTTTTTAGTTACCATGAGGCTTACATAAATCATCTTATAACAGTCTGTTTTAAGCTGATAATAGCTTAACTTTTAACAATACAAAACTCTACATTTTTACGCCCCCCATTTTATGTTTTTGATGTCACGATTTACATTTTTTTTTTTTTTTAACATCTTTATTGGGGTATAATTGCTTTACAATGGTGTGTTAGT
>NW_006777817.1:0-500 GCF_000442215.2 Lipotes vexillifer
GTGTTTTGTTTTTGAAATTTATTTTTATACGGGGATTTGGCTGATTTTCAGTGCTGCATTTATTTCGCTCTACACATGCTTGATTCTGTTACAGAGACATATAAATACATAGGTTTTAATATTCCTACAAATCAGGTCTATTCCTATGCGTTGAATATGGAGTGTTGAGTCCACTTCGTGGAGTAAGCAGTAGGTCTTGTCTATTAAATATTTGGTTTCTGGAACGGTATCTGTGCTGATTTCAATCTCTTGTTTTATGCAGCACCCCCACTCAGCTTTCCCCTTATGCAAGCATAAGTTTGTTTTCTAAATGAGAGACTCTCTTCTGTTTTGTAATTCAGTCCATGTGTAGCCAAGTTTACATTCCTTGTATTATTGATATCTTAGGATGTTTCTTTTTTTGTGTGCATTATTTCACTTAGAATCATCTTACCTGTATCCACGCATTATGCTGCTATGGGCCTGATGACATTGATTTCATTGCTGAGTGATATTCCATT
>NW_006777818.1:0-3425 GCF_000442215.2 Lipotes vexillifer
CAAAAAAAAAAAAAAAAAAAAAAGGGCAAGATTCCTAAACAGGAAATGGCGCAGCTCATTTAACTTGAGGGGGTGCAGCAGGGTCTCTCCCATCTCCCAGTGGCCCTTAATCTTGAGCCATTTAGTATAGCTCAGAGACAGTTACCGACTTGGGTTCTTGGATTTTTGCCTTTTTTTTTTTTTGGCTGCGTTGGTATTCATTGCTGCGTGTGGACTTTTAGTTGCGGTGCATGAGCTTATTGTGGTGGCTTCTCTTGCTGCGGAGCATGGGCTCTAGGAGCGTAGGCTTCAGTAGTTGTGGCTCGTGGGCTCTAGAGCACAGGCTCAGTAGTTGTGACGGACTTAGTTGCTCCACCGCGTGTAGGATCTTCCCGGACCAGGGTTGGAACCAATGTCCCCTGCATTGGCAGGCGGATTCTTAGCCACTGCGCCATCAGGGAAATCCCTCTTGGATTTCTTTAATCAACAGAAATTGGTTAAGAGGCCAAGAACTTCCCTGATGGTCCAGTGGTTAAGACTCTGAGCTCCCAATGCAGGGGGTCCGGGTTCGATCCCTTGTCAGGGAACTAGATCCCACATGCATGCTGCAACTAAGAGTTCACATGCTGCAATAAGATCAGGGACAACCAAATAAATAAATAAATAATTTAAAAATAAAAAGAAATTGATAAGAGGACAGATGAGAAATTTAGGCAAGGCTTTATTGGGACTTGTGCTGCATCAGGAGAGAGCAAAAACAAGTAATAGATGCACTTGCTCTCTCCTCACGAAGAGGCAAGCTGGTCTCTTAAACGGGGGGAAGAGCAGGAGCAGATTAGTGGGTCTGCCTGCCCCCTTGGTGGTGTTCTGTGCAGGTATCATGCATAGTACACTGCTTTTGCTCCTGGCAGGCAGTCACCTCAAAGGTGGCAGTTGGGTTTTGGCCTTTTCATATCTTATTGTTTATAATTTGCCTCAACTTCTCATGCATATATTTTTAGTCCCTTAGAGTTTCTTTGTATTCTGCTGTTCAAGGAGATGTTTGTCCAGGTGCAAGTACTGCAGTAAAAGGTCTCAGGTCCCAGGTCCCACCTGTCCCAAGGTGAGGAGCCAATCTTTCATTATATCACCTGCGGTGGCCTATCAGAACTGGGCAGCTGAGGGCCAGATCCCAGTCTTTCTTTTGTTTTCCTGTTGGATGTTAACGACCAATCTCAGTAGAAAGGCTTTTGGTCTCTCTAAGGCTGTTGTTGATATAGATGATGCACACATCCATACTTACTATAACGCTTTGAAATTGATGGGGGTTTTTTCCCCCTGTATCAGTAGTTTATTCCTTAATATTGATGGGGAGTATTCCATTTATAAATATAACAATTTGTTAACCATTCATCTGTGGATGGATGTTTGTTTTTGTTATCTAGTTGTTGGCTTTGAAGAATAAAGTTCCTGGAAACGTGCCAATATGTACAAGTATTTCAGTGGACACAGGTTTCCATTTCTCTTATAGTTATACTTAGGAAGAAGTGGATGATTAACTTCATTAACTGCCAGTGTTTCCAAATTTATTTTTACTATTTTGCATTCCTACCAGCAATGTGTGAGAGTTCCACTTTTCTTCACATCTTCAACACCTAGATATTGTCAGTCTTTTAATGTTACCATTAAAATGAGTGTGCAGTGGGACCTCACTGTGGTTTTCATTCATATTTCCTTAAATAATACTGAATATTTTCATGTGCTTACTTATGATTCATATATCATATTTAGTGAAATGTGCTCAGATGTTTTGCCTATTCTTTTAGTAGTGTTGTTTACCTTATTACATGTTCTGTATACCTGCCTTTTGTCAGATATATGTTTTGTAAATATTTTTTCTTAGGCCATAGATAGATTTTTTTTTCATTTCCTTATCAGTACCTTTTGAACTGTAAGAAATTTTAATCTTATTAAAGTCTAGTTTATCATATTTTTCTTTTATGGTTTGTGGGTTTTTTTCCTATGTAAGAAATCTTGGCCTAAAGCAAGAACAAAGAGCATTCTTCCTGTTATATTTAAGATGGTATATATTTCTATCTCTTATATTAAAGTTTATGGCCCATTTTGAGTTCACTTGTGAATATTTTGAGGGAAGGGTTGAGGTTCTTCACTTTTATGCATGAGGATATCACAGTTTTTCAGAATAATTTGTTGAAAATATTATCCTTTCATTTTAAATTTGGCAACTTTGTTGAAAATAAATTAATTATATGCATGTGGCTCTATTTCTGGACTCTTCCATTGCTCCATTGTCTATCCTTTCACCAATACCACATGGTCTCATTACTGTAGCTTCATAGTAAGATTTTCTTTTTTTTCATAGTAAGTTTTGAAATCAGGTCTTTAAAGTCCAAACTTGTTCTATTTAAGAAAATAGAAAATGCCTTGACTATTATAAGCCTTTTGCACTTCCATATATATTTTGTTATTTTTTTAAAGAGAACATATTATTGTCTTCATAATAAAAAAGATGAAGCTTGGAACTGGATTGCTTGGCCTTGTATATTCTTTTCTCAATTCACATGTGAAGCAAGGCAGTGTGGGCTAGTAGCTAAGTGCTTGGACTCTAGAGACACACTGTTTTTCTAATTCGTCTGAGCTCTGCCATTTACCAACTGGCTGACCTTGGTCATGTCAATTCTCCTCAGTACTCAGGATTCACATCTGTAAATGTGGGAAAATGGGACATTGAACTGTACAGCTACGCAGTGCAATGAAGACCCCATCCAGGTGTGAAAGTGAAGAAAAATTCCCTGCAAAGAGAAAAGCATGTATTAACACCCCAAAGTTCGTGAGAGCTTGGCTTGTTGGTAGAGAGAGTGAAAGACTGCAGGGCTGGAGCGGGAGACTGGTAGGTAGTGAGATGAGCAGGGCAAGGGCTCCTGCATGTATTTTGGAGTCTATGATGAGAAATTTGGATTGTATTCTTACTGCTCTGGGAAGTTGTGGGGATTTAGCAAGACAAGACACATGATCTGTTGTTTTGTTTTTTTCAATGTCTTATTCCGAAATAACTGTATATTCACAGGAAGTTGCAGATATAGTACAGAGTATCTTTCACTTGTTTCCTCTGTGGTAGCAACTTATGTAACCTTAATATCAAAACAAGGAATTTGACATTGGTTAAATCCTCGTATCTTTTTCACAGTTCACCGTTTTTACGTGTGTGTGTGCATGTGTGTAGTTCTATGCAGTTTTTTTGTTTTGTTTGTTTGTTTTGCGGTACGCGGGCCTCCCGCTGTTGTGGCCTCTCCCGTTGCGGAGCACAGGCTCCGGACGCGCCAGCTCAGTGGCCATGGCTCACAGGCCCAGCCGCTCCGCGGCATGTGGGAACTTCCCGGACCGGGCACGAACCCGCGTCCCCTGCATCGGCAGGTGGTCTCTCAACCACTGCGCCACCAGGGAAG
>NW_006777819.1:0-219 GCF_000442215.2 Lipotes vexillifer
CGTCACTCTGGTCACTGTCACCATGGGCACTGTCTCCGTGGGCACTTCCAAAGTGCGCAATCTGACCATGAGCACCCTCAACAAATGCACTGTCACCATGCGCACTATCACCGTGAGCACTATAAACATTATCACTGTCAACATGGGTACTGTCATCATGGATACTGCCACCATGAGCAATGTTACCATGAGCACTGTCACCATGAGCCATGCCAGCAT
>NW_006777822.1:0-56749 GCF_000442215.2 Lipotes vexillifer
TTATAAAGCAGAAACTAACACACCATTGTAAAGCAATTATACCCCAATAATGATGTTAAAAAATTAAAAAAAAATTTTTTTTAAGTTATTTTTGCCTTAGACATAAAAATTATTATTAATCTGCAGGGGAGATATAGGTCAGTGGTTCTCAACCAGGAGCAATTTTGCTAGAAGAGGGAAGTGGAGTTTGATAGTTGATGGAGTGGTGTTTTGTCAGTGAATGAATTGGTGTTGGTGTTGGGAAGGAAGGAACAAACACATTCTTGGAAACTGGAGGAAAGGTGGGAAAGAAGCGTGGGAATAGAGGTGTGAGAGGACAAGGTACGTGGTAGATGTTGAAGCTGCTAATGAGACAGTGTTTAAAATGGAGTGGTAATAGGTAAGGAGATGGGATGTGTCCTAGACGATGAATCTGGAAAGGTCTGAGAATTTGGGGGAGAGAGAGGCTTGTAGTCTGGAGTAGGATGTTGGTTTTTAATATTTTAGAAGTATTTCGTGATTGTATGTCTGGGGAAATCTAAACTGCTCTTATGTGATTATAATAACCTTTGTCTTTTCTCCTTTCCTCCTCTCGTCCAGGCTTGGGCATCTGGACACAATGGCTGGTATAGATCAGTCAGATTTTCATTTACTAGGTCATTCCCAGATGAATTCTACTGTTAGTAGTCCACTTTTTAATGGTTGGCTTTGTTCATCATTGAATTTTGTCTTGTCTTTTTTTCCCCTCCAGTTTCAGAAAATTACAGGTGATGCTAGGATTCCTTTGCCTCTCGACTCCTTCCATGTCCCAGTGTCTACTCAGGAGGCCTTAGAAACTTCCAAAGACAACCTGGGGGTCCCAGTCACAGAGCAGCGGCAGGAGTGTTTTGAAGATTTCATTGCTAGAACATGTTCTCCCTTCAGCAGACGTCATTTCTGGAACTATGCCCTTTCAGGGAGATCATATTGAGTTCAAGGGCTTTGTCGAGAAATCTTTTTTCTAAAGCATCACCTCCTTTGGTGTTGCCAATGTGGAATGGAATATTCATCTTGCTTCTATTCTGGGACTCCACTGGACATCATTTCTAAAAGTAGGTTTTCCTTTTCGACCATTTCCCAAAATTATACTTCTCTTTTTCTGTCTAGCAGCTTTGGATGGTTCCTTCACCAATGGAGAAGTTATCCACTGATACTGTCTCGCCCAGCCGTGGCTGGAAGAAGCTCTGGATACAGATCAGGGGCAGAGGGTGCTCAGGAGCAGCGCCCAGTCCACCCAGTGGAGGCAGTCGGCTTTAAGTCCAGCAGGCCCTCCCACAGGGAAGCACGCAAGGCGGGCAGAGGCACTGAGTCCTGCAGTGCGCACAGGTCCTCACAGCATGGGAAGAAGTTGGCCGCGGTGTCACAGCGCAGCTTCACCGAGTGATCATGGCCCGAGCGCGGCCTCAGGGACGCTGGCTGTGGACACGAAGTCCACACCCGCCTGGGGTCCCCGGCTCGCCTCCAAGCCCCTTGGGTGCTCACCGCCCGGCGGCTGCAGCCCTGCAGCATGCACAGGACCCGTGTTGCAGCCAGACGATGCAGGGCCATGGGCCCCAACTAGGCCAGCCCCTCCATGATGCGCTCCCGCATCACCTCCCGTGGTGCATCGCCGGCCCTTGGCACCAGCCTCATCGCCCTCTGCATGCAGGGCTGTGGTTCAAACCCTATTCCTAGGTATTTTATTCTTTTGTTGCAATGGTAAATGGGATTGTTTCCTTAATTTCTCTCTTAGATTTTTCATCATTAGTGTATAGGAATGCAAGAGATTTCTTTACATTAATTTTGTATCCTGCTACTTTATCAAATTCATTCATTAGCTCTAGTAGTTTTCTGGTAGCATCTTTAGGATTCATTATGTATAATATCATGTAATCTGCGAACAGTGACAATTCTACTTCTTTTCCATTTTGGATACATTTTATTTCTTTTTTTTCTCTGATTGCTGTGGCTAAAACTTCCAAAACTATATTGAAATACTGGTGAGAGCTGGGAAACCTTGTCTTGATCCTGATCTTACAGGAAATGGTTTCAGTTTTTCACAATTGAGGATGATGTTGGCTGTGGGTTTCTCATATATGGCCTTTATTATGTTGAGGAAGGTTTCCTCTATGCCCACTTTCTAGAGAGTTTTTATTATAAATCGGTGTTGAATTTTTTTGGAAGTTTTTTCTGCAGCTATTGAGATTATCATATGGTTTTCATCCTTCAGTTTGTTAATATGGTGTATCCCATCGATTGATTTGCACATATTGAAGAACCCTTGCATTCCTGGGATAAACCCCACTTGATCATGGTGTATGATCTCTTCAATGTGCTGTTGGATTCTGTTTGCTAGTATTTTGTTGAGGATTTTTGCATCTATTTTCATCAGTGATGTTGGCGTTAGCTTTCTCTTTTTGTGACATCTTTTTCTGGTTTTGGTATCAGGGTGATGGTAGCCTCGTAGAATGAGTTTGGGAGTGTTCCTCCCTCTGCTGTATTTTGGAAGAGTTTGAGAAGGATAGGTTTTAGCTCTTCTCTAAATGTTTGGTAGAGTCTTGGAAGGTTGTACTTTTCTAAGAATTTATCCATTTCTTCCAGGTTTCCATTTTATTGTCATAGAGTTGCTTGTAGTAATCTCTCATGATCCTTTGTATTTCTACAGTGTCAGTTGTTACTTCTCCTTTTTCATTTCTTTTTTTTTTTTTTTGTACTGCATATAGGATTTTTATTTAAAAGGAGCAAAAAATGTGTTTCATGTCACTGAGAGCTTAATTTGGGGCTAGATTTCTGATTATTTAACTCACCCCAATGTTGCAAAGTGGTTTTTTTTGCTTTTTTTTAAAAAAAACAACTTTATTGGGGTATAATTGCTTTACAATGGTGTGTTAGTTTCTGCTTTATAACAAAGTGAATCAGTTATACATATGTTCCCATATCTCTTCCCTCTTACTTCTCCCTCCCTCCCACCCTCCCTATTCCACCCCTCCAGGTGGTCACAAAGCACCGAGCTGATATCCCTGTGCTATGCAGCTGCTTCCTACTAGCTATCTACCTTACGTTTGGTAGTGTATATATGTCCATGCATCTCTCTCACTTTGTCACAGCTCACCCTTTCCCTTCCCCATATCCTCAACTCCATTCTCCAGTAGGTCTGTGTCTTTATTTCTGTCTTACCCCCAGGTTCTTCATGACATTTTTTTTTCTTAAATTCCATATATATGTGTTAGCATATGGTATTTGTCTTTCTCTCTCTGACTTACTTCGCTCTGTATGACAGACTCTAGGTCTATCCACCTCATTACAAATAGCTCAATTTCGTTTCTTTTATAGCTGAGTAATAGTCCATTGTATATGTGGGCCACATCTTCTTTATCCATTCATCTAATGATGGGCACTTAGGTTGTTTCCATTACCAGCCTACTGTAAATAGAGCTGCAATGAACATTTTGACACATGACTCTTTTTGAATTATGGTTTTCTCAGGGTATATGCCTAGTAGTGGGATTGCTGGGTCATATGGTAGTTCTATTTGTAGTTTTTAAAGGAATTTCCATACTGTTCTCCATAGTGGCTGTACCAATTTACATTCCCACTAGCAGTGCAAGAGTGTTCCCTTTCCTCCACATCCTCTCCAGCATTTATTGTTTCTAGATTTTTTGATAATGGCCATACTGACTGGTGGGAGATGATATCTCATTTTAGTTTTGATTTGCATTTCTCTAATGATTAATGATGTTGAGCATTCTTTCATGTGTTTGTTGGCAGTCTGTATATATTCTTTAGAGAAATGTCTATTTAGGTCTTCTGCCCATTTTCGGATTGGGTTGTTTGTGTCTTTGTTATTGAGCTGCATGAGCTGCTTGTAAATTTTGGAAATTAATCCTGTGTCAGTTGCTTCATTTGAAAATATATTCGCCCATTCTGAGGTTTGTCTTTTGGTCTTGTTTATGGTTTCCTTTGCTGCGCAAAAGCTTTGAAGTTTCATTAGGTGCCATTTTTTATTTTTGTTTTTATTTCCATTTCTCTAGGAGGTGGGTCAAAAAGGATCTTGCTGTGATTTATGTCATAGAGTGTTCTGCCTATGCTTTCCTCTAAGAATTTAAGAGTTTCTGACCTTATATTTAGGTCTTTAATCCATTTTGAGCTTATTTTTGTGTATGGTGTTAGGGAGTGATCTAATCTCATACTTTTACATGTACCTCTCTAGTTTTCCCAGCACCACTTATTGAAGAGGCTGTCTTTTCTCCACTGTACATTCCTGCCTCCTTTATCAAAGATAAGGTGACCATATGTGTGTGGGTTTATCTCTGGGCTTTCTATCCTGTTCCATTGACCTATCTTTCTGTTTTTGTGCCAGTACCATACTGTCTTGATTACTGTAGCTTTGTAGTATAGTCTGAAGTCAGGGAGCCTAATTCCTCCAGCTTCATTTTTCGTTCTCAAGATTGCTTTGGCTATTCGGGGTCTTTTGTGTTTCCATACAAATTGTGAAATTTTTTCTTCTAGTTCTGTGAAAAATGCCAGTGGTAGTTTGATAGGGATTATGTTGAATCTGTAGATTGCTTTGGGTAGTAGAGTCATTTTCACCATGTTGATTCTTCCAATCCAAGAACATGGTATATCTCTCCCTCTATTTGCATCATCTTTAATTTCTTTCATCAGTGTCTTATAATTTTCTGCATACAGGTCTTTTGTCTCCTTAGGTAGGTTTATTCCTAGATATTTAATTCTTTTTGTTGCAATGGTAAATGGGAGTGTTTTCTTAATTTTACTTTCAGATTTCTCATCATTAGTGTATAAGAATGCCAGAGATTTCTGTGCATTAATTTTGTATCCTGCTACTTTACCAAATTCATTGATTAGCTCTAGTAGTTTTCTGGTAGCATCTTTAGGATTCTCTATGTATAGTATCATGTCATCTGCAAACAGTGACAGTTTTACTTCTTCTTTTACAATTTGGATTCATTTTATCTCCTTTTCTTCTCTGATTGCTGTGGCTAAAACTTCCAAAACTATGTTGGATAAAAGTGGTGAGAGTGAGCAACCTTGTCTTGTTCCTGATCTTAGTGGAAATGCTTTCAGTTTTTCACCATTGGGGATGATGTTGGCTGTGGCTTTGTCATATATGACCTTTATTTTGTTGAGGAAAGTTCCCTCTATGCCTACTTTCTGCAGGGTTTTCATCATAAATCGGTGTTGAATTTTATCAAAAGCTTTCTCTGCATCTATTAAGATGATCATATGGTTTTTCTCCTTCAATTTGTTAATATGGTTAATCACATTGATAGATTTGCGTATATTGAAGAATCCTTGCATTCCTGGAATAAACCCCACTTGATCATGGTGTATGATCCTTTTAATGTGCTGTTGGATTCTGTTTGCTAGTATTTTGTTGAGGATTTTTGCATCTATGTTCATCAGTGATATTGGCCTGTAGTTTTCTTTCTTTGTGACATCCTTGTCTGGTTTTGGTATCAAGGTGATGGTGGCCTCGTAGAATGAGTTTGGGAGTGTTCCTCCCTCTGCTATATTTTGGAAGAGTTTGAGAAGGATAGGTGTTAGCTCTTCTCTAAATGTTTGATAGAATTCGCCTGTGAAGCCATCTGGTCCTGGGCTTTTGTTTGTTGGAAGATTTTTAATCACAGTTTCAATTTCAGTGTTTGTGATTGGTCTGTTCATATTTTCTATTTCTTCCTGATTCAGTCTTGGCAGTTTGTGCATTTCTAAGAATTTGTCCATTTCTTCCAGATTGTCCATTTTATTGGCATAGAGTTGCTTGTAGTAATCCCTCATGATTTTTTTTATTTCTGCAGTGTCAGTTGTTACTTCTCCTTTTTCATTTCTGATTCTATTGATGATCTTTATGATTTCCTTGCTTCTGCTAAGTTTGTTTTATTTTTGTTGTTGTTCTTCTTCTCCTTTCTCTAATTGCTTTAGGTGTAAGGTTAGATTGTTTATTTGAGATTATTTTATTTCTTGATGTAGGATTTTACTGCTACAATCTTCCCTCTTAGAACTGCTTTTGCTGCATCCCATAGGATTAGGGTCATTGTGTTTTCATTGTCATTTGTTTCTAGGTATTTTTTGATTTCCTCTTTGATTTCTTCAGTGATCTCTTGGTTATTTAGTAACATATTGTTCAGCTTCCATATGTTTGTATTTTTTGTAGTTTTTTTTTCCCTGTAATTGATATCTAGTCTCATAACGTTGTGGTCAGAAAAGATTCTTGATATGATTTCAAGTTTCTTAAATTTACCAAGGCTTGATTTGTGACGCAAGATACGATCTATCCTGGAGAATGTTCCATGAGCACTTGAGAAGAAAGTGTATTCTGGTTTGTTTGTTTCTTTTTGGATGGAATGTCCTATAAATATCAATTAAGTCTATCTGGTCTAATGTGTCTTTTAACGCTTGTGGGGTGTTTTTGTTTTTAGTTTTTTGTTTTTCATTTTGGGTGATCTGTACATTGGTGTAAGTGGGGTGTTAAAATCTCCTACTATTATTGTGTGACTGTTCCTTTCCCCTTTATGGCTGTTAGCATTTGCCTTATGTATTGAGGTGCTCCTGTGCTGGGTGCATGAATATTTACAATTGTTATATCTTCTTCTTCTATTGATCACTTGATAATTATGTAGTGTCCTTCTTTGTCTCTTGTAACAGTCTTTACTTCCAAGTCTATTTTGTCCCTAGGTCTGAAGTGGGTCTCTTGCAGACAGCATATATATATATCTTGTTTTTGTATCCCTTCAGCCAGTCTGTGTCTTTTGCCTGCAGCGTTTAATCTATTTATATTTAAGGTAGTTATTGATATGTATGTTCCTATTACCATTTTCTCAATTGTTTTGGGTTTGTTTTTGTAGGTCTTTTCCTTCTCTTGTGTTTCCTGCCTAGAGAAGTTCTAAGCAGTTATTGATTATTGATATGTATGTTATTGATATGTATGCTACTATTACCATTTTCTCAATTGTTTTGGGTTTGTTTTTGTAGATCTTTTCCTTCTCTTGTGTTTCCTGCCTAGAGAAGTTCCTTTAGCATTTGTTGTAAAGATGATTTAGTGGTGCTGAATTCTCTTAGCTTTTGCTTGCCTGTAAAGCTTTAAATTTCCCCATCAAATCTGAATGAGATCCTTGCTGGGTAGAGTAATTTTGGTTGTAGGTTTTACTTTCATCACTTTAAATATGTCCTTCCACTCCCTTCTGGCTTGCAATGTTTCAGTTGAAAGATCAGCTGTTAACCTTATGGGGTTTCCCTTGTGTGTTATTTGTTGCTTTCTCCTCACTGCTTTTAGTATTTTTTCTTTATATTTAATTTTTGATAGTTTGATTAATATGTGTTTTGGCACGTTTCTCCTTGGATTTATCATGTATGGGACTCTCTGCTCTTCCTGGACTTGATTGACTACTTCCTTTCCCATGTTAGGGAAGTCTTTTACTATAATCTCTTCAAATATTTTCTTCAGTCCGTTTCTTTTTCTCTTCTTCTCCTGGGACCCCTATAATTTGAATGTTGATGCATTTCATGTTGTCCCGAGGTCTCTGAGACTGTCTTCAATTCTGTTCTTTCTTTTTTTCTTTATTCTGCTCTGTGGCAGCTATTTCCACTATTTTATCTTCCAGGTCACTTATTTGTTCTTCTGCCTCAGTTATTCTGCTATTGATTCCATCTAGAGAATTTTTTATTTCATTTATTGTGCTGTTCATCATTGTTTGTTTGCTCTTTAGTTCTTTCTCATCCTTATTAAACGTTTCTTGTATTTTCTCCATTCTACTTCCAAGATTTTGCACCATCCTTACTATCATTATTCTGAATTCTTTTTCAGGTAGACTGCCTATTTCCTCTTCATTTGTTTGGTCTGGTGGGTTTTTACCTTGCCCCTTCATCTGCTACACATTTCTCTGTTTTCTCATTTTGTTTAACTTACTGTGTTTGTGGTCCCCTTTTCTCAGACTGCAGGTTTGTAGTTCCCATTGTTTTTGGTGTATGCCCCCAGTGGGTGAGGTTGGTTCAGTGGGTGGTGTAGGCTTCTTGGTGGAGGATATTGGTGCCTGTGTTCTGGTAGATGGGGCTGTATCTTGTCCTTCTGGTGGGTGGGGACTGTCTGGTGGTGTGTTTTAGAGTGTCTGTGAACTTAGTATGACTTTAGGCAGCCTCTCTGCTAATGGGTGGGGTTGTGTTCCTGTCTTGCTAGTTGTTTGGCATGGGGAATCCGGCACTGGAGCTTGTTGGCCTTTGGATGGAGCTGGGTCTTAGTGTTGAGGTGAAGATCTCTGTGAAAGCTCTTGCCGATTGATACTATGTGGGGCCAGGGGGTTTCTTGTAATCCAATGTCTTGGATTCGGCCCTCCCACCTCAGTGGCTTAGGCCCAGCACCCCGCTGGAGCACCAAGACATTGCCAGCCAAATGGCTCAGAAGAAAAGGAAGAAGAAAAACAAAACAATGAACAGGGAGAACCCAGGAGAAATGATAAGAGCAAACCTATACAGACAAAATCACATGAAGAAGCATACACATACACACTCACAAAAAGAGAAAAAGGAGAAAACCTATATATATATATATATATATATATATATATATATATATATAGAAGAAGAGAGCAAAACAGCCAATAAAAAAATCCACCAGTGATAATAGCACTAAATACTAAACTGAGATAAACATAAAACCAGAAACAAATTAGATGCAGAAAGCAAACCCCAAGTCTACAGTTGCTCCCAAAGTCCACCACCTCAATTTTGGGAACATTCATTGTCTATTCAGGTATTCTTCAGATGCAGGGTTTATCAAGTTGATTGTGAGGATTTAATCTGCTTCTCTTGAGGATGCATGTAGAAATTTCCCTTTCTCTTCTTTGTTCGCACAGCTCCTGAGGTTCAGCTTTGGTTTTGGCCCTGCCTTTGTGTAGGTCACACTCAGGAGTCTGTTACCCACCCAGACAGGAGGGGGTTTAAAAAGCAGCTGATTAGGACTCTCTTGCTCACTCAGGCCAGGGAGAGGGTGGGGTATGGTAGTCATAATTGGAATGCAGGGTGAGCCTGAGGTGGCAGAGGCCGGCTGGATATTGTAACAGCCTGAGACATGCCTTGTGTTGTCCCTGGATCATGGGACACTGGCAGTGGCGTGCTGCACAGGCTCCTCGGTGGGGGGGGTGTGGATAGTGACCTGTGCTTGCACACAGGATTCTTGGCGGCAGCAGCAGCAGCATTAGTGGTTCATGCCCATCTCTGGGGTCTGAGCTGATAGCTGCAGCTCACACCCGTCTCTGGAGCTCGTGTAGGTGGTGCTCTGTCTTCTGTGGGCACACTGGGAAGGAATCCCCTCTCCTTGCACTCCCCAAAACAAAGGTCTCTTGCCTCTCTGGCAGTTCCAGCCTTTTTCCTGGATTCCCTCCCGGCTAGCTGTGGTGCACTATCCCCCTTCAGGCTGTGTTCATGCAGCCAAACCCAGTCCTCTCCCTGGAGTCTAAACTCCAAAGCCCAGGCCTCAGCTCCCAGCCCCCACCTGCCCGAGTGGGTGAGCAGAAAATCCTCTTAGGTTGGTGAGTGCTGGTCAGCACTGATCCTCTGTGCAGGAATCCCTCCGCTTTGCCCTCCGCACCTCTGTTGCTTCACTCTCCTCCATGGCTCTGAAGCTTCCCCACAGCCCACGCCCCATTTCCACCAGTGAAGGGGCTTCCTAGTGTGTGGAAACGTTTCTTCCCTCACAGCTCCCTCCCAGAGGTGCAGGTCCCGTCCCTATTCTTTTGTCTCTGTTTTTTCTTTTTTCTTTTGCCCTACCCAGGTGCATGGGGATTTTCTTGCCTTTTGGGAAGTCTGAGGTCTTCTACCAGCATTCAGTAGGTGTTCTGTAGGAGTTGTTCCACATGTAGATGTATTTCTGATGTATTTATGGGGAGGAAGGTGATCTCCACATCTTACTCCTCCATCATCTTGAAGGTCTCCCCTCGGGAATTTATTTAAGGTTTGCTATTTGATTCTAGGGTGAGGGCTTAATGAATAAGGTAGCACACAAAATTTTACAAACAAATCGAACTGAAAATGGACTATGAAAATAGTACTTATTTCCCATAATGAAAATAAATAACAGAAGATTTCAAAATTATAAACCAGTAAGTTGTTGGATAGAGCACAAAATAAAGCTCACCACATAGAACAGAACCCAGAATAGGTTTTGCCTATTGGTTGGCAGTGTCTGTTTGGAACTCTGTGTGGAGAATGATCCAGAAGACACCCTGGGCCCACCTTGGAAGAGTGCTCTTGTTGACCAGCAATATCTACTGTGACCCTGGTGTCAGGGAGAGGCAGTAATACATCAGGTGTTTTCTATTGCTGATTTGGGCCCCCAAAAAGCTTAAGATACTAGGGATGAATAAATCTACTTTATATGCCTATGAGTCAAAATAGGCTAGGCAGGTCTGAGGTAACAAATGTAACCCAAAACCTCAGTGACTAACACAATAAAGGTGTATTTGCCAGTCAGTCAAAGTCTGAAGCATGTCGAGCAGCCCTCCTCCATCTTGTAACTGGACCATCTGTACATTGGCCTCCAAGGTCACTGTGGCCAAGGAGGAATAAGTGGGAGGACAGTTGGAGGTCTCTTAAAAGGCTACCCCTGAAATTGGCCTGCATCAGTGACACCCACCTCCCGTGGGCCAGAATCCAATCATAAGCCCCCAATCTAAGTAAAACTCATGGATATTGGTGAACTTTAAGAGTTTCTTCCACAGTACATGAAGGCAATTTGTGAAATGGATTCTGGACTTTATCTAGGACATGGAAGCTATGGTTATTCAACTAATTCAACTTCATATTGGCCTGTGTGGCTGGCAAAGAGAATTTCCTTCCTCTTGCCTTAGCCTGAAGGTGAAAATGAACTTTAATCAATCAGGACAAGATGATAGCTGCAAACCAGTCATGAGCCAACAAAAATACATATTGCCTAACACCAGACCCTTACTCCCCTGTCCTAATAGTTAATAGAGTGTTAAAAGTCCAACTCCAACAGAAAAAGGAATCCAACACAGGTGGCTCAAGAGGTTTTAATGAAGAAACTGTTTATAAAGGTTTGGACAGAGTTAAGGGAATCTCCAAAGGATGGTGAGGCACCCAGAAACCAGCGCTAGCAGAAAGCTGTTACTACCTAGAATTCGTTCCAAAGGGCAAGGAGAAGAAATAATGTCTCCAGAGCTCAGTGAGTGCTGGAACCGTGGAGAAAGAGTATCCTGACAGGAGCTATAGTCCTAGAGGGATGCAGCCATTACCAGAGACTATGCCTAGAGCACTGATGGAGCAGGGAAGAAATACCCTGACCTCTCTCTTCCAGCCTTTCCAGTCTTCTGCCAGGCCAGTACCTCTCACAGGCCAAAGAGAATAGAGGCTAGCTGACCAGGAAACCAGGGAAATCTGTCATGATGATCAGCCCCAGGGGCAATGAGTAAACAAAACAGTTAGAGTTGGGGTTGGGGAGAGGATAGGGAGGCCTGACAAACAGAAAAGAACTGATTCATAGGTCATGGAAAAGACAGCTGAAAAATGAAAATGAAGAGACAGCTTTTGGAGAAATGGGAAGATTTATCAATCCTCAATTTTTTTTTTTTTTTTTTTTTTTTTTGGCGGTACGTGGGCCTCTCACTGCTGTGGCCTCTCCCGTTGCGGAGCACAGGCTCCGGATGCGCAGGCTTAGCGGCCATGGCTCACGGGCCCATCCTCTCCACGGCATGTGGGATCCTCCCGGACCGGGTCACGAACCCGTGTCCCCTGCATCGGCAGGCAGACTCTTAACCACTGCGCCACCAGGGAAGCCCCAATCCTAATTTTTAATGAGCAATATCCTTTTTACCATTCCACTTGGCTCCATTCCTAGGTTGGCTATTCAAGTGCAAGAACTACTACAGTGACTATATATAGATACAACAAGTATCCTAGAAAAAATATCCGTTAAAACAAATGCATTCCTATCAAAAAGACTCCTGGGCCATATCAAAAGGAGACTCACAAAGGAGTGGAGACCTTCCTTAAGCCATCTATTTATTCAACTACCAACTCAGCAAATATCTTTTGAGTATCGACTAAGTGCCAGGGACTTCATTAGGCACTGAAAATGCAAAGATGAACAAGACATATGATTTCTTCCGTCCTTTGGTTGTATGATCTGTGGGAAAGCTGAAGCACAGTAAGCAAAGCATCTTCTGCAGATAGGTTTGGAGAGAAGACACACACCAGGTCGCAAAGAGCCTTGGAGGTCATGGTTGGAAGAGGGTATTTTCCTCTGATTTCCATGGGAAGCTATTGAAAGCGTGAGGCCATGACTTCTCACTGTACTTAGAATAAAATGATCCATTGAGGGTTCAAGACAATCCATCCATTCTTGCCGTGTGAAGAGTGGACTGGTAGGAGCCATGTTTGGAAGCAGGAGTGCCAGTTAGATTTTTTTCAGGGTCCATGTAAAAGAGGTCAATGAATGGGCCAGGAAGCAAGCTGTAGAGATAGAAGCGCACAATGTCAAAGTACATTTTCAAGGCAGATTTGGTCTGTCAGACTTGTTAAGATCAGGGCAGCCTCCAGCCTGGAAAAATCTGTATAAATCCATTTGTTTGAAGTGTTTGTCAGCTTGGTTTATGGATGGTCTCTAGGCTCAGTATTGCATCTTTGTGAATTCGCTGGGGCTGCTGTAACAAATTACTACAAATTTGGTGGCTTAAGACAACAGAAATTTATTCTCTACAGAGAATAAATTCTGGAGGCTGAAAGTGCTAAATCAAAGTGTCAGCAGTTTTGGACCCTTCTGGAGGATCTGAGGGGAAGCCATGCCATGCCTTTCTCCTAGCAAACTTTGACTTTCTTTGACTTGGGACTTCCCTGGTGGTCCAGTGGTTGAGAGTCCTTCTTCTAATGCAGGGGCCGCAGGTTCGATCCCTGGTCAGGGAACTAAGATCCCACATGCCACGGGGAAACTAAGCCCGCATGCTGTAGCTACTGAGCCCACGTGCCACAACTAGAGACCCCTTGTGCTGCAACTGCTGAGCCCATGTGCTCTGGAGCCTGCGCACCACAACTAGAGAGAAGCCCGTGTGCTGCAAAAAAAAGATCCTGTGTGCTGCAATTAAGACCAGATGCAGCCAAATAAATAAATTAATTAATTAAAAAATAAAAATTAAATGCACTACTCTAATCTCTGCCTCTCTTCACATGGCTTTCTTCCCTGTGTGTCTCTGTTTCAAATCTCCCTTTCTTTTCTCTTATAAGGACATTAATCATTGGATTTAGCACCCACTCTAAATCCAGGATGATCTCTTCTTCAGGTCTTTAACTTAATTACACCTGCAAAGACCCTATTTTCAGATAAGGTTACATTCACAGACATCAGAGTTTAGGGCTTAGACATACATTTTTGGGGCGGACTCAATTCCATCACTGCCCTGAGCTTTTTGCTTTCTTGTGTGAATGTGACAATAAAATAAAATAAAATAAAATCATATTAAATAATGCTACTGGGTATAATTTATAACCCAAAGTACTATCCAAATGATTATTAATATATTAAAAAATTATTTTATTTGAAGGGCAGATTTAACAGTCAACATATTATTCAACCATATGCTTTTTCACAAAGTAATTTTAATAACAACAATAAAAGGAGCTTTCCATCACACTTAAATTTATCTAATGTATAATATTAGCATGTGGCTATAAATGCATATGCATCTATATCAATAAATGAGAGAGATGGAAAGATGAGAGGAAAACAATAATAAGAAAACATGAGAGAGGGAGGGAAGGGAGGAAGGAAAAGAGGGAGAAAGAGGAATGAAGGGAGGGAAATCCCTTTATATATTACATACCATTTTCCTTCTCTGGTCAAGGGAAACTTAGACTTTCATGGCCTAAAGAAAGGAAGACTGTAGGCATGTAAAATGTAAAAAGAAACAAGAAGCTAATTCTATGAAGCACTGAGCTCAGGGCTTTAATGACATTATTGCATGAAATACGCCTCACAACCCAGGGATGTTGACACCACTTTCCTCCTCACTTTACACCTGAGGTTTACAGAGATTATATAACTTGCCCAGGGTCATGGAGTTGCCAAGAAAGTGGCAGACCAGGGATGTGAACCCAGGTTTGCCTGACAGTTGATCCATAGTGCTCGAAACCACAGTACCATATCACAGTGTTTCATTCCTATGGGTTACTTAAACACTTTCATTCATCCAACAAGCACTTATTGGATACTTGTTACAGGGGCAAGAAACAAAGATGAACAATGCAGAATGGGTCCCTGTTTTCTTGGGGCTTACATTCCAGTGGGGGAAATAGGCAATAAGTCAATTAGTACACAAAGTCATTCTCAATGATACTATGGAATCATTGAAACTGGGTACTGTGATAAAGCACGATTGGAAAGGGGGAGCCCACTTTTGACAACAGGTTGAAGAAAGCCCCTTAGGAAAGTGACCTTTGAGTATAGACCTGAATAAAACAGCGGAGGGGGGGTGGAAATCCCATGAGGATATAGGGGAAGAATATTCCAGGGAGAAGGAAGAGCAAGTGTAAAGAATCCGAGGCAAGAATTTACTAGAAACGCCTGACAATAAGTCCAATGAGTCCAGGAGAAAGGGACCATGAAGACATGAGGGTGATGAGGAAGGCTGGGCTGGGGTGTATAGTTCCTGTAGATGAAGCAGCGATAAGGGAGAGAAGTGGCTTTATTCTAAGTGCAATCCAAAGACCTTAGAGGACTTTAGGAAGGGGAGTAACGGGATCTGCTGATAATTTTTTTTTTTTTTTTTTTTCAGTACGCGGGCCTCTCACTGTTGTGGCCTCTCCCGTTGCGGAGCACAGGCTCCGGACGCGCAGGCTCAGCGGCCATGGCTCACGGGCCCAGCCACTTCGCGGCACATGGGATCTTCCCAGACAGGGGCACGAACCCGTGTCCCCTGCATCGGCAGGCGGACTCTCAACCACTGTGCCACCAGGGAAGCCCTGCTGATAATTTTTAAAGATTGCTCTGACGCTATTGTAGGGGACCAACTCTAAAGTAGATAGATTCAAAGAGACCCGTCACAAGACTGTTGTTTTCTCCCCAGAGCGAGGTGTTGGCAGTAAGTTGGTGGTAATAGACAGGGAGAGAAGTCAACCGATATGAGTACATATTCTTGATGGACTTAGATGTGATTAGTAAGGGAAAGAGAGGAATCAAAAATGATGACTTGCTTTCGGCCACTTGCTTTCCCTAACTGTGCACTTTCTTCACATCAAGGAAGTGAGACTTACAATGACTGGCCTCTGCTGTCATATCTGAGTGTGCCACACCTCTCCATTTCTAGCCTTCACAGTTCTAAATCCATCCTTCTCCTACCTCCCCTCCCCTTCCTCATAAACCTCACATCTCCAAAACTGCCCCTCCCTAACACACACACACACACACACACACACACACACTCACTCACACACTGTCCATGCATGACCATTTCTTACCCCCTTTTTCTGGGACATCTCCCTCAGTGATTTAGGCTCACAAAGATTCCTCCTTTACATTAGAATATTAGCTTTGGAAAGACCTTAGAGACTTCCATCTCTGATCCCCTCATTTCACAGAAGGGGAAACTGAGAAGAATCCAGAGAGAGAAATTTGCCTATCAAAGGTCACATAGCTAGTTAGTGGCAAAACCAGGAATAGAGAATAAAAGTCTCTTGATACCCAATCAAATTCTCTTTCTTATAATCCAGCTGCCTTCTAAAATTCCTTTCCCTGTATAGTCCCTCTTATTCAACAGGCACTTTATGACAAAGTGTTCGGTTCTCTCATTTGTCTGCTCTATACCTTCTTTGCCTCCCCAGATAAGGACAGAGACTATGTCATCATTTGGCATTACACACAGTGCTGACTCTATTACTCAAGGCTATTCAATACACTTAGGGGTTGGCTGATTGATTATACTGTAGTCCCATATTTGCATACCTAACCTCTCATGTTTTTAAGTCTACAATCTAAATTTCCATGGCAGACAGCTACATCCAGTTCTGGTCTGCTCTAGGGAAAAAGTAAAATCTTGCTCATTTTATATCTTTATTATTATCAAATGGTGTTAATATATCTGATCAACCTAGCACAAAGGAAACTGCAGTCACTATATTCTTTTATTTCTATTGTCATCTCTGCATAAACTGGGCTAAACTAAGGTCCTAGATTCTGTCTACTTATTACTAAATCCCGGACATCTCATTAGTGATCGATGGCCTAATCCTTTTAATATGCCTTCCAAGAAGACTCTCTTATTACCCATGCTCCTTCAGGAAGGAGCTAGGGATGTAGGAGGGGAGGGGAGTGGAGAATCTGCTAAATTCTCTGAAATTACATTTGGGGTTTAGAAACAACTAAGTCTTGGCTATGCAGAAATGTGTTCACCAGCATTTTCAGAACACAACAAGAATCTGTCCTCTATCCACTCTCATTGACATTAAAAGCTTGTTCTTTTCACCTGTTTCATCTGAAAGCTGTACTGCCTTTTGCTTTGTCCATAGATGCTGCCCCTGAATGTCTAAGTGGAACCAAAAGAAAAAACACGGCTCACCAGACTTGTCTGGGTTCAACTCTGATTGCCAGCCTCATTCCAGATAACCCATGGCTCCCTTCGAAACCAAGACCTTGGGGCCATCTCTAATTTGTTTTTGTTGTTCTCTCCCATATTGTCTGGATAATTCTGGTCTCTAAATTGCCTATAACAAATGACGATTCACACACATACACACTTCATGCCATGGATATTTTCAGAATTAGTATTTTAACTTTCTAGTCACATTAATAATGAGATCCATAAGGCTATACAGCTTAGGGGTTGAGCTATCTACTTCGGAGTCAGGCAGACTGGAGCAAAGCCTTGATTTTCTATTTATCTGTATGACAAAAACTTTAACTTTCCAAGCCTTAGTTTCCTCTTCCATTATTTAGGGATTAAAAACATCTCCAAATAGGGTTTTGCGGGAATGCTGGGATTTAAGGCACATGAAACTTTGAGCACAATGTCTGGCATAGAATGACCCTCTCAGTAATTACAAGCTGCTCTTAGCATTACCGGTGTTATTGTTATAAAACAATAAAATGTTCCTAGAAGTTTTAATAGTGCTGGACAAAGTCAGAACAAGGGTTCTTTCAGTGACTTTCTAATTTAGACGAGGAAACAAAAGAACCTCTGGGAAAAGTTGGAAACTGTGTGGCTGCTCCCCCAGCCCCCTATCTCCACCCTGTGGGTGGCATGAACGATTGAAAAGGCTAATTGAGCAGCAACCCCAGATAACTTCAGGGATGATAAGTTTCATGAGCATTATCTGGAAACTTTATCTTGCCAACAAAAATAAGCAGGGTCTCCTACAAAAAGAATCTAAAATCTGTTCACTAAGCAGTGTTTTGAACAGCAAATACAGATGGACAGTAATATTTACGGTCAATTTACCAGAATCAGGTATCAGATGACCTCTGACACTAGCCCTTGCTTACTAAAGAGCTAATTAGCTGTAAAAATGAGGTGACAAGTCAATTGTATCAGCACAAAGGATGAATTTGTCATGTGGGATTTCGCTGGTAGTAAGGCCTGCCATTACAGCTTCTGGGTGGCTACTTGGCCTACAAAAAAGCTAACTTTCCCTTAGGGGAAGAAGGAGGTAGAAGCCAAGTGTAAAGGAGGCTGCAGAGTGCTCATATCAGAATCACGGTGTGACACAAACAGTAACCTCAGGAGCCCATAGATATGGGTCCTCCACATCTGGAAGGTGAGAGAACACCTAGCTCCTCAGGACTGTTATTCAGTAACTACCAGAAATACTAGCTTGAGCACTAATAAAAATGCTATTACTCATTTCGTTTTCCCCTCTGCTTTGGCCAGCAGAACTAAATTTTGCTTTCTACAGTGCAGTTTTTTCCCTGCTTGAGATGTTGGAAAACTAGAGAATTTAAAAGAAGGAAGAAAAATCACCTATAACTCCTCCATAAACTCCTAAATAATCAGTATTAACATTTTGGTGTGGCTCTTTCTCACAGTGCTTTAGCAAACAAAATTGGAATCAAATTGCATATACAGTTTATGGTCTTTCTTAACTTCATATTATATCAAAAAATATGTTTTATGTTATCAACTATTTTCAGTAATATTATTTAATCATTGAATGATATATCATATGGGAATATCATAATGTATTTAATTCATGTGTTTCCAAGTTCCACAGCTTTCAAAAGTCACTCTTTCTAAGATGCTGAAATAACATTGTCAAATTCCCCAACCTGCCATGCAGAATATTCAGATTTTCTTACTCACTACATCTGGGAATTCCCCCAAATGCCTACCTGTTCCTGAAAATGTTCTATCTGTTGTCATAGCTTATGCCTCCTTTCTTAACTGGCTCCTAACCACTACTCTCTGTTCTGGCACAGACCAGCCCTCAGAGACACTTGGGCCCATATCCCCTTGGAGTAGCATAGCCGTCATCAACTAGGCTTAGAGGAGAGGATCGAGGCTGGGTGGAGAAGACATGCTCCTTCATTCCTCTGTCCGCACAGTGAACACATCTCCCCCTTTAAGTTCTTAAAGTCTAGATAAAATCAGGATGTAATATTGCAGAGTTTTAATGAAAGCTTAATTTTAACATGTGCTCAGTACAGAATGATTTACTACCAGGAGGGTTCTTCCAGGATTCTCCACATGGAAGGGGCCACCAACATAAATTTCTATGCATCTCCATCCCCAGAGTTCCACCTCCTCTTCTAACTTCAGAGAAAGAGTAATATCTTCCCTCTCCCACTCCAAGACACCCTAGTCTTTCTTCCCAGAATGACTAAAACCCATGTTTTTCTGAGAAAATGCTTATCTTCACTCAGAGGATTTGGCCTTGTATTCACGGCCCAAGCAAGTTGATCACAAGGGTTGACCATGTATTTCCCAAAGTCAGGAGTATGTGTGTTAGGTAGCACTGTGCCAAAATCAGGCAAACTATTTCATATTTTTCTCCAAAAGAAGTCAAAGACAAGTCTCTCTTGGTTTGGTCTGGTCTCACTATGTCTTGATAACAAATATTTAGAGAAAAATACACATACCCCATCTCAAGATCTGCAAAAGTTTTGAAGAACCAACCAAATGAAGTTTACATTAGAATAAAAAGTATTTCTATTAATTTGAAAAATCACTATCAATTAAAGATCCCCCAATTTACAGAGCTAGGATATTTTACCATTCAGTCTAAAGAATCTGCATTCAAGCTCATGGTGACTCCACAGCATTTTTCCAAGGACAATTGAGAAATGCTCTACCTACATGTGATGCCTCTACTTCTAAATGAAAACTATTAGCAATAATTGAGTGATAATTCATCATCCAAAACACTGAAAAACCTTGAGTCACCTCAAAAAGTCACTAAAAGTACACTGCTGCTGCACATTGAATTGTGTCCCTCAGAAACGTATGCATAAGTCTAAACTCTGATACCTGTAAATGTGGCCATATTTGGAAATAGGATCCTTGCAGATGTAATTAAGATACGGTCATAGATTAGAATGGTCCCTAATCCATGACTGGTGTCCTTATAAAAAAGATGAATATTGAGACACAGTCACATAGGGGAGAATGCCATGTGAAAATGGAGGCAGAGATGGTAGGGATGCATCTACAAACCAAGGAACTCTGAGGATTACTAGAAGATTGGATAGAGACATGTAACCGATTCTCCCTCAGAACCTCCAAAAGGCATTGATATTGCCAACACTTGGATTTTGGATTTATAGACTCCGGAACTGCAAAAGAGTAAATTTCTACTGTTTTAAGCCACTCATTTTGTGATGATTTGTTATGGAAACCCTAGAAATTTAGTAAAACTCATATACTTATTTAACCCAGTATTTCTCAACAGGGACAATTTTGTCCCCCAGGAAATATTTGGCAGTGTCTAGAGAAGTTTCTGACTGTTATGACTGGGGGTGATGCTGCTGGCATCCAGAGGGGAAAAGCCAGGGATGCTACTAATACATAGGACAGATCCCATAACAAAGAATTACCCAACACAAAAGATCAACAGTGCCAATGTTGAGAAACCCTTATTTAACCTATTCCTTATTTGGGGATATTCAGTGTCTTTACCATTTTTTTTTGCTGCCATAAATAATGCTGCAATGACCACTGTAGTACACAATTACTGGTCAACCAGTGATAGCAATTACCTGTAATTTAATTTCTTAGAGAAATATGTGTTCTCTTTTTCTTATTTTAAAGGTCATTTTGCCATTTCCTGTCATCCTATTTGAATATATTTTTTGAAACCGAGTCTATAAACAGTAAGTACATGAATGAATGAAAAATCACAAACATTTCAAAGGTGTTAGAGAGGCCTCAGTGCCTCCTAGGATTAACCTTTGATCTGTTATATATTCCACCATATTTGCTCCATCCTCAAACAACACAAGGAGGCCTTAGGAAGAACGTATTTTCATCATAACAGCTGATATAAACAACATGCTATTACTCCTAGTGTTTTTTTTTAAAAAATATGTAAGTGTAACAATTTCATATTTAAAAAATGGAAAAGTTTATTTTTTTTTCATGAGAAATAAATTGATACAGCCATGAGGCAGTCTTTTCTACTAGAAGATACTAGCACTGCTCATTTTTAAAACGTGAGAGGTGATTACATTGAGGTCTGAGCCTCAGTGCCCATGACCTTACCTGCCTTTTTCTATTAGCGCCCATGAAAATGCTGCTACTCAGGTGGGGTCGTAGTCTTCTGAGAGGTTATTAGCCTGCACAAACGTTAAGAATCAACTGTAAATCTCTATTTGGCCCTTGACTGGCCAGTATTTTCTCTTTTAAAGCACAGCATATGTCTTTTACCACATTCAGTCAACAGGTTGTTGGGAGACAATCTTCTATGAGTTTCTCATGCTTCACACCCTCTGAACACAGGCCCTAACCTGGCTTTCATTCTAGATTATCTTTTTATGGACGTTTGTATAGTGAAGAGCCTTGAGAGATACAGATATTGTCTCCATCCAGCGCAAAGGACAAATGTACTAACTGTCCAGTATAATAAAAATATTATAGGGCAAATATTGGGCAATGTGTTTGCAGCCTATTATAAAAGACTTGAATTTGCTAAGCTTGGGGTTCTTAGGCTGTGACACAAACCCACTGTGTGAGCAGTGTGTAGCCTCCAAATGGCTCCTTGGAACTTGGGCACCAAGAGGAACGAACAAGAACCTGAAGTCCACCCTACATGCTTGCTGTGAGTAATAAGGTCTTTTGTTTCCAATCCAGTAGTCTCGTATCTTCTCCCAACATCCATAAAGCTATGACAGACTAACACATTAGCTTGTATGTAGGACAAAATCTCAGACACTTCATGTTTCTTGATGTTATTCTACACTTCAAAATCTATAGTTCAGTTTATGAGAATGCTCCCCTCAGCACAGCACCATTTTTATTTTCCTCCCCTTTCTTCTTCCCTACCGCAGTCCTGTTGAGTCAGTCAGGGGTAACTGAGAGTATAAGGCTGATGACTGGTTTCAGCTCCTGGATCTAGGCAGTGTAGAAACTCTAGTTCAATCAAAATGCTACTGTTACCTCTTGCAGCCTTGGCCCCAGATGGGACCTGGAATAAACCAAGCTCTCAGGAGGCATCTCAGAGGTTTCTCTTCCACGCTTCAGTGGAAATGTCAGTATACACTGCTGGGTTATGTGCCAGAGAATGTTACCTGAGACCTTGAACTGAAAAAAATCAATAGTCTACAGATATGGAGGATGAAAACTAAATGGCTAACTAAAAACTTAATAAAAACTATATGTACATACCTAACTTCTAGCAGAATAAAAAATAGAGGTAATTCAGAAACATAAGAGGGAGACTGAAAATTCTAAGTAAAAACAATTCTTTTTATCCTAATTCTTTTTTAATATTATTTAAAATAATTTATTTGATGGTTCAAAATTGGGATAAAGACTTTACATATCACATTACCTATCAGAATAATACACTCATCCCCAGACTTCCCTGGCAGGCCAATGGTTAAGACTCCACGCTTCCACTGCAGGGGGTGCGGGTTCGATCCCTGGTCAGGGAATTAAGATCCCACATGCTGCTTGGCATGGCCATAAAAACAAGAATAATACAGTCATCCCTGAAATAAGGACAGTTGTAATTCAAGAGGCACAGGCAATCTAGAAATGCAAATAAAAATATGTTTGAGCCTCAGGAAAAAAAATACTCCAGTAATAAATTTCTCAAAGCTACCCACAACAGGTGAAAAGAGAGTCACTCACAGCACCAGCAATTTGTGACAAAGCACAATTATTTGTTTGACCACACATTCCAGGCACCATCTTGTTATTGTCACTGGATCTCCCCAAGAAGACACTGTAGCTTGTGGCTAACAGCCATTCAGAGGAATTTGATAACTCCAGAATGCCAATGGGCCCCACTTAAATAACTTTGTATGAGCAAATCAACTAACATAATAGACATTGGTGGTAATTACTTCTATTACCGGAGAAGAATTTACTTCAAATAAGTGTTCTCCACAGGTTTTCTTTAAGTAGCAGGAATCCAGTGTGCCTAAATGTTTTTGTTTACTATCCTTTAAGCCCCAAGTTCACAGCCAGGGAATATAGTAGCTGATTAAAAAGTTGAAACTGAAGTTGAAACACTTCTGAAATTATAATTATGAAAAAGTAATTACTTTAAATTGATTCAGTGGTTTGGAAATATGCCAAATGCTTAAAAATGAATAATGCCTTTTACCTTCTCCCTCAATACCTGTTAGCCAAAGTGACAATGATATTAACAGAGATGTTACTACTACTCAAAAACCTGATATCACAGACTCACAGAGCTAACCGTAGGCTCGTTTATTAAAAGGGCTCATTTTACAATCTCAGATCCAGAAAGTTTAAGCAATTTGCCACCAGGTAACCAGACCTCCAGACCATTTTTCATAGCATTTATTCATTTTTATTCAAATTACATAGTAAATAATATATTTGCTGCAGAATATGTGGAAAATGCATAAAGGCACAAATAAAGAAAAAATTATGCATGTACCTCAAAGTTAGCCACTATTAACATTCCAATAATTTTCCTATGCATTTTTTCTACAAAATTAGAACAATGCTCCTTTATTTTTCTTTTATAGGAAGCATTAAAGATGTCTTCTTTAATTATTACACTAAATATTCTCTAACCAACAACATACGCTTGCTAATAATTTTTGTCTTGCAGAAACGTTTGTTTTCTTTTTCTTTTTTTCTACTTAATTTCTTTTTTATTTTTATTTTATTTATTTATTTTTTATACAGCAGCTTATTAGTTATCTATTTTATACATATTAGTGTATATATGGCAATCCCAATCTTCCAAGTCATCCCACCACCAACCCCCTGCCCCCGCTTTACCCCCTTGGTGTCTATACATCTGTGTCTCTATTTCTGCCTTACAAACCAGTTCATCTGTACCATTTTTCTAGATTCCACATATATGCATTAATATATTTGTCTTTCTGACTTACCTCACTCTGTATGACAGTCTCTAGGTCCATCCACGTCTCTACAAATGACCCAGTTTCAATCCTTTTTATGGCTAATATTCTATTGTATATATGTACCACATCTTCTTTATCCATTCCTCTGTTAATGGACATTTAGGTTGCTTCCATGTCCTGGCTATTGTAAATAGAGCTGCAATGAACATTGGGTGCATGTGACTTTTTGAATTATGGTTTTCTCTGAATATATGTCCAGAAGTGAGATTGATGGGTCACATGATAATTCTATTTTTAGTTTTTTAAGGAACCTCCATACTATCCTCCATAGTGGCTGTAGCAATTTACATTCCCACCAACAGTGCAAGACAGTTCTCTTTTCTCCAAACCCTCTCCAGCATTTGTTGTTTGTAGATTATCTGATGATGCCCATTCTAACTGGTGTGAGGTGATACCTCATTGTAGTTTGGATTTGCATTTCTCTAATAATTAGGGATGTTGAGCATCTTTTCATGTGCCTTTTGGCCATCTGCATGTCTTCTTTGGAGAAATATATATTTAGGTCTTCTGCCCATTTTATTTTTAATAAATGTATCCATATTTTTAATTTTTAATTTTTGGTTGCATTGGGTCTTTGTTGCCGCTTTCTCTAGTTGTGGTGAGCAGGGATTATTCTTTGTTGCAGTGCGCAGGCTTCTCATTGTGGTGGCTTCTCTGGTTGCGGAGCACAGGCTCAAGGGGTGCAGGCTTCAGTAGCTGCACGACACTGGCGCAGCAGTTGTGGCTCGTGGGCTCTAGAGCACAAGCTCAGTAGTTGTGACACATGGGCTTAGTTGCTCTGCAGCAGGTGGGATCTTCCCTGACCAGGGAAGATTCCCTGAGTCCCCTGCATTGGCAGGCAGATTTTTTTTTTTTTAAACATCCTTATTGGAGTATAATTGCTTTACAATGGTGTGTTAGTTTCTGCTTTATAACAAAGTGAATCAGTTATACATATACATATGTCCCGATATCTCTTCCCTTTTGCATCTCCCTCCCTCCCACCATCCCTATTCCACCCCTCTAGGTGGTCACAAAGCACTGAGCTGATCTCCCTGTTCCATGTGGCTGCTTCCCACTAGCTATCTGTTTTACATTTGGTAGTGTATATATGTCCATGCCACTCTCTCACTTTGTCCCAACTTACCCTTCCCCCTCCCTGTATCCTCAAATCCATTCTCTAGTAGGTCTGCATCTTTATTCCCATCTTGCCCTTAGGTTCTTCATGACCATTTTTTCCCCCTTAGATTCCATGTATATATGTGTTAGCATACGATATTTGTTTTCCTCTTTCTGACTTACTTCACTCTGTATGATAGACTCTAGGTCCATCCACCATACTGCAAAAAATTCAATTTCATTCCTTTCTATGTCTGAGTAATATTCCATTGTATATATGTGCCACATCTTTATCCATTCATCTGTTGATGGACACTTAGGTTGCTTCCATGTTCTGGTTATTGTAAATAGAGCTGCAATGAACATTGTGGTACATGACTCTTTTTGAATTATGGTTTTCTCAGGGTACATGGCCAGTAGTGGGATTGCAGTGTCATATGGTAGTACTATTTTTAGTTTTTTAAGGAACCTCCATACTGTTCTCCATAGTGGCTGTATCAATTTACATTCCCACCAACAGTGTATGAGGGTTCCCTTTTCTCCACACCCTCTCCAGCATTTATTGCTTGTAGATTTTTGATGATGGCCATTCTGACTGGTGTGAGATGATATCACATTGTAGTTTTGATTTGCATTTCTCTAATGATTAATGATGTTGAGCATTCTTTCATGTGTTTGTTGGAAATCTGTGTATCTTCTTTGGAGAAATGTCTATGTAGGTCTTCTGCTCATTTTTGGATTGAGTTGTTTGTGCTTTTGATATTGAGCTGCATGAGCTGCTTGTAAATTTGGGAGATTAATCCTTTTCCAGTAGCTTCATTTGCAAATATTTTCTCCCATTCTGAGGGCTGTCTCTTCGTTTTGTTTATGGTTTCCTTTGCTGTGCAAAAGCTTTGAAGTTTCATTAGGTCCCATTTGTTTATTTTTGTTTTTATTTCCATTTCTCTAGGGGATGGGTCAAAAAAGGTTCTTGTTGTGATTTATGTCATAGAGTGTTCTGCCTATGTTTTCCTCTAAGAGTTTTATAGTGTCTGTCCTTACATTTAGGTCTTTAATCCATTTTGAGTTTATTTTTGTATATGGTGTTAGGGAGTGTTCTAATCTCATACTTTTACATGTACCTGTCCAGTTTTCCCAGCACCACTTATTGAAGAGGCTGACCTTTCTCCACTGTATATTCCTGCCTCCTTTATCAAAGATAAGGTGACCATACATGTATGAGTTTACCTATCTATTCTTTCTATCCTGTTCCATTGATCTATCTTTCTGTTTTTGTGCCAGTACCATACTGTCTTGATTACTGTAGCTTTGTAGTATAGTCTGAAGTCAGGGAGCCTGATTCCTCCAGCTCCGTTTTTTGTTCTCAAGATTCCTTTGGCTATTCGGGGTCTTTTGTGTTTCCATACAAATTGTGAAATTTTTTGTTCTAGTTCTGAGAAAAGTGCCAGTGGTAGTTTGATAGGGATTGCATTGAATCTGTAGATTGCTTTGGGTAGTAGAGTAATTTTCACAATGTTCATTCTTCCAATCCAAGAACATGGTATATCTCTCCCTCTTTTTGCATCATCTTTAATTGCTTTCATCAGTGTCTTATAATTTTCTGCATACAGGTCTTTTGTCTCCTTAGGTAGGTTTATTCTTAGATATTTTATTCTTTTTGTTGCAATGGTAAATGGGAGCATTTTCTTAATTTCATTTTCAGATTTTTCATCACTAGTGCATAAGAATGCCAGAGATTTCTGTTCATTAATTTTGTATGCTGCTACTTTACTAAATTCATTGATTAGCTCTAGTAGTTATCTGGTAGCAGCTTTAGGATTCTCTATGTATAGTATCATGTCATCTGCAAACAGTGACAGCTTTACTTCTTCTTTTCCAATTTGGATTCCTTTTATTTCTTTTTCTTCTCTGATTGCTCTGGCTAGAACTTCCAAGAGTATGTTGAATAATAGTCGTGAGAGTGGGAAACCTTGTCTTGTTCCTGATCATAGTGGAAATGCTTTCAGTTTTTCACCATTGAGGATGATGTTGGCTGTGGGTTTGTCATATATGGCCTTTATTATGTTGAGGAAAGTTCCCTCTATGTCTACTTTCTGCAAGGTTTTTATCATAAATGGATGTTGAATTTTGTCAAAAGCTTTCTCTGCATCTATTGAGATGATCATATGGTTTTTCTCCTTCAATTTGTTAATATGGTGTATCACGGTGATTGATTTGCGTGTATTGAAGAATCTTTGCATTCCTGGAGTAAACCCTACTTGATCATGGTGTATGATCTTTTTAATGTGCTGTTGCATTCTGTTTGCTAGTATTTTGTTGAGGATTTTTGCATCTATGTTCATCAGTGATATTGGCCTGTAGTTTTCTTTCTTTGTGACATCTTTGTCTGGCTTTGATATCAGGGTGATGGTGGCCTCATAGAATGAGTTTGGGAGTGTTCCTCCCTCTGCTATATTTGGAAGAGTTTGAGAAGGATAGTTGTTATCTCTTCTCTAAAGGTGTGATAGAATTCACCTGTGAAGCCATCTGGTCCTGGACTTTTGTTTGTTGGAAGATTTTTAATCACAGTTTCTATTTCATTACCTGTGATTGGTCTATTCATATTTTCCATTTCTTCCTGGTTCAATCTTGGAAGGTTATAACTTTCTAAGAATGTATCCATTTCTTCCAGGTTGTCCATTTTATTGGCATAGAGTTGCTTGTAGTAATCTCTTAGGATGCTTTATATTTCTGCAGCATATATTGTAACTTCTTTTTCATTTTTAATTTTATTGCTTTGAGTCCTCTCCCTCTTTTTCTTGATGAGTCTAGCTAAAATAAAGGTTTATCAATTTTGTTTATCTTCTCAAAGAACCAGCCTTTAGTGTTATTGAACTTTGCAATTTTTTGCTTCGTTTCTATTTCATTTATTTCTGATCTGATCTTTATGATTTCTTCCCTTCTATTAACTTTGGGTTTTGTTTGTTCTTCTTTCTCTAGTTATTTTCAATATAGGGTTAGATTGTTTGAGATTTTTCTTGTGTTTTGAGGTAGGATTTTACTGCTATAAACTTCCCTCTTAGAACTGCTTTTGCTACATCCCATAGGTTTTGGATTGTCGTGTTTTCATTGTCATTTGTCTCTAGGTATTTTTCTATTTCCTCTTTGATTTCTTCAGTGATCTCTAGGTTATGTAATAATGTATTGTTTAGCCTCCATGTGTTTGCGTTTTTTCCCTGTAATTGATTTCAAATCTCATAGCATTGTGGTTGGAAAAGATGCTTGATATGATTTCAATTTTCTTAAATTTACCAAGCCTTGATTTGTGACCCAAGATGTGATCTAAACTGGAGAATGTTCCATGAGCACTTGAGAAGAAAGTGTAATCTGCTGTTTTTGGATGGAATGACCTGTAAATATCAATTAAATCTATCTGGTCTATTGTGTCATTTAAAGCTTGTGTTTCCTTATTTATTTTCTGTCTGGGTTATCTGTCCATTGCTGTAAGTGAGGTATTAAAGTTCCCCACTATTATTGTGTTACTGTCAATTTCCTCTTTTATAGCTTTTATAATTTGCTTTATGTATTGTGGTTCTCCTATATTGGATACAAATATATTTATAATTGTTATATATTTTTGGATTGATTACTTGATCATTATGTAGTATCCTTCCTTGTCTCTTGTAACATTCTTTATTTTAAAGTCTATTTTATCTGATATGAGTATTGCTACTCCAGCTTTCTTTTGATTTCCATTTGCATGGAATGTCTTTTTTCAATCCCCTCACTTTTAGCCTGTATGTGTCCCTAGGTCTGAAGTGGGTCTCTTCTAGACAGCATATATATGGGTCTTGTTTTGGTATCTATTCAGCCAGCCTCTGTCTTTCGGTTGGAGCATTTATTCCATTCACATTTAAGGTAATTATCTGTATGTATGTTCCTATTACCATATTCTTAACTGTTTTGGGTTGGTTTTTGTAGGTCTTTTTCTTCTCTTGTGTTTCCCACTTAAAGAAATTCCTTTAGAATTTGTTGTAGAGCTGGTTTGGTGGTGCTGAATTCTCTTAGCTTTTGTTTGTCTGTAAAGCTTTTTATTTCTTCATGGAATCTGAATGAGATCTTTGCCACGTAGAGTAATCTTGGCTGTAGATTCTTTCCTTTCATCACTTTAAATATATCATTCCATTCCCTTCTGGCTTTAGAAGTTTCTGCTGAGAAATCAGCTGTTAACCTTATGGGAGTTCCCTTGTACGTTATTTGTCATTTTTTCCTTGTTGCTTTCAATAAGTTTTCTTTGTCTTTAATTTTTGCCATTTGATTAGTATGTGTCTCAGCGTGTTTCTCCTTGGGTTTATCCTCCCTGGGACTCTCTGCGCTTCCTGGACTTGGGTGGCTATTTCCTTTCCCATGTTAGGGAAATTTTCGACTATAATCTCTTCAAATATTTTCTCTGGTCCTTTCTCTCTCTCTTCTCCTTCTGGGACCCCTATAATGTGAATATTGGTGGGTGTACTGTTTTCCCAGAAGTCTCTTAAGCTGTTTTCATTTCTTTTCATTTTTTTTTCTTTATTTCTTTCTGTGGCAGAGATTTCCACCATTCTGTCTTCCAGGTCACTTGTCTGTTCTTCTGCCTCAGTTATTTGGCTCTTGATTCCTTCTAGTGTATTTTCCTTTCTGTTATTGTATTGTTCATCTCTGTTTGTTTGTTCTTTAATTATTCTCGTCTTTGTTAAACATTTCTTGCATCTTCCTGATCTTTGCCTCCAGTCTTTTTCCAATGTCCTGGATCATCTTCACTACCATTATTCTGTATTGTTTTTCTGGAAGGTTGCCTATCTCCTCTTCATCTAGTTGATTTTCTGGGGTTTTATTTTGTTCCTTCATCTGGTACCTAGTCCTCTTCTTTTTCATTTTGTTTATCCTTCTGTGAATATGGTTTCTGTTCCACAGGCTGCAGGATTATAGCTCTTCTTGCTTCTGCTGTCTGCCCTCTGGTGGATGAGGCTATCTCAGAATCATGCTTTAGATATTGTTTTGTAACATGTTTTTGCTTTCACATAGGAATATACTCTGAACTTTTCCATGGCATGGAATATTATTTTACTGTATCATTCTTAAAAACTACATAGTATTTCAGAATATGAATATGCAATCAATTATTTAATTTTCACCTACTGTAGGACTAATTACTTTCAATATTTTATTATTAAAAACACTGTGCTCAAGAGACATAAATCTCTGTGCTTGTTTCTATTTCCTTGCAATACATTATTAAAAGTGAAATTGCTGGTTTAAGTGGTAAAACACCTTTAAATCACCAAGTCCCCTCCCCCCAAAATCTGCCTCAAAATTAATTTCTGGCACACTCTAATCAACAATAGTCATTATTATTTTTGAAACTCTTTTCCTAACTAATAAGTAAAGAAAATGATAAATGGCTTATTTCCTTTTATTTAATCCCTGGAGCTTAATTTTATTTTCTTTAAATTTATTGGTCATTTCATTTTCACATCTGCAAAATTGTCCAAGACTAATCTGCTTTCCAATTTATTATAAATGCAATGGATTATTATTTTGTTTCAGTGTTTTGTTTTGCTTATTTATTTTTGTTTTGTTTATTTTTATTATTATCGGTATGGCTTCTCTGATAAATAAAGCATGAGTGGTTGCTTTATAAGGAAAAAGTTAAGCAACTGCACATATTCATTAGTGGCAAAGCAGGGCCAGAACTTGTCCAAGACATTCCAAGGACATTGCCCTAATATCCTTAATTTTGGTCTCCAAAAGCTTCAACACAAACAAGTTTCAACAAGACAATTAGGTCTACTTTATTTGTTAGAGAAACTGTAGTAATGTATAATTAACCACTGCTTAGATCCTCCCTGCCCTCTGAAAAATATAAAAATCTGTATGATACTAATTTATGTATCTGATTGCAAATGGAAGTATCAGTGATTATTTTGCAAAATTATCTTATTTCAGTCTTAGGGAAAAACTATCAATTGTCATGGTTTTCTCTCCTACAAACACAAGTTCCAAAGAAAAGCTCCTCAGCATCACCTGAGATCACACATTACTACTTTGACCACTTCTATCCATCCCTGGCAAGGTCTACTATAACTAGAATCGTCTTTGAGAGATATGTGGGTGGCAGGCAGCAAGCTAACCTCAAAAGAAACCTTTGTACCACTGAACAACATAAGCATATTTCACTCTCCTTTTTCCCTAGTTCTTCTAGAAGTTTTTGTGTTATTTTATGATGTGACTCTTCTCTGCCATTCTACATTTTTTGAGCAGTGAACAAGAAAGACACAGTGAGTCTTATATGCTAGATAAATATGGCTAGTCCTTAGGTCTAAAAGACTGAGGCACAAAAGGAAAGAAGACATCATTATTTAAAAACACAAGCAAACCTCAACCAAAGGACATTTAAGTAGCAGGTTTTGTTCAAGTGGAAGTGTCTCTTTATCTTATAATGGTGGAAGGATGCCATGCAGATGGTGGGCAAGTTTGTAATAATAGCTCAATTGGATATGCTAGGAGACCATGATAAAAATTTATAAAGGACAAGATCTCTCTAAGATTCTCCTGACACTGTCATCCCACAAAACTGGAGTGCTCTGCCTGGGAGGCTACTAAACTTGATAGAATTTCCCCAGAGCTCAAATGTATTTCTCCCCTTATTGCCCCAGAAAGTAAAATTAAGGGATGGGGAGGAAAAGAGGATGGAGTAACCAACTTCATTCCCTTTTCACAAATTTTAATCCAACTCTTCCTTGTCTCTCTTTATACTCCCTCCTAGCCACAAATAACATTGAGTACATATGGTAGAAAAACAGGAATTAAATTAGTTATCTTGCAAAACACTTTATAAATATATGAGAAATGTGATTAAAGAATGATAAATTAAAATTTTCCCTAGTCATCATTTTAAATGCTCATCTTATGATTTCATAACATTTGTACATTAATATTTTCCCTGTAAAATAATGTTTAAATGATTCTTAGAATTGTCTTTTTATTCACTGTAATCCTGCACCTACATATAATCTAAAATTCCTTCATTTCATGTAAAGGCTTCTTTAAGCAGAAAAGGGAAATAGAGATTGAGATGAAATTATTAATTTTTCATTGGTAATGGTCATATAAAAATGAAAAGTAAAGTGGAAAATTAAAACAATCATCCAGGATAACCAAAATGGGGAAAAGTCACTTGAAATTCAGATATTGCCTCAGGTTTTCATTGCATTTTCATGGAGAGTTATAATCTTAATTGCTTTTCCAACATGACTTCTAATAGAAGAAAATTGAATAGGTTGGCATACCATTCACAAGGTATTGTAAACCTGTGTCAAAAGTTTCTTCCATGAGTGAAAATGTAAAGAGGCAATTTTCCCAAATGCAGGTGCATTCGCCTAGGCAAGGGCAGACAGAAACAGGGCGCATTTGTTCCCTAAGCCCTCTTTCCTAAACTTGTTTTTAAGGTTTTATAGCAAGAAAACATGTGCTTTTCTCCTGCTATTGGTCTTTCAGATGATTTTTCTACACAGAAAAGAAGCCTCTGGCATTTTTTACATTGCAACCAGCAGTTGCTTGGCTGCACTATCAAAGCAGGCCCAGCAGATCCTCTTGAATGGAGAATCCAAGACCCACCACAGACTCTGGTTACACTAATGAACTGAGAGCACAGATTCCACTGAGCCCCAGCAAGGCAGCAGGGGGGACATAAAATCCCACGGAGATGGGACCAGGCTTTGGTCATAAAGAATCAACTTGTCTTAGCAGGTGCTGTAGTCCCAACATCTGCTGGCCACATAAAACAAAGTGGCTAATGGACAGTGTGAAAATGAAAATACACCATAAAGAGTTATTTTGTTACTCTTCTTGGCATTGTTCTATCAAGGCTTGGTGTTTTTTATAGTAAACAAACTTAGATGTAAATGCTTTTTAGCAAATAGTAGAGTCAGATCAACTACTTACCTAAATTTATTTTAACATAATAATATCCAAAAGTGATCAAGTAGAATGTCTGAAATCAGAGCATATCTTAAAACAGTAATCCTCGTAAAACCAATGGGATTCATCTCCCAGTGGAAGATTCAGAGAAATAAGCAAACTGCTTATGCAGATCCAGGCAGCACTTGAAGAAAAACACAATAACAAAGGACCACAGCCATTTGCATATAGACAAGTCCAGTGCAGTGGTTAAGGATGCTGTCTTCCAAGTCAGGAGGCTCTGTGTTCAAATTCCTAATCAGTTGTTAAGCAGACATATAGATTCTCTGAGATTCAGTGTACCCCCTATATAAAATGGGAATAAAAATACCTTCCTCACAGAACTAGGGGCAGATTAAAATAAAATAGTACTGTTAAGCACTTAGAACAGAGTCTAAAATAAAGTAAGCATTCTATAAATAGTAGCTTATTGTGGTTGTTATTACTATTATTTATTTATATCCTAGTTTGTCTAAAAATAGATTTCAGGTAGTCTATGAAGATAATAAAGCACAGCAAAATAACACAAGTCAATAGATTAAAAGAAAGAAAGGGAAAAAATAAACAGAATTTTTTCTCTGCAAAGAATCACTTTTGACCCTACGGTTCAATCAAATTAAAAATTGTATTTCTTCTTCAGGAATTACTCATCAAATACACAGCAACTAAAACCAAGGCACAACTTAGCAACACTAAAAGGACTCCTGGGAAGACTAAAAACTTCATTTTTATTTCACTTCAGGTCACAGACTCTTGCTCTTGCTCCCATGAAAATATCAGTTTTCAGGAAACAGGCTACTATAAACTTTAGTGGCTGGAGTCCAAGTACCAAGAAGCAGAATAAAGTGGCCTCAATTGATTCTGGCCTAAAAGATCCACCAAACTTCTCTTTCACTTTGCATTTAGATTTTCCCTCTCCCATCCCTTCACAGATTTCCATGCTTAACAGAGTGTGCAATGCTGCACTGTTATTTAGTGAGACCTCAAAAAACAAGATCCGATAATAAATTTTACTTTAGAAAAGATATGCCACATCACTTTCAGTGTCAGATCTCTAGGGAGGTGAAGTATTTTGGTGTGTAAATTTACGGAAGTCTACTTTTGAATATTAATTATGTATCACACTACCTCCTCACATAATTATTTTTACTATAAATTTTACTACAGCAAGCTGTAGGATTAGCATTTTAAAGACTTACTGGAGATGGGAGTTCAACCAATAAACATAAACACTGTTGGCCTCCTGTGGAGATACGCTTTAATTTGTAACACTCAAAGTACATGTTTGTTCTGACAAACTGAGAACTGGGAAGACTGTATCATAGAAATAGGAAGAAAAAGAGGTTTCCTCTTGATTGCAAAGGCCAGTGGAATGGTTCCCTGGAACACTTTGTTGAGAAATATCCTGGGGCCATGCTTAAGCTCAAGAGGAAAAATTCTGCAACCAACTAATGACATCTATCATGGGCAGAAGAACAAGGAGATGGGCCCATGATAGCAAGTGTCTGCCCTTCTTGCTATATACACTGGACCTACAAACCACATACAGTCATTTAAAGCCATGGAAATTTGCTCAGTAGAATTTTAAATGCTAAGGCAAGCAGTTCCTCTAAACCCATGGACCTCTTGCCACTCTTTCAAGCTGTCATGCCCAGTAACAAACAGTGCAGGTGAGTTCTGAGCTGGTGCTCAGCCAAAGGAGTCGGCTGAAATTACTATTGAGCACAGGAAGTCACCCTGGGAAAGCACAATAAGGTGGGTGAGGAAGGCGGGTTAAGAGGGGAAGTGGTTATTTACTGTATCTCTCAAATGTGCTTTCCTTTATAGAGCAAAGAATATTGCAGAATATATCTTTGGCAACTGAAGCAAGGAAGATAACTGCTTCAGACTGGTCATGTAGAATTATGATTCATGCTGGTCATATAGAATTAGTCCTGAAGAAAAATACTTCCTTTTAAACAAATATATTACCACCTGCCTACCACCTGCACCAATCTGAGCTAACCTGACAATAGGCTGTGCCTATAATCACAGCCAGTGAGTGTCTCCACTTCTCCCTCCCACAGACCAGTATCTTTACAGTAACTATGGAGACTAGTTCATAGCTTAGGTTCAGCCTTTCCTAATAACCTTAGAGCCACAAAAGGTTGGGGCGAAATCACTGGCCCCTTTTCCTGAGTTGCAGACTACGTGTATCTCAGCACACATGGATATTTTTCTTTGTTGTAACTGGGTAGGATATAAGGGGGTGCCCAGGCAGGCTTGAGGTCAAAATGAAATCTTATTTTTAAATGATCATTAAAGGAAGGAATAGTGCATTGATAGCTTTTATTTCTATTCATATTTAACATTTCTTTAAAAAATAGCTATAATTTAGGACATGAAGTGTCACATATTGGATGATTCTGTTTATATAAAATATCCAGAATAAGTAAATCAATAGAGACAGAAAGTAAATTAGTAGTCGGTAGGGACTCAGGGGAGGGCTGAATGGGGAATGACTGCCTAATGGGGTGAATCTCCATTTGGGGAGAACAAAAATATTTTAGAACTCGATAGAAGTGATGGTTGTATAACACTGTGAATGTACTAAATGCCACTGAGTGTACACTTTAAAATGGTTGATTTTATGTTATCTGAATTTGTGAATTTCACCTCAATTTTTTAAAAGTTCATTTGAAAGGACATTTGGTGAAATATGAATATGAACTGGATATTAAATGACATTGTGGAATTAGGAATTTTCTTAGGTATAATAATGGTATGGTGTTACATGGGAGAATAAAAATTTTTGTTCTTTTTTTAAAAGATGTATGCAAAAACAGGCAATAAGAACAAAAATAAACAAGTGGGAATACATCAAACTAAAAAGGTTCTGCACAGCAAGAGAAACAATCAACAGAATAGAAAGGTAACCTAGAGAATGGGCAGAAAATATTTGCAAACCACATATCTGCTAAGGGGTTAATATCCAAAATACACAAGGAACTCCAACATATCAATAGCAAAAAGCAAGTAGCCAGATTTTAAAATGGGCAAAGGACTTGAATAGACATCCCTCCAAAGAAGATATACAGATGGTTAATGGGTATTTGAAAAGGTCCATTTAACTAATCATCAGGGAAATGAAAATCAACTACAATGAGATATTATCTCACACCTGTTAAAATGGCCATTATTGTAAAAGAAAAAAAGATAAGGATGGGCGAGGATGTGGAGAAATTGGAAACCTTTTGCAATGTTGATGGGAATGAAAAATGATACAAGTATGGAACACCATGAGGAGTATGGAGGCTCCTCAAAAAGTTAAAAATAAAACTACCTTATTATCCAGCAACCTCACTTCTGGGTATATATCCAAAAGAATTGAAATCAAGATCTTGGAATGGTATCTGCACTCCCATGTTCATTGCAACATTGCTCAGAATAGCCAAGTTATGGAAACAACCCAAAAGTCTATAGACAAATAAGCAAAGAAGTTGTGGTATACATATAAATGGAATATTCAGCCTTAAAAAAAAACAACAAGGAAATTGTCATATGCAACATAGATGAACCTGGAGGACATTATGCTAAGTGAAATAAGCCAGTCACAGAGGACATATACTGCATGATTCCACTTATATAAGGTTTCTAAAGTAGTCAAACCCATGCTTAAAGTTAATACTGTATTGTGCACCTAAAAATTTTTATTAAGAGAGTAGTTCTCACATTAAGTGTTCTTACCACATACACACACACAAAAGGGGTACACAAGGAACCTTTTAGAGGTGATGGATATATTTACTACCTTGACTGAATGGTGGTTTCACATGTGCATGCATTTGTCCAAACTCATCAAATTATATACAATAAATATGTGCAGTTTTTAATACATCAATAAAGTTGTTAATTTTATAGAAAAGATGTGTGCAGCAGTCTTTAGCAGTAAAGTGGCATGATATCTGCAACTTACTTTCCAATAGTTCAGCAAAAATCATACATTTCTACATAGAATTAGATTAACAAAAAATCTTTTAAATTGTTGAATCGAAGTGGAAGCTATAAAGCTGTTCATTTTGCTATTCTTTCAACCTTTCAATATGTTGGAAATTTTGAAAATAAATATTGGGAGAAATTTGTTTAACGTTTCCCTGAAATTTGGAATGATTCAAGACTCATATTAATCAATAAATTGATTAGTTAATTAATTAATGCAAAAGAATGTGTTGAGCAACTACTAGATTCCAGGTTCTGTGCTAGGTACTCAGGACATAAAACATGAATGAAATAGATATAATCTCTACCCTCATAAAACTTATAGCCCAGTGAGGGAACTCACAAATAATTAGGCAGCACAGTATGAGCTATAACGGGAAGACACAGAATGCTAAGGGAATACACAGGATGGGCTGGAAAAATCAGGAACACTTCCCAGATGATTGATGACAAAGACTGAGACCTTCAGGATCTTATTCAGTTAGCCAAGTAAAGAGAGAGAATGAGCATTCTAGGTAAAACCAGCAGAGTGAAAGTCTAGAGGTGAGATTCTGGCCCAGAGGCTGCAAATCAAAAGGCCCACAGAAGACAGACAAATAACATAAATGAATGAAAACAAGAAGCAGCCCCATTTAAAGGAGGCTTTCCGGTAAAGAGGACACTGCCACTCAACTCCAGCCAACAGAAAGCCTCAAGGCAAGGAGAAAATCAGGAACCAGGGTGGTCAAGTAATCACCACAGCTGTAGATAAGTCCCAGTCCAGGGCACTTCCATTCTCCTGTCTTGTCTTTGAAGGTGCAGCCCCTTCCTAAAGGGGAGGAGGGTGTCAGCAAAAACTATATTCAAGGCATTAGAAAAATAACAGGACTGGGGAAACAACCATGACCATTACCACTAGCCAGGCATAGATCACTGTACTCAGCAATCTAAGGCCTCCCCACTGTGTGTGTTTTTCTTTTTCTCTTAAACACAATTGGAGAGAGAGACACAGGCACAGCACAGGTGGTAATTCCTAGAGTTGTAAAGTCTTAAGCATTCTGAGTTGAACTGATCATTCTATAACTACTTAAACATAATCATGTAGCAAAAGGATGAGAGGGCTCATGGTTCCGTATGTTTTGTTTTGTTTGCCTGACTGTAGCCAGATTGGGACTCATACTGGAGACTTGAGGAGAAAAAGCCCTAACTTTGTTTCTTCCCTATTTTTGCTACAGGACAGACAGAGGTGGAGAAAGACAAGGGGATGGGATTTTAGAGAAAAGAATACTTCAGAAACCTTGTGATCAATATGGTGTTTGGCATTTTGGAAATAAATTAATTAAGCCAAAGAGTTTTGAGTTACACTTTTTCTAAGGCTACCCTTTTCAATAAGGGTTAATATTAATGGAAGTGAGGGGATTTGTCAGACTGGGGAGGTGTCCAGTACTACATTTAAGATTTCAGTCTGGGAGCCTTGAGGGGCTTCTGAAAAATCCATGACAGTCTCCTGTGCCCAGGAAGAGGCCATCAATGAAGAACTGGGGTGCCCACTTTTCAATTAGAGCCCTTGAAGGAAATTATTCCCATTACCTATCTTAAAACACATCTCTTGGTGAGTTATTTTATTCTATTCTGGGGCCTGAGAAGAAGCCCGACTGCTAATTCGCAGCTCCAGCCCTTTGAAGTGCCATTGATATTCCAAACTTGGGGAGCCTCCCGCCTCATAATGGAATCTTCAACCCGCCCCCAGTCACACTACAAATAAACTTGCTCCACTGAACCTTCGAGCAGGCCCTGTGCACCAACGCCAGCTGACCTCTGAGAAAAGGGCTTGGGCAGCATAAGCTTTGCAAAAGAAAATAAAATCCTCAGCATGGAGCCTCAAACAAGAAAAACAGTGAGATATTTAAACCTGACCATTTCTTTTTAAAGACTTGGGTGTTCTTCAGAAAGGGAATTTCCCTCCCACCTCAGAAGGGTCCAAAGTGTTACTCATATTATTTACAGAGCTTTGAAGTGTGTCTCCAAAGTTTGAGTTCAGCTCTGAGGAATGTGAGGGTCAAATCATTTTCCCTTTCTGATGAAGGAAGGCTGTGAATTTAATACCACAATTTATTCAAAACAAGGAAATACACTGAGGTGCTCTCCACTATGAATGCACAACAGTAGACGCTTGGAACCGTATCCTACTCAAAGAGTTTATACAGTTTGGCCAAGAGTGGCGAGACGTTTAAATGAGCCTCCTGGTTAATCCATTCCTACCAGCCTTAGCACCTGTAAAATGTAAGACACTTCACTTTGCTTCTAATAATAAGAATCGACTTAATTTATTTAAACAACGTTAGAGTCATCATTTTCTAAAAGTAAAATAATTAAAGATATATTCCTATAGTATGTGTATATTTTATGAAAACTGGAGGTTAAACAGCACATCTGGGGCATCTGGCTTTTCCTGGTAACCCTCCAGGTGACCTCCCTTTTTAAAAGTGGCTTTTGAGCTTTATTATCTTAATGAGAACCCCCCATTTATATAGCTGCTTTCTTTATGGAGCTTGAAGCACTTTGTTGACCTTGGAATGCCCTTAATGCATAGGAGGATGCTCTCCCTGACCTACAGAGATGGCAAGACATTCACAAGCCAAGTACCAAAAGGCTTGGCTGCAGGCAGTTGGTGCTGACTGAGCGTCCAGAATTGTTCTCTCAGCCTAAATGACACAGGAATATTTTAGTCTACAGGACCCAGCAGTGTGCTGCCTTTACATACTTGAAGAGGCTATGAGGGGTCCAACATTCTGAGTCAGGTGTGTGCTCTCCAGTTACTAGTTGGTAATCTTAAACACATAAATTTCTTCCACTTCTGCATCTGTAAAATGGGATTAATGATACTGACCTCATACATCTGTTGTATAACACTTTATGGCCCTTATATGTTTGCATAGCTGTCTCCCCCTATTAGCTTGTATTTAGCTGAATTAGCATTCCTGGCTGAATACATACTGAATATTACTTAGATTATTTTATTTAATTCTCACAAAATCACACGGACTAGGTATAATTATTAGCAGACACAGAAAACTGTCACTTAGAACAGTTAAATAACTTTCCTGAGTTCATAAACTAGTTGGAATCAGAGTTCAAGGCAAAGCACTAGGCCTCCACAGTGTGTGTTCTTAACTAGGATGCTACTTCTTAGTCTTGGCCATCTCAGACCCTAACATATATATAGTAGACATGTAAATAAATGATTCTAATATAACACAAAATGCACTTTCTGGTGATATTATGTTTTGTTCCAGTCATTTTAAATAGACCTGGTTCACTTTGGGATGCACATACTCGACCACATAAAAAGTCCACGACACTGTCAAAGTGAAATTCCTTCTCCTCTTCACTCTCATCCTGCCTGGTTTCTCAGCAGGCAGCCCTCATTTGGTGCTGTTCCTAGATCTGGCCTCTTCCACCTACCTGGTAACCTGGTTTTGAACTTGTTCTACAGATCAGATACCCCAGGGGTCTTTAAACTGGTATATGTGCACCTCCAGAAACACAGAAGAGCTTTCCAAGGGATGTGGGTGTGCAGGGGAGGTTTTAAAGGAATTAGTTTCCAGATCCTCAATTTTTATATACACTCTTTCCTAAAATTAATTTTGCCTGAGAGAAAACTAACTGAAAAAGAACAAGCTTTCCTTTCTCACTTCCTCCTTCATTTCTCCCTTCTTACAAAAAGGTATGCTTTTCTCTCTTTCTAATCTTACCCAAGTGCATGACCCCAGGGCATAAAGACCTCAAGGATGCCAAACAAAGAGACACTTGGAAACTATTTATGTTTGTTAATAACACGGTTTCTAGTTCTTTTCTTTCAGCCACATTGAAGGAGGCCCTAACTGAACTGTCAGCTAATGGATCATTAAAAATACTTTTTGATTATTGGTTTGGCTGTATGCCAGAATTTCAGACAATTGAGAAATGTTGCTATAATAAAACTTCCTTGCTTCCTGTCTTCTCATTTACTAAACAAGTATTTCAGGGCTTTCATTTATAAAAATAAAAATTAAGAATAGAAATTATGCTGAACCTTGTCTCATTCTAACAATGCTGAGATATCCACAATTCAATTAAACTAAAATTTAGTTGAACAATTTAAAAAATACAGCCCTAGTCATCTTATATAAGAAAAATGCATTTTCAATAAAAGTCTGTTTTTAAACTAACACAACATGGTAAAACAACTATACCCCAATTTTAAAAAGTCTGTTCTTAAATTATTCATTAAAATGTGTAATATACTTTTTTAACCAATTGTATACTATTAACAATCATAATAATAATTTAGTCAATAGTGTGTCAACATTTACAACTTGATGGTTAGAGGAAAACATTTAATTAAAATGTCAACATATATACTTATTTTGTAGCAGAGAATTATGACACAATGTTCTATAAGAATTTTAAGCATAAAATATATTACATAAAGATAAAATTCTCTGGGTGAAGTGGAATAGAAATAGGAATTCTAAAGAAAAAGGTATGATGTAAATATTCAGCCTATTAAAAGGAGAGTTTATTTGTATTTTTTAAATAGGTGACAGTGGATATCAAATCAGTAGTTAGATTACATTTGATGCATTTTTAACAATGTCATATGAAAACACCATATTTACAATATTTTATTTAAAAGACCTATATTTACAATACATTGGAAATATACCCTTTAAACTATTCTATTTGCACTTAAAATATATAAGGGGATATGAAATTTTTCAAAAATCTCTTAATGGGTACATGTGAGCAAATTCTGAGGACCTCTGCATGTGCAAAAGAAGGAGAGAAGCAATACTCATATTCTTAATCTGGCTACCATATAGTAGGCACTTAATAAATATATGTTAAATAAATAAATATTGAAGCACTTTGTAAATTAAAAAGCACTCCAAAAATGTTAGAGTTGGTGATGCAGCATTGTCATATCCTATGCCTCCCTCAGTCATCACAAGAAATCTCATAGATTTGGTTCAGAATGAAATACTAACACCAATCCTAGCCCTATGTTCATGATGTTCATTATTTTCACAACAACCTTCCAACCTTTCAAAAATCACCTGACTTTGACTTTAAAGTGTGTCGTTAGTAGCTAAACTTAATATTAAGTTAGTTACCCCAATAAGTACTTTCAACTAGTGAAAACTAGTGAAAGTGCACATCTTTTTGGAATGGAATCTGGCAAAAACTACCCAAATTACACATGCATTTATACTTTAACTCAGAGATCATACATCTGAGACTTTCTCTACAGATATGCTTAAACTCATACAAAGTAACCTATTTTATGAAACATTGAAAAAGATCGATAACTACAGAAGTAGGATTGGTTAAATTATGGTAATCAATGCCATGGCACACTATATAGCTGCAAAAATTAATAATAATAATTAATGTTTTTAACTGATACATATTTCTGCATACATTGTTAAGTGGGAAACAAAATCAAGATGCTTAATAATGCTTACTGTATGAAAAATTCTAAGCAAGAAAGGCAAGGGAATAAGGACATTCATGTTTGTATATGCTTGGATTGGCATAAGGAAACACTGGAGGAATAAAAACAGGAGCAAGGGAAACCTGGTGGATAGGGATAAGGTGGAATTGAGACTTTTCAGCGTATGCCTCATATCATTTTGATGTTTGAACCATGTATTACAATCGACTAAAAAAATTAAAATATCAAAAAGGAAAAATTTTACCAACCACAGTTCAGTGTTTAAGCTGGTTCATTTTTATTAGTTACCTTATCTGAGAATATTTTCTGAATCAAGACCCAATTTTGAAGTCCCGTGGACATGTTTTCTCTGTATAATTGTGGATGCAAATTTTATTGATTTTGCTGCAGATACAGTAACTGCTAAATTGGAACTCCATGAAATGCATGCATATACCCCAGAGCAGCTAAATTTATTTAATGTTTTAAAGCAATTTACAAAAAGTGATTTTTTTTTTTTTTTTTTTTGGTAGTTCCCTATATTTCCCCTTTCTTTCTCATTCCAATAGTCAACTGAGTCTGGTATGTTTTGTTGAGCATGCTCGAAAGTAGATCAGAGCTATTTTAATGGCACATTTAATGCCCATTTGTAATAATGTTTTTAGTCGTTAAAATATACACTAGGGAGAGCCATGACAGTGTGACTAACTAATTACAGTCATGCGGAAATGGGGATGAAGAGAAGGAGGTTCAGCTCTCTCACACCCTATTCCAGTTTTTCACCAGCATCCTGACCTCCATGAGACCCCCACTCCCTTGATCCTTCCATTCTCCAGTAGTCCATCAGCCCCGCTCTGGCTTCATTACCTTCCCTACTGAGCCAAGACCCCATGGTGCATCATTTCAACCTCTCTCCTCAGCACCTTCAATTTCCTCAACCCTGTGCCTTCTGCCATGCACCACCTGCCAACCTCCAACTCCAGATTCCTCCAGCAATCCATCTTCTCTATGCCTACACTAAGACTGCCAAGCACAGTTGGAGAGACTCACACAACCCTATACATTAATGCCACTGCAAATTTATGTTTTCTGATCTCAGCTGAATTCTCAACACTATTTCTCAACCTGTCCTGAGTCAGCTCCCACTCACATTCCCTTCAAGGGCTATTCTGAACCCTTGTACTTCCTCCCCTCATTCTTATGACCTTGGCCCACATCCTGAGAGAAATTAGGCCATCATTTGCAGTTCTCCTCCTATAAGACAAGAAATAGTGATGGTTCTCTGACCAGGTGGCCCACAGGGCTAAGATGGAGTGAAGAGTGGGAGGCACCACTTACTGCAGGATCAATACCTTCCCTGGGGACTATAATCATGCCTGATTAAGAGCCACTGCCTGAAACACTAGTATCCTTCTACACTTCCCTCTTCTTCACCTCCTATTCACTTCCTAATTCACCACAGCCCTACTTCCATTTCCACCTCTTCACTGAAATTATAGTTTCCTAGATCTCTTATAGCATTCAAGGTCTTAATCAAATCTAAATTTTCTACTTGCCCTTACCTTTATTGGCTTCTTCATACATTTGACCATCTCTTCTTAGCTATCACTCTCTCCTTAATCTTCCTCTAGGGATTGTTCTTGCTCAATTCCCTTTCCCGGCTGCCAATAGCTTAAACAGCACAATAGCTTAAAGAGCAGCCCACCACACTCTACCCACTGGGCAGCACCTTCCATGGTTTTATCATCTCCATATTCAGGTTCCATATTCCTTCCCTCACGAGACTAGCTCCTACCCCAGATATTTCCAGATATCCACATAGATATTTCCTCTACCCAAAAGCTCACACAATAAACAGAAATCAATCTAGACATCTTCTTTCGTACATGCAATCAGGCATCAAGTTTTGGTACACCTTCTTCTAAATGTCTCTCAGGTCCCCCTCCTCCTCTCCATCCTCATTTCTCTCTGTTCCATTCAGGACCCCATCATCTTTCATCTGAATGATTGTGCAGCAGCAGTGCCAGGTGCAGGGTTAACACTCAATCAGCTCATTGCTGAATGAATAAGTGAGTGAATGAACAAACTGCACTAAACCTTTATCTCATTACTTCTTGTCCATGCTACACACAGGAGCTAGAGCCCTTTCTAAACAACAAATCTTACCATATCTTTTCCCTGCTTAAATTCCTTTAAAGGTTCACCATTACCTGTAGAACAAAATCCAAACTCCTCATGTCTCTAGCCCCTAACTACCTTTTCTACTTCATTTCCCACCATGCCTTCAAAATAATAATACCTAATACTTTGATCACTTGTTACATGTAAGGTACTAATCTAAGCACTTTAAATTGACTATCTCATATAATATCTCATATAATATGAGATATTATATCTCATATAAATCCCATATATATATATAATATAATATAATATTATTATATTATATTATATTATATATTTCACTACTATTTACCAAGTGCCTACTCTGTTCTCATTATGTACATATTATCCCTAAATTTATGCGACAACCATTTTAAATGACTTGTGCTATCTTGACTATAGTATACTCAAGTTCCAAATGAGGACAAATACAAATACACTCATTAGATTTTTGTTTGTGACAGCAAAGAGTTAAAGGCAACCTAAGTACTCATCACTACGGGAATGTGTAAGTAAATCGAAGTAAATACATGTAATGAATACTGGCAGCAGTCATAAGTTAGTGCAAACAGAGCAACATGAATAGATCTGAAAAGTTAAATATTTGGCAAAAATATAAGAAAAAAAATTAGATTTATAGCCCATTAGCGTTAAAGCAAATTAATAAGAATATACACAGATATTTAAACTATAGAAGGGTAATTGAATAAATAGAGTGAGTGACGGTAGAGCAAGGAAGAGGAATTGGAGAAGGAATCATGAATCAAAGGGAAAATTATGAAATAAAATAAAACAAAAGAGAGGCTTGGTTGGACAGATGGTCACAGTGTGCAACAAAATGAGGAGTCTGATTAACTCAATTCTGGGCACCTAATGTCCTAAAAGAAAAGAGGAGAAAGAGAAGAGAATATAAATATAAAGAGTATCAAAATTCCCCAAATTTTGTTATATTACAGGACAAATGTTTTTTTTATATATAAAGATAAGATGGATTTTAGTGCATGTATTTTGAAGCTAGTTTCACTTCCAGTCTTTATGATCACACCTTACCTAATGCATCACTCTTAGAGAGAGTACCATGGCTCTTAAATCTATTCAAAACTTCCAGAAACCACTGCAAAAGTAGGAGAATAAAAACCAGAAATGCAAATACCATTTTCTACAAAACCAGGAGAAATCTGTGACCCTAAACCATAATATGAGCATGGCTGCTAAAATCAAGGAAGCTCAGTGAGGAGTGTTGAATGAATATGTGAAAAATGCCTATGGCTGTACAATGGTGTAAAGCAATTATACTCCAATAAAGATGTTAAATAAATAAAAAAAAAAAAGCCTACGGCTGTGAATTTCAAACAAAACGCCAGAGAACAGCTTACCTGAGGAGGAAAAACTAACGTTCCCACGTTTGGATCAATAGAAACAGGGAGTGAAGGCTGATGGTGGAAATGTCCCTTGATAACAAACAGAAGCAGGTAAAAAGAAACTCAACAAGAAGTCACATGAGCACAGATATTTGTTGAAAGCTGTATGTCAGTGAGAGAGATGGAAGCTAGACTGTGTTGTAAGCATACTTACAGCTGTTGATCTCCACCAGCTGGGGAACAATCAAGTCTGGAAGAAGGCATATACACAATCTACGTGGTGAATCAGGAATGCTGTCCTACCCAGTCTCCCACCCGGAACTCCTGAAAATAGTGTTTCCAAGAAATATTCAACACTTTTAAAAATAGAGAACTTTTTTTTTTTTTTAATTAAACATCAAGCCTTTCAGGTTTCTCAGCCAAAGAGTTTTTGTTTTTGTTTTTGTTTTTGTTTTAACATCTTTATTGGGGTATAATTGCTTTACAATGGTGTGTTAGTTTCTGCTTTATAACAAAGTGAATCAGTTATACATATACATATGTTCCCATATCTCTTCCCGATTGCATCTCCCTCCCTCCCACCCTCCCTATCCCACCCCTCCAGGCGGTCACAAAGCACCGAGCCGATATCCCTGTGCCATGCGGCTGCTTCCCACTAGCTATCTACCTTACGTTTGGTAGTGTATATATGTCCATGCCTCTCTCTCGCCCTGTCACAGCTCACCCTTCCCCCTCCCCATATCTCAAGTCTGTTCTCCAGTAGGTCTGTGTCTTTATTCCTGTCTTACCCCTAGGTTCTCCATGACATTTTTTTCCCTTAAATTCCTTATATATGTGTTAGCATATGGTATTTGTCTTTTACTTTCTGATTTACTTCACTCTGTATGACAGACTCTAGGTCTATCCACCTCATTACAAATAGCTCAATTTCGTTTCTTTTTATGGCTGAGTAATATTCCATTGTATATATGTGCCACATCTTCTTTATCCATTCATCCGATGATGGGCACTTAGGTTGTTTCCATCTCCGGGCTATTGTAAATAGAGCTGCAATGAACATTTTGGTACATGACTCTTTTTGAATTTTGGTTTTCTTAGGGAGAGAGCTTTTTAAAAGTAATCAGCACAGAATCTATACAAAAATAAAATTTAAAAAAGAAGAAAGATTTAAAAAATAATGACAAAAAAACACTCAAAATATATTATCTTAGGGACTTCCCTGGTGGTACAGTGGTTAAGAATCCGCCTGCCAGTGCAGGGGATACAGGTTTGAACCCTGGTCCAGGAAGATCCCACATGCCGCAGAGCAACTAAGCCCATAACTACTGAGCCTGCACTCTAGAGCCTGCATGATGCAACTACTGAAGCCCACACACCTAGAGCCCATGCTTTGCAACAAGAGAAACCACCGCAATGAGAATTTCACGCACCGCAACCAGGAGTAGTCCCTGTTCACAACTAGAGAAAGCCTGCGAGCAGCAACAAAGACCCAACCCAGCCAAAAATTAATTAATTAATTAATTTATAAATATTATCTTAGATATGACATAACCAAATATATTGCCCAAAGTTTAAAAAGTTCAATAACATGATGAGCTGTATCAAAACAAGAGCTCAAAACAGAAATATAATAGCTCAAGAAAGATATGGAAAGCCAAAAGAACATAAACATGAGTTGGCAGACCTCAGAAAAAATGTAAAAAGAAAAAAAATTACAAAAATGCAGACTGCATTGAAAGCAGCACAAACTGCTAAAAAAAGAGTAAAGGACATGGAAGATGGGATAAAAATAAGCAAAATGAAATAAAAGTGAACAGATGGTTAAAGCATATTAGAGAGAAAACGTTATGTTTATAAGAGACAAAAATAATCCAATGTATTGGTAACTGGTGTCTCTGAAGAATTGAAATCTTCAAAAACAAAAGAAAAGGCACAGAAAGAATAAATATCAATTTAATTCAAGAAAACTTCCCAAGAATAAAACCTGACTCTTTGACAGACTGAAAGACCACACCAAATCCCAGGGAAATATGACACAGAGTAATTATATCAAACAGGTTCAGCTGCAGATAACATTAAACATTCTGGCTCTTTTAAGAATAATTTAATACATGGGGATTACCTCCTTATATAAAAATGGAAAGGGCTATAGAAGAGTAGTCTCTAGTCTGACCTTTCAGGAATAAATTCTAGAATACACCACAGAACTGGCCCATCAAGGAGGCTGCAACTTCTACCATGATCAAGAAATTCAGAATTCATGGAGCTGCCTAGTGTGCAGACACTGGTCTGCACACCACTTTTGCCCTAATCAGAGATCAAGAAGTGTCTTAGTCCATTTGGGCTGCCATAACAAAAACACCATACACTGAGTGACTTAAACAACAAACATTTATTTCTCACAGTTCTGGAGGCTGGGAATTTCAAGATTAAGATATTGGCAGTTTCTGTGTCTGGTGGTAGCTTGTTTCATGGTTCATAGACAGCTGTCTTCTCACTGTGTCCTGACATGGCAGAAGGATCAACGGTGCTCTCTAGGGTCTCTTTTATAAGGGCAATAAGGCCACTCTCCAGGGCTTCACCTTCACAACCTAATCAACTCCCAAAAGGCCCATCTCCTAATACCATCACATTGGGGTTTAAGATTTCAACATACAAATTTGGGTGTGGACACAAACATTTCATCCATAACAGGAAGTCACTACCATAACTGTTGGCTCTATTAGCACATACAGTCATCCATGATCCATGCAGCCAAATGGTTATTCAACTGACTTGTCTGGTACTAGAGCTAAAGAATAAGCAAATGCCTGAATTACTGGGTTTTCCAGCAAAAATGCCAGCAACAGAAGAAATTTTGCCCTCTTCCACTTTTCAAACCTCAGATGGGTCCTTGGTGGCAGCTAAATCACATGCAGAACCTGAGCGTCAGGGAATTCAAGAATATGCAATCTCTCATAGATGGAATGATTAAAGAGAGCTGGGATGGAGTTTTATGAAGCAATCCACAATATTTGCCACAATGATTAACATGATTAATGTCCAGGTAAAATTACTGGACGTCAAGTTTCAATAAAAATTGAAAAGACTCTTTTTTTTCTTTTTTTTTTTGCTGTATGCGGGCCTCTCACTGCTGTGGCCTCTCCCGTTGCAGAGCACAGACTCCGGACGCGCAGGCTCAGCGGCCATGGCTCACAGGCCCAGCCGCTCCGCGGCATGTGGGATCTTCCCAGACCGGGGCACGAACCCGTGCCCCCTGCATCGGCAGGCGGACTCTCAACCACTGCGCCACCAGGGAAGCCCCGAAAAGACTCTTTTAAGCATCCAGGAAACAGGTCAAGTCATCTAGAAGGAGAAAAATACCAGATTGTCCAAAAACAACATTAACAACAGCAACATGAAATGCTAAAAGGTGGTGGAGTAATGCCTTTAATTCCTTAAGAAAAGATCACATGATTCAAATATTTTATTCTTTTACTTGGGTTCAAGTAAAAGGCAATAGGTAAACACTTTAACATGCAAGAACTCAAGAAATACAATTCCCATGAGTTCTTCTTGAAGAAACTACTAGAGAAGGAAATTCAACCAATCAAAGGACGAATGGAGAAACAATTCTTTTAAGCCAGGCATCAATAGATAAAATTTAATGCTGACCAATCAACAAATCATGGTAAAAGCATACATAAAAATATAAAGTAAAAATATTGATCAGGACCACGTATTAGAAGAGAGGAAGAAAAGAATGTAGTAAGTGGAAATGTACTAACTTTGTAACTGATCTTATAGTCAGTAGATAAAAGAAAGAGACAATTAAAAATAAACTAGTTAGGGCTTCCCTGGTGGCGCAGTGGTTGAGAGTCTGCCTGCCAATGCAGGGGACATGGGTTCATGCTCTGGTCTGGAAGGATCCCACATTCCGTGGAGTGGCTGGGCCCATGAGCCATGGCCACTGAGCCTGAGCGTCTGGAGCCTGTGCTCTGCAACGGGAGAGGCCACAGCAGTGAGAGGCCGCGTACCACAAAAATAAATAAATAAATAAATAAAACTAGTTATAAAATCAGCCATTAAAAAAACCAATCACCAAAACCCAACAAAGTTTCCAAAGAATATTTAATACTATTGGTTGATGATATAAGAAGTGAAAAAATAATAAAAACTTTACATAACTGTTTGGAAACCACAAATCTAAGACACAGGCAGAAAAGTAAAAGTTGAAAGATGCAAAAGGGTATACAAGACAAATACTACCCAAAAGAAAGCTGATGTAAAAATGCAAGGAGAATGAAAAACTGGACAATAGTATGCATCTGAGAAGAGAAAATTATTGACCTAAGGTATTTTAAAGTACCTGTACAGTTTGTGAGGATGGTATAAGTATTGATTACCTGTATATTGACAATTTATATACCCTGCCTGACATCTGATAACCTGTGGGCCTTTGCAACTCTCTCCAGCTAGACATGATGCCAGGCCTAGAATAACTATAGTAAAAAAGACTGGTAGGGGCTTCCCTGGTGGTGCAGTGATTGGGAGTCCGCCTGCCGATGCAGGGAACATGGGTTCGTGCCCCGGTCCAGGACGATCCCACATGCCGCAGAGCAGCTGGGCCTGTGAACCATGGCCACCGAGCCTGCATGTCCAGAGCCTGTGCTCCGCAATGGGAGAGGCCACAACAGTGAGAGGCCCACGTACAGCAAAAAAAAAAAAAAAAAAAAAAACTTAGTCTAGTGAACATCATCATCAGTAACAGGACAAATCAAAATGACATGCCACCTGACAGGATGCAATCAGAAGAACACAGCATCACTTCTTGGTATCCCTGCCAAAGATGCATAACCTGAATCTAATCATGAGGAAGCAGCAGACAAATCTAAATTCAGGGACATCCTAAATCTTCAAAAATGTTCAAGTCATGAAAATCAAGGAAAGACTGAGGAACTGTTCCAAACTGAAGAAGACAAAAGCAGCATGACAAATGAAGACAATATGTGATTCTAAGCTGGGTCATTTGCATCTCAAGGACATCTTGGAGTATCACATGAAACCTAAATGTAGTCTGGGGATTAGATGGTAATGTATCAATGTTAATTTCTTGATTTTTTGATTATTATATCATAATTATGTAGAAGAATTTCATTGCTTATAGGAAAGACACACAAAAATATTAGGGGGAATTGGGGCATCAGGTCAGGAATTTATTGTCAAATGTAGAGGGGAATAAAGGTCAGCTGATACAGTGAGGAACTTCCAAGCTAGCAGAAATGAGGGCAAGGAATGAAGAAGGAAAAACTATCAATTCTAAAAAGGGTAAAAAAGGGAAAAGAAACAAATAAAAAAGAAAAAGTAAAAGTAGAACAATTGAGGACACAAAATTAAGTGTTAAAATGATAAATATATATAATAGATTAAACTCTATGGAAAACAAAGATTGTAAGACTAGATTTTGTTAAAATATCCAACTATTTGCTATTCAACAGATATGCCCAAAACTTAAGGACACAGATGACACAGTTTGAAAGTAAAATTTTTGAAAAATATATACTAAGAAAACATTAACCAAAAAAAAAAGTTCTCTTATTATATTGCAAAAAAGTTAGAAATCAATATCAAAAGTATGACTAGAAAAAGCCTGTGTCTTTGGAAATTCTAAAAAGTCAAATCTAAACAACTCTTGGTCAGGAAAGAAATTCTAATGGAAATTAGAAAATATTTGCAATAGTACAGTAATGGAAATTTTCCATATTAAAACTATGACAATGTGGAAATTAGAGAGTAATTTAAAGGCTTAAGAATCTATATCAGAAAAGCAGAAAATGTAAAAATTAATCATCTAAATAAGCATCAAACTTAAGAATTTATAAAAAGTATAGAATGAACCAAAGGCAAGTAAAATAAATTATAAAAATAAAAATAAAAACAAACATATAAATATAAAAACTAATTTGATTTTAAAATATTTATTGAATAGCTAGTATGAGTCAGGCACTACTCAGGTGGGCCTGGAGAAAGAGCAATGATCAAAACAAGCCAACATTCCCACCCTCATGTAGTTTTAAAATTATTATATTTTAATAATTTGAAATATATGATAAGTAAATAATTTTAGAGAGTTCCTGTATATCCCTCAGCCAGTTTCCCCAATTGTTAGCATTTTATATTACCATAGTACATTTGTCAAAACTAAGAAACTGACATTGGTACATTACTATTAACAAACTGTAAATTTTACTTGGAAGTCATCTAACTTTTCCATTAATGTATTCTATCTGTTGATTTTTTTGTAGATTCAAGTGTTCTGTTGAAATATAACATCTGTTCCCCTACTTCTTGAATGTATTAATCATAGTTATTTAAAAGTCTATGTCTAAGAGAAAGGCAAATACTGTATGATATAACATATGTGGAGTATAAAAAATACAACAAACTAATGAATATAACAACAACAACAAAGCAGACTCAAAGATATAGAGAACAAACTAGTGGTTACCAGTGGGGAAAGGGAAGTGGGTAGGGCAATATAGGTGTATGGGAGTAAGAGGTACAAACTATTTGGTATAAAATTAGCCAAAAGGATATATTGTACAACATGGGGAATATAGCCAATATTTTATAATAACTATAAAAGAAGTATAACCTTTAAAAATTATGAATAACTATATTGTACACCTGTAACTTACATAATATTGTACAGCAACTATACTTCAACAAATTAATTAATTAAGGAAACAAAAAATAAAATAGAAGTCTATATCTAATAACAAATTTCTGGATCATCTATGGGTCTGCTTTTATTCTTTATTTCTTCTCTTGGTTTTCAATTATTTGATCTTGTTTCTTGACACTCTTGGTATTTGTGATTGCTCACTGAACATTGTATATGAAAATGTTTAGGTTCCAGATGATATTATCTACCACCAAAAAGGATCTAATTTCTTCTAATAACCAGAGTAAAGGCAGATTCCCTTGTTGCAGTCAAGGCTAGGTATCTATCATTGTGAGGGCTGTTCTATTTCTGGTTTGCCCTTACTCTCGAGATGTAGTCTTTACTCTTAATATGTATCTATTGAGGGAGCTCAAATGAAAGCCTAGGGTGTTCACCTGAGCCACCCTATCTTGTAAGATCTAAACTCCAACTTCCATCTCCCTAGCACAACAACACTGCTGAGGGTAGGCACACATATATGCAATTTTACCTACCTGACCCAATCAGCTGTGGTGCATTTTTGTAAAATATTTTCCTGTACTGTTTTATTTAATCATCATAACAAACCTATGAGGAGGTATGTGAGTATTATTCAGGGATCTTACTAACTACTGTATTTGCAATACTTAAAACAGTTCCCAACAAAAGTAGACCTACAATAAATATTTGTTGAATTAAGGAACTTGAAGAATAAAGATGCAAAGGAAAAATGATAAATTATTCTTTTGTCTATCAAATTGAAAAAGATAAGAAAATTATGGTGCTTATTTTCGAAAAGAGCCTGGTAAAATTAGCATACTTTAATATTTTGTGTGACAGTATATACTGATATAAACCTTTTAGAAATCATGTGTTTATTCACACATTTGTTAAACATTTACTGAGCATCCAGTGGTGTATGATGTATACTTGGCTTTGGGACATCAAGATGTCTTAACATGTTCCCTGTCCTCCAGTATCTTTTGGGAAACACACATTAATAGCTTAAAAAGTATTTATTACCAAGGCAACAAAAGCAAAAATAAACTAAGTAGAATTACATCAAACTAAAACCCTTCAGCACAACAAAGGAAACAATCAGCAAAGTGAAAAGACAACCTGTAAAATGGGGGGAAAATTACAAAGCATATACCTGATAAGGGGTTAATATCCAAAATATATGTAGAACTCATACAACTAAATAACTGGAAATAAAAGAATCTAATTTTAAAAATGGGCAGAGGAACTGAATAAACATTTTCCCAAAGAAGGCATACAGATGGCCAACAGTTACATGAAAATATGCTTGACGTCACTAATCATTGGGGAAATGCAAATCAAAACCACAGTGAGATATCACCTCATACTTGTTAGAGCTGCTATTATCAAAAAGACAAGAAATAACAAGTGTTGGCGAGGGTGTGGAGAAAAAGGAACCCTTGAGCACTGCTGGTGGGAAGGTAAATTGGTGCCACCACTATGAAAACACTATGGAGGTTCCTCAAAAACTTTAAAATAGAACCACATATGATACAGCAATTTCACTTCTGGGTATATATCCAAAGAAACAGTCACTCTCTCAAAAAGATATCTGCACTCTTATGTTCACTGCAGCATTATTTACAATAGCCAAGACATGGAAACAACCTAAGTGTCCATCCACTGGATAGATAAAGAAAATGTGCCATTTATATACAATGAAATATTATCCAGCCATCAGAAAAAAAAAGGGGGTGGGTGGGGGAAATCCCTGACATTTGCAACAGCATGGATGAAACTTTTAGGGTATTATGCTAAGTGAAATAAGTCAGGGAGGGAAAGATATTGATAAATACTATATCTCACTCAAATGTCAAATCTAAAAAAATCAAATTCACAGATACAAGGAACAGACTGGTGGTTGCCAGAGGTGGGGGATTGAGGGGTAGGGGTGAGTGAAATGGGTGAAGGTGGTCAAAAGGTAAAAACTTCCAGTTATAAGGTAAATAGGTTGTGAGAATGTAATGTACAGCATAGTGAATATTGTTAACAATACTCTGCTGTATATTTGATGACTTCTACAAGAGTCAACCTTAAAAGTTCTCATCACAAGAAAAGAATTTTATCCATGTGAGGTGATGGATGTTAACTAAACTTACTGTGGTGACCATTCTGTAACATATACATCTATCAGATCATTATGTTGTACACCTTGGACTAATACTGTATAATATGTCAATTATATCTCAATAAAACTGGGAAAATATTAATTACCATGTGTTCAATAATTTCTTTCAAACCAAGCATTTAATAATTCTATTTCTAGAACTAAGTCCTAAGAAATTAATCAGATATTTTATTTCATTCCTTTTTCTAACATATATTAAGTGCTTACTCTAACCATAGCAACTAATATTTAGTAAGTGCTTTGGGCATTAAAAGGTAGTGGTTAAGAGCATGGACCCTAGAGCCAGATTACTTGTGTCTAAATATTGTTTAGCTGGTCAAGTCGATTAACTTTTCTATGCCTCTATTCCCTCGTCTGAAAATGAGAATAATGATAGTAGCTGGTTCATAATTTGGCTGTGAGGATTAAATTAGTTAACATTTATAAAATGCTTAGAACAGTGCCCAGCACATATTATGAATTGCTATATAGGTTTCTGTTTTGATCCTGTGTTAGCTTCTGTTCTAAATGCTTTACTTGTACTTAGTTACTTAATCCTCACAGCTACCGTATGAGGTAGAGTCTGTTGCTTCACAGAGTGCATGTGAGGCAATAAAATGTTATTTATGTCAGAGGCAATAAAATGGAGGCTAAGGGAGGTGGAGAAACATACTCAAGTCAGGATTTGAACCTAGGTAGAATGGCTTCAGAGCCTGTGCATATAATCACTAAGCTCTACAACATTCCAGGCACTTCTCTGGGCACTATAGAGATAGAGCTCCTGTTCCCATGAAGACAAGGAAGACAGATAACAAAAGGAATTAAGAGTAATAAATGAATAAGGTAAATTCAGGTAAATTTTAAAGGGTAATGTACTAGAATATAGCTGACAGGAATGCTCACCAGCATTTGACAGGGCAGAGAAGGCCTCTTTGAAAAGCCAATATCTGAACCCAGAAACTAAAAAACAAGGAGATATGAAGACAATTGATTTCTGTAAATGGAAATTTTTCACTGCATTATTGCAAAAGCAGTGGGAACGAATAAATAAATAAATAAATAATTTATTATCATGACATATTTCAAAGATGTTACACTAATCATGCTGCTTAGGAATATTTAAAAATATGATAATATAGTATATTATAAAGTTAATTGAAACAAGTAGAAATTCAAATCTATATATAGTTTAATTTCTATTATTATTTACCACATATATGCATAGAAAAACATCTATATACATAGAAAAGCATATATATTAAACATATATACGCATCCATAGAAAAGGAACTAGGAGGAAATACAAGAAAATGTTTACATTGATTAACTGTAAGTAGCACTATTACACAAGATGTTTATTTTCTTGTTATATTTTCTGAATTTTCTTTTTCTAGAACCCCCCCAAAAAAGTTTCAATGTTGATTCCTAAATGCAATCAACAAGAAAATCTATGAATAGAATGTTAATAATTTATTGACTCATAATGTTCTAGGAATGTCATGCATTATCTTAATTGCTATTTCATAGGTCAGAAAACTGAAACCTAAAAATATTAAATAACCCATCCAAGGTAATACATCTGGTTGAGTTGCCAGATCAGATTCAAACTACATCTGTCTGATATCAAAATCTGTGAGCTCATTACAGAATTTTATTTTTATAGTATATATTTCTATTCATAATCATATTCATGAAATCAATACATACTTGTTAGGGCAAGTCAACTAATACTAAAATATAAAAGAAAAAATCAAGCAGAGCTGTTTTTGGAATAAAAAATTAGAAATAATCTAAAATCCAATTTTAAAAAGTCGATTCTTACATATCTACATGCTAAAATATTAAAAAGGCATTAAAAACACTATTTAAGGGGAGAAACCAAGATGGTGGAGGAGTAGGAGGATGTGGAGTTCATCTCTTTCCAAAATGCATCAGGAATACATCTACAGATGGAATAATTCTCACAGAACACCAGCTGAACACTAGCAGAAGACTTTGGACACTGGAAAGGACAAGAAAGATCCCTACATAACCGGGCAGGACAAAAGAAAGGAAAAAGAGCAGGAGAGGAAGCAGGATGGAATCTGCACCCCAGGGGGAGTTGAAGCAGAGGAGAGTTTCCCACATCCGAGGAAGCCCCCTCACCCACAGGGAAATCAGTTTGGACAGAAGGGGAGCATCTGAGGCTGTCGAAGAAGGGTGAAGCGGCTGGTCTGTGGCAGACAGGACAGAGTGAGACCTACATAGATGGTCCGTGCCACAGCCCTGAGCTCCCCAGACTGGGACGTGTGTCCGCCGATGCACACGGGGACTGAGAGCAGGAATG
>NW_006777822.1:56759-74868 GCF_000442215.2 Lipotes vexillifer
GGAATGTGGGGATTGGAAAGAAAACCCAGGGGTAGGACTGCTGTTGGCTGTCAGGAGACAGCCTGAAGTGATGGGAGGGAAGAAATCTGCAACCAGGAATGCTTGTGGAGGAAACACAGACTGCCACAGAAGCAAGGTGCCACTGTTGAATGACGTGCAGGGAATGGAGCCGCCATCGTAGCCTCTCTCCCCACCCCACACACCAGACCCCTTCCCCACCAGGCGCTAGGAAAAGCCCCACCAGGGCTGACCTTCTTGTGCTGGCTTCCAGGTGCTAGAAAAGGATCCCACTAGGGCCAGATGTCTAACACCCTTGGCTGCTGGCTTCCTCGTGTACATGTCACCGTCAGGGTCCGCATGACCCAGGCAGTTGTGCCATCTCCATGCCCTGTCCTCACCAGGGCAGACCCAAGTGCTCCAGGGAAGCCTCGGTAGCAGAGTCCTGTGGGTGGCCCACACAGAGAGGTGGGGCTAAAACCACAGCTGAGCCCCAGGGGTGGGGCGACTAAGAAAGAGGAACAAAAATCTTTCAGTGCAGCTGCACAAACCACAGATTAAATCCCTGCAATCAGCTTGGTAAACCCTACATCTATGGAATATCTGAATGGACAACGAGTGTTCCCACAACTGAAACTGGTCTAGCTCTAGCAGCTGTGGACTTTGGGGACCAGTACACGTGGGAGTTGGGCCAGGTCAGAGTCTGAGCTGCACCCACAGTGCCCACAGAGGGACCAGAGACCTACCTAGAGGTTTTGGAGGGTCTCCTGGGGAGGCAGGGTTGGCTGTGACTCACGGTGAGGGCAAGGACACTGACAAGCTGAGACCCCAGGAAAATACAATTGTGACTATTTTTGTTTGTTTGTTTTGTTCTGTTTTTGTTTATTAGTTTTTATTTTTTAATAGTTTTTAATATATTTTTAATTTTTTTTATATTTCTATATCTATGTTACTTTTGTGTTATCCTGTGTTTTTTCCTTGTTTTATTTTCTTTTCTTCTATTTTGTTTTTATCTTTTTTTCTTTTGTTCTATAGAAGAATCAATATTGTGAAAATGACTATACAACCCAAAGCAATCTACAGATTCAATGCAATCCTTATCAAATTACCAAAGGCATTTTTCACAGAACTAGAACAAAAAATTTTACAATTTGTATGGAAACACAAAAGACCTCAAATAGCAAAAGCAATCTTGAGGGAAAAAAAAAAGAAATGGAGCTGCAGGAATCAGGCTTCCTGACTTCAGACTATACTACAGGACTAGAGTAATCAAGACAGTATGGTACTGGCACAAAACCAGAAATATAGGTCAGTGAAACAGGATAGAAAGCCCAGAGATAAACCCACGCACCTATGGTCACCTAATCTGCAACAAAGAAAGCCAGAATATACGACAGAGCAAAGACAGCCTCTCCAATAAATGGTGCTGGGAAAACTGGACAGCTACATGTAAAAGAATGAAATTAGAACACTCCCTAACACCATACACAAAAATAAGCTCAAAATGGATTAAAGACCTAAACGTAAGGCCAGACACTAGAAAACTCTTAGAGGAAAACATAGGCAGAAATATCTTTTTTGACCCACCTCCTAGAGTAATGAGAATAAAAACAAAAATAAACAAATGGGACCTAATTAAACTTAAAAACTTTTGCACATCAAAGGAACCATTAACAACACGAAAAGACAATCCTCAGAATGGGAGAATATATTTGCAAATGATGCAACTGACAAAGAATCAATCTCCAAAATATACAAACAGCTCATGCAGCTCAATATCAAGAAAAAAAACAACAACCCAGTCAAGAAATCGGCGGAAGACCTAAATAGACATTTCTCTAAAGAAGACATATGGATGGCCAAGAGGCACATGAAATATGCTCAACATCATTAATTATTAGAGAAATGCAAATCAAAACTACAATGAGATACCACCTCACACTGGTCAGAATGGCCATCATCACAAAATCTACAAATAATAAATGCTGGAGAAGGTGTGGAGAAAAGGGAATCCTCTTGCACTGCTGGTAGGAATGTAAATTGATAGAGCCACTTTGGAGAACAGTACGGAGGTTCCTTACAAAACTAAAAATAGAGCTACCATGTAACACAACAATCCCACTATTGAGCATATACCCAGAGAGAACCATAATTCAAAAAAACACATGCATCCCAATGTTCATTGCAGCAGTATTTACAATAGCCAGGACATGCAAACAACCTAAATGTCCATCAACAGAGGAATGAATAAAGAAGATGTGGTACATATATACAATAGAATATTACTCAGCCATAAAAAGGAATGAAACTGGTTCATTTATAGAGATGTGGATGGACCTAGAGACTGTCATACAGAGTGAAGTAAGTCAGAAAGAGAAAAACAAATATCGTATATTAACACATATATGTGGAATCTGTAAAAATGGTATAGACAATCTTATTTACAAAGCAGAAATAGTCACAGATGTAGAGGACAAATGCACAGATACCAAGGGGAAAGAGGGGGTGGAGGGGGATGAACTGGGAGATTGGGATTGACATATATATACTATTGATACTATATATAAAATAGATAACTAATGAGAACCTACTGTACAGCACAGGGAACTCTACTCAGTGCTCTGTGGTGACCTAAATGGGAAGGAAATACAGAAAAGAGGGGATATATGTATACATATATCTGATTCATTTTGCTGTACAGTAGAAACTAATACAGCATTGTAAAGCAACTATACTCCAATAAAATTTTTTTTAAGTAAGCTACTAATTTTTTCACCATACCAACATATAGAAAACTTAGGATATAGAAATTCATCAAAGACTGACATTGTCAAGCCTCACAATTGCCTCATTAGTATTTTGTAGAGAAGTAAGTAGAGTTAACATCAGTGATGGCTAGCCAAGTTCTGTTTCAGATAGGCTCACTGTCTGCTGGAAAAGGAAGTAAGGGAATGTATAAATTACCGATTGTTTTCTATTTGTTTGAAGTAATTAAACCAAATAATTTCTGTCATTATGGTTTCAATTATTTGATTGTACTATTTACTAAGTAGCAAAACATATTTCCGTGAAATTATAATGGAATTTATCTAATTCATCATAATCATTAAATATGTTGTTGGTTTCTTAAGTAAGAAAAAACTATTTAAAATAACTATATGATAATGAGGGAAATGTTTATGGAATGTAAGGAAATTAAGGCAATACAAAAGTATTCAACATCACACAATTTAATTCTAACAATGCAAAAATATATAACCTATGAATTTTTTTAATAAAAGAGAAATATACTAAATTATTAGTATTTGTATTTCATCAGTAGGATAAGGAGAGATTTCTTTTTGCTATTTTATATTTTTCACACCTTCTGAAATGAGCGTATATAGTATATTAGTAAAGAGCATGGTCTCCCAAGCTAGACTGCCTGATTGGAATCCCAACTCTATCACTTACTAGTTGCATGACCTCAGGCAAGGTTCTTACTTCTCTATGATTCAAATGTCTCACTCTGTGAAATGGCAATAAGAGAGCCAATCTCATAGGATTAAATGAATTAATATAAATAAACCAGTTAGAACAGTGCTTGGCACATACTAAGAACTATATAACTGAGGTATTTTTCCTTCTATAATGGAAAAATAAAGTTGTTTAAGAAGAAAAAAGCATGACTACACTGAAACATAATTCAATAATTCCTTTTTTCTTCTTTATATTTTATGGAACAAATAGCTGAGAGATGGGTGAAATTTGTTCCTCTTTGGACTTTTTTCTTATGAAATGAACACTTTGAGCTCTTTTAATTCTCTATCTCAAATTCAGCTATTCATCACATTCTATTGATGACTGCCTCCATATTTGGAAGCCCAGGTTTACTTAGGGACAGGATTAGCACATAGTAGGGCTGGTTTAAATAATAGTTACAGATAATAATAGGCAATAAGTAATAGATAACTTTCCCAGAGGCTATAAGAGTCATGTGCTCTCCATGTCTACATTGTACACATGTGTTTTCCACCTGCCCAGCATCAACCACTGCTCCCCCAGTGGCTGTTCCCACCTCCCTTCTCAACTCCTGGTCAAGGATGAATAACATTTTCCAAGTCTAGTCAACAAGATTCCTACCCAGGACTTTTTCAGGAACAAGTAGTAAAGCAGTATTCACTTCCCACTGTTAAGATAAAAGCCTAGAACTGCTATTAGGCCTTTCTTGCCACTGCACTGGGAAAACCTATGCGGTCTATGAAGAAGTCAGACCAAACATGAAGACAGTATCTTGGTGGAATCGTTGAACACCTGGATGTTCTGTGGTTGAAGCCAAATGTACTTGTGGACATTCAAGTCCTATCAGCTGACAAATTCCCTTTTATGCTTTAACTAACTGCAACATGTTTGCCACTCATGACCAAAGAAAGTCATTATTAATTCTCACTTAATATTTAAAATAACACTATAATGTCAATACTATTATCCCAATTATGCATTAAGAAACTGAGACTTAGAAAGGTCATGTATAATTTACCTTAAACTGTCAACCAGAAACTGGTAGAATCAAGATTTGAACCAGGGCAGTCCAGGCAGTCTGGTCTAACTCCCCAGGTCACCTCCTCGTCTGTGCCCTCACTATGTTCCACACGTGTTTCTATCGGTGCACCTGTAACCTAGTTTAATTTTCCTCTGTCTTTTCCTGTCAGTCAGGGAGCCCATCCTCTTATCATCAGTGGGGCAAATGCTGAATAAATGTTTTGTCAAATACAGTGACCTCTGCTCAACCAACTTCTGCTGGAGATTTTTGCCCTCATCAAAAGAAGTCATTTCTTTGCTTATGGACCACACACTTAGGGTCAAACTAACTCCTGGACTTTTCAAGGCACATGTTAAGATCTACAGTTATTGAAGGCATTGACTTATAACATCACTCAAAACGACTTAGAATACAGCTAAGCCTATAGAATCTCTGAGAGCCTAAGACACATGTCCACATTTAGTAAGACTCTAGCAGTCCCAATTATAACCCACTGTTCTTGTCACACAGAATACGCTACAAGTGTTACAAATGTTTAGTTGTTTTCCCACCTGGGACACCTCTCTCTCTCTCTCTCTCTCTCTCTCTCTTACTCTCTCTCAACCTCAGAATATGATCCTATTTGGAAATAGTATCTTTACAGATGTAATTAGTTAAGGTGAGGTCACTCTGGAGTAGGGTGGTCCCTTAATCCAATATGACTGATGTGCTCATAAGAAGAAAAGACAGACACACACAGGGAGAACTATGTGAAGACCAAGGCAGATATTGGCAGCAGGCATCTACAAGGCAAGAAATGCCAACGATTGCCAGCAATACCAGATGCTAAGAGAAAGGAATGAAACATATTCTCCCCTAGAGATTTCAGAAAGAGCATGACACCACCAGCACCTTAATTTCAGTCTTGTAACCTCCAGAACTGTGAGAAAATAAATTTCTGATATTTTAAATCATCAGTTTGTGATATTTTCTTATAGCAGCTCTAGAAAACTAATACTGTACCCTTGGGCAATAAATAATAATATTTAACTCTCAGGACCATTAAGAGAATTAGATGGCAGAAAGTACACAAATAGTTTATCAGTGGTGGTACACAGTAAATAGTCAAGAAAAGGTAGCTTCGGACTTCCCTGGTGGCGCAGTGGTAAGAATCTGCCTGCCAATGCAGGGGACACGAGTTCGATCCCTGGTCCAGGAAGATCTCACATGCCACAGAGCAGCTAGGCCCATGCCCCACAACTACTGAGGCTGTGCTCTAGAGCCCACACGCCACAACTACTGAGCCCATGTGCCTCAACTACTGAAGCCCACGCACTCTAGGGCCTGGGTTCCACAACTACTGAGGCCACGTAGTGCGACTACTGAAGCCCGCACGCCTAGAGCCCATGCTTGGCAGCAAGAGAAGCCACCACAATGAGAAGCCCACACACCACAATGAAGAGTAGCCCCCACTCGCTGCAACTAGAAAAAGCCCGCACGTAGCAATGAAGACCCAATGCAGCCAAAAATAAATTTAAAAAAATAATTTAAAAAAAGAAAAGATAATGATTATTACCAATAGTGTTGTTAATAATTTTATACTATGAGATGATAGTAAGAATTACATGTAACTCTCAGAGAAAGAAACATTATGCCCCCCACTCCATCTTTCCGCTTAAAAGGTTGGAACACCTGGCATCTCCCTACTCAAGAACCTCTCCCAGGAATGGCAACTGAATAGCACAACTAGGGTACAGAAGTTCTTGCCTGGCCATTAAATTCAGCCTTTGGGGAACTCTGGTTGACACCACTGACATGTCTTTGTCTGAAAGTGGAAGTGGGACCTAGTCAATAGATATCCCTCACGTACCCCCAAAAAGAACCATCAATCTTAGCCTAGGTGACTGTCACATTGAACATTTTCAGGCAGCTTTTTCAACCTTGGAGGTTTTGGCAACCTGCCAGTAATGAAGATGTATTAATGCTTAATGCAGCTTAATGTAATAGGTGTCATGTTCATAATTTACCGAAGCTCTTTCTAAAGCATTAAATTCATTTATACTCCTTAAAAGCTACTCAATCATGAGGGCTAAGTTAGTTCGGTTGGGTTTCTTTTTTAGGATCAAATGATATATAAATTGTTAACATATCCAAACTCATCCATTAGTGCATGTGAAAGCAATAAATGTGCCAAAGTAGCAATAACATGATCAAGGAAAGTCATTGTGGTCATTAGGGCTGAAAGGGTTTCATTTATGGCCCTGGGAAAGAGAATGAAGGCTGTAAAATAGACCCAGGAGCTCCTACTGACCAGGGACCCTGCCTCATTACGCCCTGAAAAAAATAAAACAAAATGTATATTTTAGGTGTTCAAAAGTGACAATAGGTTTTACCTTCCGTTTTAAAGAGAGTTGTCCCTCTTGTTTCCATCCACCTTTTTGAGAAAAGAAAAATGGAATGGATTGATGAGAGTTTCACATCCCAACTGTCTGGTCATAGAATATTGATTGGCCTCTTGGTAAATAACTCTAAGCAAAACAGGGGGCATGACTAATGAGAGGCCTTGCTTGCTGGACAGATCTGGGAGGTCAAGAATTGATAGAATTATAAATCCTAGCACCGTGTTTCCAAAGTAGCCCTGGGTTCAACACAGGGATGAGCTTTGTATATCAGATTAAGGCAAGTACTATCTATTACCCCATTATGATCTGCTGACATTCACCATTACTGAAGTTCCCTCTCCCTCCCAGAAAATATTGCAGAGCACCAAGGAGCATTGTAAAAAGAGAGGTAGGAGAGCAAATTAATAAAATTTTAAAAGTAAAGTTATTCTAAGTTAGTGCTTCTCAGTCCTTGGTATAATTAGAATCATCTGGGAGATTTAATAAACCAGCAATATCCTGAGCCCATCCCAGACAATCAAATCTCTAAGGGTGGGGCTTGGCTATCAGTATTTTTTAAATGCTCCAGAGAATTCTCTTGTGCAGCCAGGATGTAACCATTAATGTAACTAATATTTAGGAGTCATTACAAAAGCTCTAAGTAAAGATGGCATAACACATTAGCATTTCTTCTTATTTAGAGCTCTCCTTGGAGCAATGTGTTGCCCACATTCAGTACTTGCCTGAGTATGACCTCAAGAACTTAACAATCTGCTCAGGTCCCCTCTGCTGGATGCTTCTGAACTCAGGGGTGGCCCTCTACCTAGGAGTCACGTCAGTGGCTGAAAACTAAGGGTTTAAAGTGTAGTTCGTTCTCCAAGGAAAGTTGTGCTGTTGATAGAGGGGCACTTGCCCTCTCTCAGTTCACAAAGTATGCCAGGTCATGCTGTGGCTTTGGCCCTCACTCACCTGAACAAACAGCTGGACCAGTGATCACAAGAGATTTTACCAAAGGAGAACCTGCTGAAGATGTCTCCATTAGCTCCTGTTTTGTCTATGAAAAGTCACACCTTATCTTCATGGCAGGAGAGCTGGATCTGGAAGGAGTCTTTGCTGAGCAGAGGCTGAATAAGTGCGGGGCCAGGGGCAACTATAGGGGTGGGTGGCAGCTTTAACCGAAATTCAGACAGCCCACTAGAGGATCAGGGAGTAGGTGTATCTAACCACCTCTAATTAAGTCATGTCATGTAGCCAGATTTGACTTGGAGAAAGAAATGCCTACAGTAATTGCATTTAGTTCATTTTGTAGCATGCTCCTAATCATAACTGCTAATTCAATTGTACATTCATTCTGCCGGCCCATTGCCATTAAGCACACATTTAATTACTTCAATAAAAGATTAATATGCAGGACACAAAAGGAGGGACAGAAGACTGTGCCAAAGCACACAGCTGCCCTAGCGCTTAGCCCAGAGATAAAACAAGAATATCATTGGGCAGCATAATCCTGTTCCAAATACATCATTATTAGATGAACATTCCAGACTTTTATGTTCACGCTTGTTATGCACCGTTCCACATGCATATATTCCTGTTGCAGGAGAAAGAGCTGTAACAGGCGCCGACAGCTCTCCATTGTTGTCCCTGTCACACACCACCCCCCCACCCTGGCTTCCTCCAGGCTTGTAAGGTTGCGCTTATCTCGTCTCCAGGCGAAGGCTTACAGTCCCTACATTACAACATCCTGAGATAAGGGCCTTGACATTGTTCCTGCCCGTGCTGCAAACAAGTGACAAACCTGGCATGTATAAAAAGAGAGAGAGGGAGAACAACAAAGCCAGAGCCTCATCCTCCCGCCTTCTCCCGACACCACCTCAAAGGACAGCCCATCAATTCTCCAGGATGTACACAATCATTATTGTAGGGGAAACAAAGGCCAGTGTCAATTGTGCAGTGTTATAAAGCAGTCCCTCAAATTAAAACCATGTACCTAACTGCATCTGATGGCAGAAGCTATTTAGCAGTGATATTTTACGGAAAGGCAATGAAAAGCAATAACTGCTTTATTTAATGTATCTGTTCAATCCAGCTGCCCTGGATAGGCCTTAATAGAAGCTGTCGATCAATGTCAGGCCCTTAGAAATAACTGCAACAGACTGCAATAAACATGAAGGAAAGATAACTAGACCTACTGATCAGCCTCTTGTTACCTTTCCTGCACCCAGAGATTTGTCATTTGTTTATACTGCTCATAATAGCCAGCTCGATGATTATCATCGTACCCACCTGGTATTGTGGTGGGCACATCAGGGTGGGGAGTGAGAGAGGAGAAGAAGCAACGTTGGAAGGAGAGGGAGAGGAAGGGAATATAAAATGTAAGGCAAAAAGATGAGGGATAATGAAAGTTTGTTCAGAACATGTGAGGTTAAACCGCGTAAAGTGGGCATTCTGGAACCCTTGTTAAAATGCTAACATCACTCTCCCTTTCTTTACCACCTCCCGACAAGCTTTCCCTTAAGATTAATTAAACAGGGCATGAATGTTTAGTTGCAGTGTCTTCAACAAATCCTTGTGCTACGAAGAAGATACTGAGACCTATAGCTAGGACAACCCAAACCCAACCATAACTTCACTGGCCCCTCTCCATCCATCCACCCTGAGTGGTGGTGCCTCCCTGTGCTCCAGTGTCAGCTCTCTCCAACTGGGTCTACTCTCTGTCCTTATGCAAGCTCATCCACTCTTGGGTCCTTACCACCTATAACAGGGGCTAGCCATCTACAACCTAAAGACCAATCTAGCTAACAGCCTATTATATAAAGTTTTATTGGAACACAGATGCCCCCATTCATTTAGGTTTTGTACTTGGCTGCTACAGTACTAAGATGGCATCAAGTAGTTGCAGCAGGTACTATATTGTCCCCAAAGCCTAAAATATTCACCATATGGCACTTTTCAGGTAAAGTTTGCTGACGCCTGATCTATATATAAATCATTTCAAAGTATCTTTCTCCAGCTATACCTTTCTTCTCTTCTCTAGACCTGTGCTTCCATCTGCCCCCCACCCCAACCCTTCCATCTGGCTGTTGACATATAACTCATATAAATCTAATTTTTTTTTTTTCCAAACCTACAGTTTCTCCTGTTTGGTATCTCAAGTAATGGCCTCACCATCTGTTTAAGCACCCAGATGAAAAAGCTGAGTCATCTTTAGCAAAACTCTCTGTTTTTCCTCCCCATCCGCTCTCCCACCACCTTCCGATCAGCCCTACCCTGTCCCCTCTGTCGCTGAAATGTACCTCAAATACATCTGATCCTGCCTGTTCAGAGACACTTCCCCTGCCCATTGCTGCCCACTCTATTTGCCTGGACTTTTACAACCTCCTAACCAGTCTTCCTGATTCTAATCTCTCTGCTACTACGCCCCTGCCAGAACTACCTTTCAAAAGCACAGATATAACTAAAATAATGACAATTCTTTATTTAGTGGTAAGTACTTCCCAGGCATTGTTCCAAGTACTTTCCATTTATTTATTTACTCATTTAATCCCCACTAAACCTTACAAGACAAAGTAAGCCCTATTATCAGACCCATGAGGAAACTGGGGCTTAGAAAGGTTTTGTGAACTTGCCGAGGTCACACAATTTGCAATTGCCACACTGGGATTTGAACTCAAGTCTGTCAGTCTCTAAAGCCCAAAATTTCTTGCACAACTATAATGGCTTTCCCACATTTTGGAAATCTTCAGTAGTTCCATACTCCCCATTAAATAAGGCCAACCTTAATTCATATGGCATTCAAACTTTCACTTTTCCTTTCTACTTGTTCTCCAGTCACGTGCTATCTCAAACCACTCTTGATGTGTTCTAGTCCATGAACACACCATATGACTATGCATTAATGTGCCATCTCCCTGGGAATGTGCCCTGATCCCTATACCTACTCCAACCTCCCTAGCAAAATTAATTTTCCTTCCCTAGTGCTCTTATATTGTTTCAGTCATACTATAGAAGAACACTTATCAAACTATACTAGCTTTAAGTGTATTATCGATACCTCCTCAGATAGGTTTCAGATCTATAAAAGGAAAGGCAATTTCCTACACATATTTTTATTTCTGACGCCCAGAACTTAGTAATCAATAAACAAATGGTGGTTGACCATTTCTTCCAAACTCGCACCTTTCCAATCCATTTTTTATGATGGTTCCATAGTGAGCTTTCAGAAACACGAATCAGATTCTGTGACTCTTATTTAGAAGGATTCAGTTTCTTCTTTACGTATAGGATTTTAAGGTCCAAACTCCTTTGCATGGCATATGAGGCCTATACCATAACTTTAATTTCAACTTCTCTCCCTCCCACACGCCAGACCCAGGGAGCACCACCCACACTGAGTTACTGTACCTTTGTACTTGCTTCTCTGTCTTCCTGGAGTGTCCCTCTCCCTCTTTGATAACTTCTGCTCATTCTTCATGGCCCATATCATGTCATCTAGTCTATGAAATTTTCACCACCAGATTAAAGTTGAACTCCCTTATTTTGGGGCTTCCATGTAACAATGATAATTATAGTCACATAGCACTTACTGTGTAGCAGTCAATGTTGGAAGTACTTTAGATATGCTGCATTGTTTATTCCCCACAGAAGAGGTAAGTACTATTATTATACCTATTTTTCAAGTAAGGAAATTAAGACACAGAGAGACTAAGTTACTTGCCTAGGGTCATAGTGCTGCTAAGCTGAGTCCAGGAGTTGAACCTGGGGAGTCTGATGTCAGAGTTCATGCCTTTCACCATTCTACTACACCACGTCACTATTCTAGTCTACATCTCCTTCACTGGAGTCCAGATCACTCTGTATTTTAATCATTGCTTTGTGTCTGTCCTTGAGTCCTCTTCCATATGTGAGCTCCTAAAGGTCACATCTCAAGGGACATGTCTGGTTCACCTTCATCTGCTCAGACCTTGTACCATGCTCAGAACAAGCAGAGACTTAATAAGTCTTTGTTAAATGACTTTATGAACATCAATGTTCTTCAAAAGACCTGAAGTAAGGAGATGATGGAGGGTTTTAATGATTCAGTGATGTGCTTGTCACAAAAAATAGATGATCACAAATAAGAAAATGGATACTGTATCACTCTTAACAGATAGAACCATGGTCCTAAGTTCTAAGCTTAATTCCATCTTTCACTCGCTCCAGGGGTTGGATGCATCATTGCACTTTTCTATGCCTCCTTTGTAATAAGAACCTACTTATTAAAGCCTTAGGTATTTACAAACAATGCACTTTTGTTTATTTTAAACTATAAGAAATACAGCATTGCTGAATATTCCCTCTCTTCTCAACCTTGAAATGTCACAATGCCCCATGTCTCAGGTCTTTTTTTATTATTATTAATTTTTATTGGAGTATACTTGCATTACAATTTTGTGTAAGTTTCTTGCTGTACAGCAAAGTGAATCAGTCATACACATACATATATCCATTCTTTTTTAGATTTCCTTCCCATTTAGGTAACCACAGATCATTGAGTAGAGTTCCCTGTGCTATACAGTAGGTTCTCATTAGTTATCTATTTTATACATAGTAGTGTATATGTGTCAGTCCAAATCTCCCAATTCATCCCAGAACCTCTCCCCACTTGGTAACCATAAGTTTGTTCACTACATCTGTGACTCTATTTCTGCTTTGCAAATAAGTTCATCTCTACCATTTTTGTAGATTCCACATATAGGCAACATTATTATACGATATTTGTTTTTCCCTTTCTGACTTACTTCACTCTGTATGACAGTCTCTAGGTCCATCCACATCTCTGCAAATGTCACTCTTTTGGTCCTTTTATGGCTGAGAAATATTCCATTGTACATACGTACCACATCTTCTTTATCCATTCCTTTGTCAATGGACATTTAGGTTGCTTCCATGACCTGGCTATTGTAAATACTGCTGCAACGAACACTGGGGTTCATGCATCCTTTTGAATTATGGTTTTCTCCAGATATATGCCTACGAGTGGGATTGCTGGGTCATATGGTAGCTCTATTTTTAGTATTTTAAGGAACCTCCATACTGTTCTCCATAGTGGCGGTACCAATTTGCATTCCTACCAGCAGTGTAGGAGGGTTCCCTTTTCTCCACACCCTCTCCAGCATATATTTTCTGTAGAATTTTTGATGATGGCCATTCTGACTGATGTGAAGTGATACCTCATTGTAGTTTTGATTTGCATTTCTCTAATAATTAGTGATGTTGAGCATCTTTTCATGTGCCTCTTGGCCATGTGTATGTCTTCTTTGGAGAAATATCTATTTAGATCTTCTGCCCATTTTGGGATGTGGTTGTTTGTTTTTTTGATATTGAGCTGCATGACCTGTTTGTATATTTTGTAGATTAATCCCTTGTCTGTTGTTTTGCTTGCAAATATTTTCTCCCATCCTGAGGGTTGTCTTTTCATTTCATTTATGGTTTCCTTTGCTGTGCAAAAGCTTTTAATTTTAATTAGGTCCCACTTGTTTATTTTTGTTTATATTTTCATTACTCTAGGTGGTGGATCGAAAAACATCTTTGTGATTTATGTCAGAGAGTGTTCTTCCTACATTTTCCTCTAAGAGTTTTATAGTATCTGGCCTTACATTTAGGTCTTTAATCCATTTTGAGTTTATTTTTGTGTATGGTATTAGGGAGTAATCTAATTTCTTTTACATGTAGTCGTCCAGTTTTTCCAGCACCACTAATTGAAGAGACTGTCTCTTCTCCATTGTATATTCTTGCCTCCTTTGTCATAGATTAGGTGACCATAGGTGCATGGGTTTATCTCTGGGCTTTCAATCCCAAGGTTCAGTTCTTAAACTTCTTCTCTTCTCTTCTCTCCCTCACTCACTCCCAAAGTGATTTATTTGATCTTTGGGGAAAAAAACATTACCAAAGCTGAGATTTGGAAAGTTTCACTACTAGTGATTCAGTATAAATAAACCTATCAGTCCGACAGGTCTGAATTTGCATGACTGTAGATATACATGTCCTATGAGGAAAAATTTACCCTACCTTTTTGTTTAGAGGCCCTGAATTTATTTTACTCTAGTCATAGAGAAGTCTCTGTTATCTCTTTCTGATTGACCTCCTGAATTCCCCCTCTGTGAGGCCAGGGGTAAAACAGTACAAGTAAGGATGGTGATATGCAGCAGTCATTACAAGCACTAGCAGCTCTTCACAGTGCACAAGTGATCACTTCCTGGTATTGGTTCTGTTGAAAAAGTAAGCAGTAAAACAGAGCAACAAACTTTTAAAGGATCTCTTTGCAAATAGAGGCTGAAACTGTAGGTTGCTTTCGTTAGTTGGAAGCTTTATTTATACTTTGGCCTTGGTTTGGAAGGACAACATTTTAGAGATTCTCTTACCAGTAGTTAGTCTATGATCACTAAGATAATTGGGTTCTCTGATGTGATGGATGAGAGTGCACAAGAAGATGTCACTCTCAAATTTAATCTCTCTGAGTCTTAAAGCACTATCTTTCTTGGTGCAAAGAAAGACAAAGTCAGATGCAGAAGGGAAGGATACTATACAGGTTATAAAAATCTCACATTTGTAAATTTAATAGGGTAAATAAAGTCTTGTGAAAATGCTTTTATAACAAAGGTATCTGGAATAATGTCAAAAAATAGAAAATTTAGACATTCTTTTTGATTTCATTGTACTCTAGCAATGAAAGGCAAATCATTGTGATTCGTCTAATTTTGAAGAAAAAATAGCAGCTTATTTCATCAGCAAATGTATACCTTCTGGTTATGAGACATTATTGATAACATTATGAATATTATGTGTTAGAAAATTACAACAACCCAAATCCCCTGAACCTTAAAGAAATCAAGGTGAGCCTAACAGGAATCAGTGCTCAGATATCTGAAGTTCACCAGCTTCACATTTACGTTTTATTTTTAGTTGGTTCCTATAGGAATCTATGATGAAACTTGAAGAAAGTTTGCTTATGTCTTTTTAGTTTCAAGAACCTTATTTTTAAAAAGTCCCAATAAATTTTTCCTTAAAAAGTTTTGATGTTTTTTGGAAATCACTTCTTTGGTTAGATGAGAGAACACCATCATTCATGTACCAACATTAGTTTAGGTCTAATATTAATTCACCTCAGAGTTGCTTTCCCCAATCCTTTCTCAGGTTTCCCCTATAGGCTACCTCTGAAATTTTGAATACAACATGTATTACAGTTTAAGAGCTTAAGGGGGACTTCCCTGGTGGCACTGTGGTTAAGAATCCGCCTACCAATGCAGGGGACACAAGTTCAATTCCTGGTCTGGGAAGATCCCACATGCCGCAGAGCAACTAGGCCTGTGCTCCACAACTACTCAGCCTGCGCTCTAGAGCCCGCGAGCCACAACTACTGAAGCCCACATGCCTAGAGCCTGTACTCTGCAACAAGAGAAGTCACCGCAATGAGAAGCCCACGCAATGCAACGAAGAGTAACCCCCATTCGCTGCAACTAGAGAAAGCCCACATGCAGCAACAAAGACCCAATGCAGCCAAAAAATAAAATTAATAAATAAAATTAATTTTTTTTAAAAAGGGCCTTTGCTAGAAACTCTTAAAAAAAAGAGAGAATTAAGGGCACAGTGTAGCCATTCCTTCGCTGGTTAGCAACCCAACACCTACCATAATCCCCAGATGCCCCAGCCTGCCTTATTGACCATGAGATATAAGCTTTTATTAGGTGGGATTTCTGGGAGAGCCTTGGTATCTCCTGATTTGAAAAAAAAGGGTTAGGGGATACATTGGCTGGCATAGCCATTTGCTTCTCTCTTCCTCCTCAACTTTCTAACTGGAATGCAAACATTAGTCCTGGAGGTGCAACAGCTACCTTGTAACCACAAGCCCATAAGCAAGAGGATAAAGGCATACGTAGAAGGGATGGCAGAGAAAACTATAGAAGAAGCTTGGTGCCTGATGACACCACTGAAGTATCATAGCAGTGCTGAACAACCTACCCCTGAACTTCTTATTGTGTGAAATAAACAAATCCTGTCTCTTTAAACTACTGTTAAATTATCTGGTACTATCAGCCAAATGAACTCTCGATAATTAAAAAAACTGTCTGATGAAAGTGAAAGCAGGGGGGAAAATTAACAATAAAGTCATGAATTTTTTAAAATATAAGCAAAACAAAGCAAGACAGGAGAGCCAAGTAAGGTTTTCAAGACACAAAAAACTAGCTCCAGATGGAAAGGTGCACCTTTCCAGACAACACCAGCATTGATTGGGTTCTCCAAGTGAAGGGCTAAAGAGGTTCCTGAGACAGTGTCTTAGAGCACTAAGCTCCTATTATAACATTCTGCACTTTGAAATGAGCATTTAGAGTATCTTTTAAGTCAAAACCTTTACCTGTGTGGTTTAGGTCAAAAGGGGACAGGGAGTGGGGGAGGGCGGAGAGGGTGGAGGCTTACAGGTGGAGAAGTTAAGGTTTCTAAGACCTGATTCTATTTACAATAGACCCTTCATATCCATAGGTTCTGCATCCATGGATTCAACCAACCATGGATTGAAAATATTTGGGGAAAAAATTTCCAGAAAATTTCAAAAAGTAAAACTTGTATTTGCCATGTGCCAGCAACTATTTACATAGCATTTACATTATAGTAGGTATTATAAGTAATCTAGAGATGATTTAAAGTATGCAGGAAGATGTGTGTGGGTTATATGCAAGTACTACACCATTTTATATGAGAGACTTGAGCATCTGCAGATTTTGGTAACTGCAAAGTCCTGGAACCAATTCCCACCCCCAGAGAATACCAAGGGACAACTGTATTTAGCTTTCAATTCTACTGTCTGGGCAAAAAAGAAATTGCGTGTGTATTATATATGTATATTATGTATATTATATATGTATATATTTATTAAAATTATATATATATATGGAGAGAGAGAGAAAGAAATGCAAGATGCTTATTGTTTACCGTTCATTTGATGTTCATCTTTTCAGAGCTGCACATTCCTTGAGGTCAAAGATTAAGTCTTTTCATTCACTCTAGTGCCTGGCACACAGTGGGACATTCAATAAATGCTTGTTGAACAAATGAATGAATGCCATTTCTATTTAATTCTACTGCTGCAAATTCTTCTGGCTTAACCTCTCTAAAACAATGATTAATATAGTAAAAAAAAATTAATTCCTGATTTTTTCTTCTCTATATTCCTTGACCTTTCCTCATAAAAACACTATTTATCTCTTAATATATCTCCAGTTTCATTCCCATTGGAAGGATCTGAGGAATCTATTGCTGTAAATAGAATAAATGAAGAGGGCAAGAGTTCTTTGTCCTTCCATTCATCTCCCCAGAGTTACTACTCCATTTCTGCTGCTGCTCTGCCTTCTGGGAGTAAATGGAACAAGAAGCTAACACTGTGTTTAATGAGAAAATAATCAACTATTGCCTATACAACATGCCTAGAGCCAAAAACATCCAAGGGGATCTGTTTCCAACATTTTCACACAAATTGCATAAATACCAGAGATGACATTATAAAACTTAATTTGGATTCCATTTGTTTTTACTTACCAGGGGGCATTTGGAACAGTAGATAATCCCAGAGTTCTCTCTTTCACAGAAAAGTTAAATAAATAGCTTTCTATTTATTGCATGAGGAAATCTCTACCTGACAATTATCAAGTAAGCAGGGCTGAGATACTGCACCAGGAGCTGATCCATCCGTCATGCTTTTTCCCTTGGATATGATTCTGACTGGTGTCAGCCAAGCCCCGCTGTGAACTTGAGCACCTTTTACCCAGCATGGTGTCAGTGAGGTTATTTTAAGCCTTGGGAATAATGACATAAGTTTTTATAGCAGCTTTTAAGTCTAAAGATGTCTAAGTGATTTTCCCTACCCACTGGCTTAAACCTTTGTTTTCCCTTGCATTTTCAAAGCATTTCAGCATGAATCTGAGACCATAAGCACAAGTGGCGTAAATGGCTCAGGAAGATGAAGCGATCGGGAAGGCAGAGTGAACAGCCCGTGATAAACAAGCTGAGAGCAATGAGCTCCTGGATGGAGCCACATGTATCTGAAACGTGGGAAGTTGCCTCTAGGGGCACTCAGAGATAATCAGCGGTGTTCACTGAAAGAGAAGGTGGAACTTAGCAGACCAAATCCCTCCAGGACAAATCCATCCCAAATTGGCACCATTTAAAGCCTCTGCAGGAATGCCACTCAGAGCAT
>NW_006777822.1:74878-97052 GCF_000442215.2 Lipotes vexillifer
TAATCTTCACCCCAGCATGAAGTCTCATTCTGCACCTCTCTCCCAGGCTGAGACCTCAGGGCCTGCTGCTTCCCTGGGAGAGCATCAGGAAAGAGTTGATGGCTGAGCAAAGTAGCAGGGCCATTATTGAGACAGCTGGCAAATGTCTCCATGTTCTGTCATCCCTGCTGCTCCATCACTACAGTGGCTCTCAATTCATAGGAATAAAAAGGGGAAGGGAATGGTCAATTTAACACAGCATCAGGAGGTTTTTTTCTAGGTGACCAACTACTTTGTCTGTGGGAATCAGTTTGTCTTTGCAGAAGTCAAGTAGTTAATCACCACCAAAACCCCAAGAAGATAAAAGGTATGCAGGTGGTTTAACAAGGACAGGCTGAGGTGTGAACATTGCTATAGAAAAAAGCAATTGCAGCTCACTTTAAGAATGAACTTGCTGCCCAAGCCCCAGTGGTGCCAGAAGATACACAGCTGACCCAAACCTGACGCAAGGAAAGGGAGGTCCGCTTTTCTTCCTCTCACATACATCACTGGAGAGGGTCCATGCAATTGGAGTAAGTTCCCTGAATGCTGAGTTTGAGGTGGAGGTCAGCACCTGACTTTTTCAGAGGCTGTGCAATAAAGAAGCAAATCACAACCTGTAAAGCCAAGCCTACCTGGGGTAGAATTCCAGCTCTGCCACTTGCTACCCATATAGCCCTTTTCAAGTCACTTATGCTCTCTGGAACTGTTTCCACATCTGCAAAATACCTATAATGCTGCTGTGAGTTTAAATGATTTGATTTATGAAAAGAACTAAGAAATATAACTGACATTTAGTAAGTACTCAGAAACAATAGCTCTTATTCAGATAACTGGATTGCAATTTGGGGAACAAAACAAACCAATTGTGGGGAAGATTCAGCATGGAACTAGGTGGTGCACCAGGACTCTTACAAATCAACTACCTACATATGGAAAAAGTTTACAACAAACTTTTTTTCGCTGTTTTTACTTTTAGTTCCAAACTTTCTAGATCTTAGAAAAATAAGCACAAAGCTCAGTTAGAGCTCTGAAAAAAAGTGAATTGTAAAATATATTGTTGGGCTTCCCTGGTGGCACAGTGGTTAAGAGTCTGCCTGCCGATGCAGGGAACACGGGTTTGTGCCCCGGTCTGGGAAGATCCCACATGCCACGGAGCGGCTGGGCCCGTGAGCCATGGACACTGAGTCTGCGTGTCCGGAGCCTATGCACCGCAACGGGAGAGGCCACAACAGTGAGAGGCCCGCGTACCGCAAAAAAAAAAAATTATATATATATATATATATATATATATATATATATATATATATATATATTCTTAAAAAGTTTAATATACATGCATTTAAAGAAATGGATACAATGTCATCTTCTTATACACCAGGAAATCCTATATCCATCACTGAAGTTATCAATTTCAATTTTCATCACTACGCAGAATTTTAACTTTTTAAATAGATGATAAAATGGTTTTGGCTGTACTGCCAATAGCGAATCTGCTTTGAGAACTTTTTTTTTTAATATGTACCTGAATTTACCACTTGCATAGAAAATTTTAAAGTTTTTGGTATATTTAAGAAATCAAGCAAACAGGAACTGATGAAAAAAATTCCTTTATGATGCCCAGATCTAGTTTTTGATCATTTAAATTCAAATTTTTATTTTATTCTATTTTATTTTTTAATATACTTATTGGAGTATAATTGCTTTACAATGGTATGTTAGTTTCTGCTGTATAACAAAGTGAATCAGCTATACATAAACATATATCTTCATATCTCCTCCCTCTTGTATCTCCCTCACACCCTCCCTATCCCACCCCTCTAGGTGGTCACACAGCAACAAGCTGATCTCCCTGTGCTATGTGGCTGTTTCCCACTAGCCATCCATTTTACATTTGGTAGTGTATATATATCCATGCTACTCTCTCACTTTGTCCCAGCTTCCCCTTCCCCTTCCCCGTTTCCTCAAGTCCATTCTCTATGTCTGGGTCTTTATTCCTCTCCTGCCCCTAGGTTCTTCAGAAGCTTTTTTTTATTTTTTAGATTCCATATATATGTGTTAACATATAGTATTGTTTTCTCTTTCTGACTTACTTCACTCTGTATGACAGTCTCTAGGTCCATCCACCTCACTAAAAGTAACTCAATTTCATTTCTTTTTATGGCTGAGTAATATTCCATTGTACATATATGCCACATCTTCTTTATCCATTCATCTATTGATGGACACTTAGGTTGTCTCCATGTCCTGACTATTGTAAATAGTGCTGCAATGAACATTGTGGTACATGACTCTTTTTGAATTACAGTTTCCTCTGAGTATATGCCCAGTACTTGGATTGCTGGGTCACATGGTAGTTCTATTTTTAAATTTTTAGGAAACCTCCATACTGTTCTCCATAGTGGCTGTATCAATTTACATTCCCACCAGCAGTGCAAGAGGGTTCCCTTTTCTCCACACCCTCTCCAGCATCTATTGTATATAGATTTTTTGATGATAGCCAGTGTGAGGTGATAACTCATTGTAGTTTTGATTTGCATTTCTCTAATAAGTGATGTTGAGCATCCTTTCATGTGTTTCTTGGCAATCTGTATATCTTCTCTGGAGAAATGTCTATTTAGGTCTTTTGACCATTTTTGGATTGGGATGCTTCTTTATTGAAGCTGCATAAGCTGTTTGTATAATTTGGAGATTAATCCTTGGTCAGTTGCTTCATTTGCAAATGTTTTCTCCTATTCTGAGGGTTGTCTTCTCATCTTGTTTATAGTTTCCTTTGCTGTGGAAAAGCTTTTAAATTTCATTAGGTCCCATTTGTTTATTTTTGTTTTTATTTCCATTCCTCTAGCAGGTGGGTCAAAAAGGATCTTGCTGTGATTTATATCACAGAGTGTCCTGCCTATGTTTTACTCTAAGAGTTTTATGGTGTCCAGTCTAACATTTAGGTCTCTAATCCATTTTAAGTTTATTTTTGTGTATGGTGTTAGGAAGTGTTCTAATTTCATTCTTTTACATGGAGCTTTCCAGTTTTCCAAGCACCACATATTGAAGAGGCTGTCTTTTCTCCATTGTATATTCTTGCCTCCTTTATCAAATACAAGGTGACCATATGTGTGTGGGTTTATCTCTGGGATTTCTATCCTGTTCCATTGACCTATATTTCTGCTTTTGTGCCAGTACCATACTGTCTTGATTACTGTAGCTTTGTAGTATAGTCTGAAGTTCAGGAGCATGATACCTCCAACTCCATTTTATCTTTCTCAAGATTGCTTTGGCTATTCAGGGTCTTTTTTGTTTCCATACAAATTGTGAATGTTTTTGTTCTAGTTCTGTGAAAAATGCCATTCGTTGTTTGATAGGGATTGCACTGAATCTGTAGATTGCTTTGGGTAGTACAGTCATTTTCATAATGTTGATTCTTCCAATCCAAGAACGTACTATATCTCTCCATCTGTTTGTATCATCTTTGATTTCTTTCATCAGTGTCTTATAATTTTCTGCAGACAGGTCTTTTGTCTCCTAAGGTAGGTTTATTCCTAGGTATTTTTTGATTTTTGTTGCAATGGTAAATGGGAGTGTTTCCTTAATCTCTCTTTCAGATATTACATCATTAGTGTATAGGAATGCAAGAGATTTCTGTGCATTCATTTTATATCCTGCTACTTTACTAAATTCATTGATTATCTCTAGTAGATTTCTGGTAGCATCTTTGGGATTCTCTAGGTATAGTATCATGTCATCTGCAAACAGTGACAGTTTTACTTCTTCTTTTCTGATTTGGATTCCTTTTGTTTCTTTTTCTTCTGTGATTGCTGTAGCTAAAAATTCCAAAAGTATGTTGAATAATAGTGGTGAGAGTGGACAACCTTGCTTTCTTACTGATATTAGTGGAAACGGTATCAGTTTTTCACCATTGAGAACAATGTTGGCTGTGGGTTTCTCATATGGCCTTTATTAGGTTGAGGTAAGTTCCCTCTATGCCCACTTTCTAGAGAGGTTTTAACATAAATCAGTGTTGAATTTTTTCGGAAAATTTTTCTGCATCTATTGAGATTATCATATGGTTTTTCTCCTTCAATTTGTTAATATGGTGTATCACATTGATTGATTTGCTTATATTGAAAAATCCTTGCATTTCTGGGGTAAACCCCACTGACCATGGTGTACGATCCTTTTAATGTGCTGTTGGATTCTGTAAGCTAGTATTTTGTTGAGAAATTTTGCATCTATGTTCATCTGTGATGTTGGTCTGTAGTTTTTCGTATGTAACATCTTTGTCTGGTTTTGGTATCAGGGTGATGGTGGCCTCATAGAATGAGTTTGGGAGTGTTCCTCCCTCTGCTATATTTTGGAAGAGTTTGAGAAGGATAGGTGTTAGCTCTTCTCTAAATGTTTGGTAGAATTCACCTGTGAATCCATCTGGTCCTGGGCTTCTGTTTTTGGAAGATTTTAATCACAGTTTCAATTTCAGTGCCTATGATTGGTCTGTTTATATTTTCTATTTCTTCCTAGTTCAGTCTCAGGAGGTTGTGCTTTTCTAAGAATTTGTCCATTTCTTCCAGGTTGTCCATTTTCTTGGCATATAGTTGCTTGTAGTAATCTCTCATGATCCTTTGTATTTCTTCAGTGTCAGTTGTTACTTCTTTTTCATTTCTAATTCTATTGATTTGTGTCTTCTCCCTTTTTTTCTTGATGAGTCTGGTTAGAGGTTTATCAATTTTGTTTATCTTCTCAAAGAACAAGCTTTTAGTTTTATTGATTTTAGCTATTGTTTCATTCATTTCTTTTTCATTTATTTCTGATCTGGTCTTTATGATTTCTTTCCTTCTGCTAACTTTGGGGTTCTTTTTGTTCTTCTTTCTCTAATTGCTTTAAGTGTAAGGTTAGGTTGCTTATTTGAGATGTTTCTTGTTTCCTGAGGTAAGATTGTATTGCTCTAAACTTCCCTTGTAGAGCTGATTTTGCTGTAGCCCATAGATTTTGGATTGCCATGTTTTCATTGTCAGTTGTTTTTAGGTATTTTTTTATTTCTCTTTGATTTCTTCAGTGATCTCTTGGTATTTAGTAGTGTATTATTTAGCTTCCATGTGTTTGTATTTGCCACATATTTTTTTCCTGTAACTGATATCTAGTCTCATAGCATTGTGGTCAGAAAAGATACTTGATACAATTTCAATTTTCTTAAATTTACCAAGGCTTAATTTGTGACCCAAGATATGATCTACCCTGGAGAATATTCCATGAGAGCTTTAGAAGAAAGTGTATTCTGTTGTTTTTGTATGGAATGTCCTATAAATATCAATTGTCCATCTTGTTTAATGTATCATTTAAAGCTTATGTTTCCTTATGTATTTTCATTTTGCGTGATCTGTCCATTAGTGAAGGTGGTGTCTTAAAGTCCCCTAGTACTGTTGTGTTACTGTCAATTTCCCCTTTTATTGCTGATAGAATTTACCTTATGTATTGAGGTGCTCCTATGTTGGGTGCATAAATATTTATAAATGTTATATCTTCTTCTTGGATTGATCCCTTGATCATGAGGAAGTGTCCTTCTTTGTCTCTTGTAATAATTTTTATTTTAAGGTCAATTTTGTCTGATATGAGAATTGCTACTCCAGCTTTCCTTTGATTTCCATTTGCATGGCATATCTTTTTCTGTCCCCTCACTTTCAGTCTGTATGTGTCCCTAGGTCTGAAGTGGGTCTCTTGTAGACAGCATAAGTACAGGTCTTGTTTATGTACCCATTCAGCCACTCTGTGTCTTTTAGTGGAGCATTTAATCCATTTACATTTAAGGTATTTATTGTTATGTGTATGCCTACTACCATTTTTTAAATTTTGGGGGGGTTTGTTATTGTAGGTGTTTTCTTTCTCATATTTCCTCCCTAGAGAAGTTCCTTTAGCATTTGTTGTAAAGCTGGTTTGGTGGTGCTGAATTCTGTTAGCTTTCACTTGTCTGTAAAGATTTTAATTTCTCTGGCAAATCTGAATGAGATCCTTGCTGGGTAGAGTAATCTTAGTTGTAGGTTTTTCTCTTTCATCTCTTTAATTATGTTCTGCCAGTCCCTTCTGGCTTGCAGAGTTTCTGCTGAAAGATCAGCTGTTAACTTTATGGGGATTCCCTTGTATGTTTTTTGTTGCTTTTCCCTTGCTGCTTTTAATAGTTTTTCTTTGAATTTAATTTTTGATAGTTTGATTAATAAGTGTCTTTGCATGTTTCTCCTTGGATTTTTCCTATATGGGACTCTGCACTTCCTGGACTTGATTGACTGTTTCCTTTCCCATATTAGGGAAGTTTTCAACTATAGTCTCTTCAAATATTTTCTCAGTCCCTTTTATTTTGCTTCTTCTTCTGGGACCCCTATATTTCAAATGTTGGTGCATTTAATGTGGTCCCAGAAGTCTCTGAGACTGTTCTCAATTCTTTTCATTCTTTTTTATTCTGCTCTATTGTAGTTATTTCCACTATTTTATCTTCCAGGTCACTTATCTGTTCTTCTGCCTCAGTTATTCTGCTATTGATTCCTTCTAGATAATTTTTAATTTCATTTATTGTGTTGTTCATCATTGTTTGTTTGCTCTTCTTCTAGGTCCTTTTTAAATGTTTCTTGTATTTTCTCCATTCTATTTCCAAGATTTTGTATCATCTTTATTATCATTATTCTGAATTCTTTTCAGGTAGGCTGCCTATTTCCTATTCATTTGTTTGGTCTGGTGAGTTTTTACCTTTCTCCTTCTTCTTCTGTGTATTTCTCTGTCTTTTCATTTTGCTTAACTTACTGTGTTTCGGGACTCCTTTTTGTAGGCTGCAGGTTCATAGTTCCCATTGTTTTCCTGGTATGCCCCCAGTGGCTAAATTTGGTTCAATGGGTTGTGTAGGCTTCCTGGTGGAGGGGACTGGTGCCTTTGTTCTGGTGGATGGGCTGGATCTGGTCTTTCTGGTGGGCAGGACTGCATCTGGTGGTGTGTTTTGGGGTGTCTGTGAACTTATTATGATTTTAGGCAGCCTCTCTGTTAATGGGTCAGGTTGTGTTCCTGTCTTGCTAGATTTTTGGCATAGGTTGTTCAGCACTGTAGCTTGCTGGTTGTTGAGTGGAGCTGGGTCTTTACGTTGAGATGGAGATCACTGAGAGAGCTTTTGCCATTTGATATTACATGGGGCCAGGAGGCCTCTAGATCAATGTCGTGAACTCAGCACTCCCACCTCTGAGGCTCCAGCCTGACACCCAGCCCCACAGCCTAGAAGAAAAGGGAGAAAAAGAAAGAAAGAAAGAAAGGAAGGAAGGAAGGAAGGAAGGAAGAAAGGAAGGAAGAAAGAAAGAAAGAAAGAAAGAGAGAGAGAAAGAGAGAAAGAAAGAAAAATAAAATAAAATAAAGTTATTAAAATAAAAAATATATTATTAAAAATAAAAAATTAGAAAATAATATAAAAGAAGAGAGAAAGAAATAAAAAAGAGAGCAATCAAACTAGAAAACAAATCCACCAGTGATAACAAGTACTAAAAACTTTACTAACAGAAAAAAAAAAAATGACAAACACAACCCTAGGACAAATGGTAAAAGCAAAGCTATACAGACAAAATCACACAAAGAAGTGTACACATATGCACTCACAAAAGGAGAAAAGGGGGAAATATATATATATATATATATATATATATATAAAAGAAAAAGAAAGAGAGCAACCAAATCAATAAACAAATCTACCAATGATAATAAGCCCTAAATACTAAACTAAGATAAACATAAAACCATAAATAAATTAGATGCAGAAAGCAAGCCCCAAGTCTACAGTTGCTCCCAAATTCCACTGCCTCAATTTTGGGACGATTCATTGTCTATTCAAGTATTCCACAGATGCAGAGTACATCAATTTGATTGTGGAGATTTAATCCACTGCTCCTGAGGCTGCATGGAGAGATTTTCCTTTCTCTTCTTTGTTCCCACAGCTCCCGGGGTTCAGCTTTGGATATGGCCCTGCCTCTGCATGTAGGTCACCTGAGGGCATCTGTTCCCTGCCCAGACAGGACGAGGTTAAAGGAGCAGCTAATTAGGGGGCTCTGGCTCACTCAGGCCAGGGGCAGGGAGGGGTATGGAATGCAGGGCCAGCCTGCAGCAGTGGAGGCCAACGTGACATTGCACCAGCCTGAGGCGCGCCATGTGTTCTCCCAGGGAAGTTGTCCCTGGATCACCGGACCCTGGCAGTGGCGGGCTGCACAAGCTCTCGGGAGGGGATGTGTGGATAATGACCTGTGCTTGCACATAGTCTTCTTGGTGGCTTCAGCAGCAGCCTCAGTGTTTTATGTCCATCTCTGTGGTCTGTGCTGATAGCCGAGGTTCACACCCATCTCTGGAGCTCATTTAGGTGGTGCTCTGAATCCCCTCTCCTTGAACACCCTGAAACAATTGTCTCTTGCCTCTTAGGCAGGTCCAGACTTTTCCCCAGACTCCCTCCCAGCTAGCTGTGGCGCACTAGTCCCCTTCAGGCTGTGTTCACACAGCCAACCCCCATCCTCTCCCTGGGATATGACCTCCGAGCCCGAGCCTCAGCTCCTATCCCCCTAACACCCCAGCAGGTGAGCAGACAAGCCTCTCAGGCTGGTGAGTGCTGGTTGGCACTGATCCTCTGTGCAGGAATCTCTCCACTATGCCCTCTACACCCTGTTGTTGAGCTCTCCTCCTGGCTCTGAAGATGCCCCCTCCATGCCCACTCGCTGTCTCCACCAGTTAAGGGGCTTCCTAGTGTGTGGAAACTTTTCCTCCTTCACAGCTCCCTCCCAGGGGTGCTGGTCCCATCCCTATTCTTTTATCTCTAGTTTTTCTTTTTTTTCTTTTGGACTACCAAGGTATGTGGGGAGTTTCTTGCCTTTGGGGAAGTCTGAGGTCTTCTGCCGGTATTCAGTAGGTGTTCTATAGGAGCTGTTCCTTATGTAGATGTATTTTTGATGTATTTGTGGGGAGGAAGGTGCTCTCCACATCTTACTCCTCCACCATCTTGAAGCTTCCACTTAAATTCAAGTTTTTTAATTAACCTTAAATAGATTCTCAGACTCCAGATGGTTGCTTTAACTATTCACTGCCTAAATGTTCTGATAAGTCTAAACAAAGATCAATGTGCTATAAAATTACAGGAGATATAAAAAGAAATGACCTCCCTCAATTGGATTATTAAAATTGAAAAATTGATTTTTTACATGAATTCAAGACAGCCAATAACTTGTTCCTTTCCTCTTCTTTGAATCAATGAAGCAACAAATATGTACTGGAAGCCTCCTATAGCCAAGGCTCTGTAACTAAAGCTACGGAACCTCTAGAGATTTGTCAGTTACCCAAATGGATCCTCATCTGGTTGAATGGTGGGGAAACGGGGTACAGTCCTTTCAGGACTGTGATTAGAGTAGCCCTTACTGAGTGAGTCTCTTATTTGAATTTCCCACCATTGTAATGGCATCTACCTATCTATAATCTCTCCCTCTCTCTCTCTCCCCCCTCATCATGTCACTAAAATGATTTAACAATAACTTGTCAATTGGAGATAGAATCCAGCAGACATTTTATCAACAGTTCATGCAATAAATGGTCAGTGCCTAGTACAAGAAGAGGAAGAGAAGGGAAAAAAAATACCAATTGAGGGTTTGCTATATGTTGTATGCTTTATATACGTTTCCTCATTTAATCCTCACAATAATCCTATGTGGTACACACTATTATATCTATTTTATTAGTGAGAAGACTGAAGTTAGGAAAGGCTAAGAAACTTGCCAGAGTCATAACTAAGCACTTACAGCATCACTGTTTTTTATGAGGTCTCTACATGTGTATTACTGCTTCGTTCGTAATTACCAAGCCGACTACAGCTCTCCCCCAAACTGTTGCAAAGCATTGAGAAGCAATACTGCATATGAATAAGAGGTTGGGTTTCAGAGTCAGGCCTGCATTAAAGTCTGTGTTCTTCCACTTACTCAAACAGGATTTGGGGCAAGTTATTTAACCTCTCTAGGTCTCAGTTTCCACATTTGTAAAAGGAGAAAACAGTTTACTTCATCACAAGGTCATATGAGAAAATACATATAAAATACTTAGCCCAGAGCATGCTGTATTAATACCAAAAATGTATAGAGTGGCTATTATGTGCCAGGCATTGTGTTAAGAGTTTAAGCTCTCTCAATCACTGAGTTCAGTAAATATTCATTGCAACTAATATTTCTTTGTTGGAATAACCTAGCCATGTATAAACATTGTTTGGTACTCCCCAGTTTCTAAAATCTTTATCTGACTGGCTTATCTTGGGCTTCAAAAAGACTTTTCTTTCTTTACCACATTTAAAAATAGTCTTCATCAATGTTGTTACCTATGACCCTAGCACCACTCAGTATAGGTTTCTGTAGTATCTACAACTAAGAAACAAGCTATCTACAAAATAAGACTTTAGAAGTGAGTTGTAAGGTAATAGCTACTTGAAAATCTGGTTCTGTCAATATTATGAATTCAGTGACAGAAAGCATGTTCTTGGTCAACCTAACAATGAAATTGAATAAACAACACATGGCCATTCCAATCCACAGAACAGGCTGAACGCTAAAATGGCCAAAAGAAAACCAGCCCTGCGGATGTTTAATTCAGATGCCACATGAACAAAATAACAATAGATAACAAAAATTTTGTTCTTATTTTGTGCCAGACACTAAGTGTTTTGAATTTATTAGTAAATTTAATCCTCACAACATCCTATGGTATAAATACTATTATTATTATCATCTCCGTTGTATATACTTAGCACGACTTGAACAAAGGTGGGTTAGCTCTAAAGTCCATGATTCTAACCACTACACAGCAAACTCTACATAGTATTACAGGAAAATATAGTGTATAAATTCTTTAGCTATAATAGAATCAAGTAGCAGATTTACTAGCTCATCATTTAAATCTAATTTCTTTATTCCATGAGCCCATAGCTCAATAAACTAACTATTACAGATCTTAGGCAATGCAAAACCTGATTTGAAAATATATTAAAATTCAGGGAACTTCCCCCACTCCCATTCCCATTATTGCATTAATCAACAGAAAGTTCTACTCAACTGTAGACATCATCTTTCATTTGGAAAATTCGGTTTGCTGTGGTTAATTTTTTAATGCCTCAGATTTAGCTTCAATTACCAATGAAAAATGACAGATCTTGTATATTAAATATTAAAACATTCCTGTAAGATTGCATATAGTCTCTTCTTCTCTTTTAAAAAATAGCATAACTTCAGCTTAGATTGCTACCATCTATATTTCAACTCTGCACCAAATCTTCCTTTTGCTAAAAGCAAAATCTTTGTGGTTAGAATTGACCATAGAAATATTAAGAAGCCCAATAATCAATACCTTTGGACAATAAGTGATTCTGTAAATTAGTAATTTGTCAAAAGATGTAAGGAGAGTTTTCTCAAAGGAGAACTAAGCATAGTACCTCAGAGCTTGTCAGGGTTATTGTCTTTAATGGGCAAGATTGCACTGACAGGCTGAAATCTTAGGTAATAGCAAAGCTAAATTAATTCACAGGAAATGACACTAAGAAGTAGCCAGAAAAATTAAGAACTCTTACAGTCAATTTAGTTTAACAGCCAGATATTGTGATGTCACCAGATCGGCCCATAATAATGAATGGTCCCCTAGAAGGAAAAGAAGCTATAAGTTACATAAAACTTAAGTAAACAATTTTCAGGGCCTTTCATGTAAAGATTTTAAATTTTTGATAGCACTCAAAGTTCTACTTTAACATTTTCCTACAGATTCTTGCCTAAAAGACCAGTATATCTTAAACTAAAAATCCTTTTTGTACTTTAAAAATTACTAAAGTTCCTTGGGTTAGATCCAAGATGGCCTGCCTCAATGCCATATTCAATTATGTATCAAATAGTTTTATTGTAAATTTCATTTATTAATCAAGTCATAAATTTATTCCACAAATGTTTGCCACTCATTATGGTTCAGTCAGTATATTTGGCACTGAGTATATAGAGGGGAATAATAAAGACAACTCTGCAATGTCAGCCAATCCTATCTTAAAGAGAAATTGACATATTAAAGGAAAGCAATAATAACTCTTCTCAATATACAAAATGGTTTTCACAAATATTATTTTATCTTTAGAACTTTTCTGTAAGGAAGCTAATGCCTTATCCTTTTTACATATGAAGAAAAGGAGGCTCAAAATTTTCATGTAAATTGCTAAGGGTATCTGCTAATAAAGGAAACAGAACTTAAACTTGGAAATTCAACTACAAAATTATCACACTGTATATTGTTTCAGTGTACAAGAGGGAAATGGATGATGGGCCTGTAAATGAAACCTCAAATATTTAACCAATTAAGGATAATTTTTCTCATTGAACCTCTAAGGAAAAAGATAAGAGCAACACTGAATACTGGGAAATGTGTCTAACCACCTAAATCTTAACTTTCAGCTAGTTCTTCTCTTGTAAGAGCTAGGGCTTCCCACCATCTCAGCAGGGGTGAGACATGGGGATAATTTTGTTCTACTTCCAATATCTCATACTTGGAATACCCTCCTGCTGACCTCAATATCCTGATTTTCCATCTTTTATATTGCCACACACCATACCATTTCTCCCAATCTCCCATTCCCTTCATGGCTTTATCTGCTTCCTTAGCTAACTTTATAGCCATAATCAGTCATTTCCAAACTGCTTGTAGTACCATAAAATCTTTGTCCCTTGACTCCTCAAAATCAAAAACTATGATGACTGGGCCCACATCTTTGTTCCCTGGCCTCTCTGTTTCTCATCTTATTCTTCTCTTATTTCCTCCATCGTGCTTTTTCCACTTCAGCTGTTTGACAACATTTCTACATTTCCCAAGGCTACAGTCCCATTCTCATTGCTTAAATTCAATCCCCACCATCATCTCAGCTCTCAGGTGTTGACTTAACCTCTCATCAGGACACTGGAAAACAAGGATTTGTGGACCATAGTCTAAGATCAAATTTTGAAGGCAGATGATTGATGACAGAATATGGAGCAAGGAAGGGGAGAGAAATGACCAGCAGCCTTTGTATTAGCTCTAAGACTAGAAATATATATGAAAGGTACAAGTAGGTTTAACGTCTCAAGGAATGTTATATGGTGGGAGAAAATGTCAGTATCTGAAATAGGAATACCAATTGGTAGGGGATCTTAAAGTACCATGGTTGAAAGCCAATTGATTGGGACTATATTCTGTTCTTACAAGGTAAGTTATGTGATTTTTTTTAATGTCAAAAGAGAATGATGAGGAGGAGGGAAACATAATGAAGACCAATAAAGGGGCCAGAGCTTTCCCTGTTTTCACCCTCCCTCTCTCCAGATTTTCCTCTTCCTTTTGTTGTTAGCAAGTTGAAGTTTCCATTATAACATTAAGATGCTATTTTCAACAAGATATGTATACATAACCAAAAACCTATATTTGTATTTAGCTTTTTAATAAAAGATATCATATCGAATACATGCATGTGATGTTCATTAATAACTGAAGACAACTGTTCCATGATTTGACCTCATTGGAATTTATTATCATGTTTCAAATAATGCTGGACTTCTTATCCTAATATAACCCAGGATTAGCAGTTTATGAGTGTAATGAATACTTACAGGATATTCTGCCAAGCACCACTGCATTGCCTTCTGGAAAGGAGTCCAGTCCAGTGGGGACAATTATGGGCTCTAATACCAAGTTGTCTGGTGTCAAATATAATTTCTATCATATCTTTCTTAAATAACAAAAGTGTCTACTATCTCTTAGCCTCTATATTCTCTATATAAATTTAAAGAGTTAAAAACACTACTTTCCTCATAACATAGTTAAGAATTAAATGAGAGAAGCAAGAAAAACTACAATCCTGTAGCCTATGGAATTCAAACCACATTCACATAAAGATAGACAAAATGAAAAGGCAGAGGACTATGTACCAGATGAAGGAACAAGATAAAACCCCAGAAAAACAACAAAATGAAGTAGAGATAGGCAACTTTCTAGAAAAAGAATTCAGAATAATGATAGTGAAGATGATACAGGACCTCGGAAAAAGAATACACACAAAGATCAAGAAGATGCAAGAAATGTTTAACAAAGACCTAGAAGAATTAAAGAACAAACACCTAAAATGATTAAATAACAAACAAACAGAGATGAATACAATGACTGAAATGAAAAATACACTAGGAGGAATAAATAGCAGAATAACTGAGGAAGAAGAACAGATAAGTGACCTGTAAGACTGAATGGTGGAAATCACTGCTGTGGAACAGAATAAAGAAAAAAGAATGAAAAGAAATGAAGACGGCCCAAGAGATTTCAGGGACAACATTAAATGCACCAACATTCGCATTATAGGGGTTCCAGAAGAAGAAGAGAGAGAGAAACGACCTGAGAAAATATTTGAAGAGATTATAGTTGAAAACTTCCCTAACATGGGAAAGCAAATAACCACCTAAGTCCAGGAAGTGCAGAGAGTCCCAGGCATGATAAACCAAAGTAGAAACACGCTGAGACACATAGTAATCAAACTGACAAAAATTAAAGACAAACTATTAAAAGCAACAAGGGAAAAATGACAAATAACATACAAGAGAACTCTCATAAGGTTAACAGCTGATTTTCAGCAGAAACTCTACAAGCCAGAAGAACATAGCACGATATATTTAAAGTGATGAAAGGGAAGAAACTACAACCAAGATTGCTCTACCCAGCAAGGATCTCATTCAGATTCGATGGAGAAATCAAAAGCTTTATAGACAAGAAAAAGTTAAGAGAATTCTGTACCAACAAACCAGCTATACAACAAATGCTAAATGCACTGTTTTAAGTGGGAAACACAAGAGTGGAAAAGGACCTACAAAAACAAACCCAACAAAATTAGGAAAATTGTAATAGGAACATACATATCAATAATTACCTTAAATGTGAATTGATTAAACACTCCAACCAAAAGTTACAGGCTCGCTGAATAGATACAAAAATACAACACATATATTCTGCCTACAAGAGACACACTTCAGACCTAGGGACACATACAAACTGAAAATGAGGAGATGGAAAAAGATACTCCCTGAAAATGGAAATCAAAAGAAAGCTGGAGTAGCAATACTCATATCAGATAAAATAGACTTTAAAATAAAGAATGTTACAAGAGACCAGGAAAGACACTACATAATGATCAAGGGATTGATCCAAGAAGAAGATATAACAATTATAAATATATATGCACCCAACATAGGAGCACCTCAATACACAAGGCACCTGTTAACAGCTATGAAAGAGGAAATTGACAGTAACACAATAATAGTGGGGGACTTTAACACCTCACTTACACCAATGGACAGATCATCCAGACGAAAATTAATAAGGAAGCTAAAGCTTTAAATGACATAATAGACCAGATAAATTTAATTGATATTTACAGGACATTCCATCCAAACACAGCAGATTACACTTTCTTATCAAGTGCACACAGAACACTCTTCAGGATAGATCACATCTGGGGTCATAAAACAAGCCTCAGTAAACTTAAGAAAATTGAAATCATATCAAGTATCTTTTCTGATCACAAAACTATGAGATTAGAAATCAATTACAGGGAAAAATAAACGTAAAAAACACAAACACATTGAGGCTAAGAAAACGTTACTAAAAAACCAAGAAATCACTGAAGAAATCAAAGAGGAAATCAAAAAATACCTAGAGAAAAATAACAATGGAAACACGATGATCCAAAACCTATGGGATGCATCAAAAGCAGTTATAAGAGAGAAGTTTATAGCAATACAAGCCTACCTCAAGAAACAAAAAAAGTCTCAAATAAACAATCTAAATTTACACCGATAGGAACTAGAGAAAGAAGAACAAACAAAACCCAAAGTTAGTAGAAGAAAAGAAATCATAAAAATCAAAGCAAAAATAAATGAAACAGAAAAAAGGAAAAAAATAGCAAAGATCATTAAAACTAAAAGCTGGTTCTTTGAGAAGATAAACAAAAATGATAAACCTTTAGGCAGACTCATCAAGGAAAAGAGGGAGAAGACTCAAATCAATAAAATTAGAAATGAAAAAGGAGAAGTTACAACAGACACCGCAGAAATACAAAGCATCCTAAGAGACTACTACAAGCAACCCTATGCCAATAAAATGGACAACCTGGAAGAAATGGACAAATTCTTAGAAAGTATAACCTTCCAAGACTGAACCAGGAAGAAATAGAAAATATGAACAGACTAATCACAAGTAATTAACTAGAAACTGGGATTAAAAATATTCCAAAAAACAAAACTCTAGGACCAGATAGCTTCACAGGTGAATTCTGTCAAACATTTACAGAAGAACTAACACCCATCCTTCTCAAACTCTTCCAAATAATTTCAGAGGAAGGAACACTCCCAAACTTATTCTACGAGGCCACCATCACCCTGATGCCAAAACCAGACAAAGATACTACAAAAAAAGAAAATTAGAGACTAATATCACTGATGAACATAGATGCAAAACTCCTCAGCAAAATGCTAGCAAACAGAGTCCAACAACACATTAAAGGATCATACAGCATGATCAAGTGGAATTTATCCCAGGGACGCAGGAATTCTTTAACATACACACATCAATCAATGTGATACACCATATGAACAAATGGAAGAATAAAAACCATATGATCATCTCAATCGATGCAGTAAAAGCTTTTGACAAAATTCAACACCAATTTATGATAACAACTCTCCAGAAAGTGGGCATAGAGGGAAGCTGCCTCAAGATAATTAAGGCCATATACGATGAACCCACAGCAAACCTCATTCTCAATGGTGAAAAACTGAAAGCATTTCCTCTAAGATCAGGAGCAAGACAAGGATGTCCACTCTTGCCACTATTATCCAACATAGTTCTGGAAGTCTTAGCCATGGCAATCAGAGAAGAAAATGAAAAAAAGGAATACAGATTGGAAAAAAAGAAGTAAAACTGTCATTGTTTGCAGATGACATGACACTATACATAGAGAATCCTAAATCTATTTAGAATTTAAGAAATCCTGAAAGAAAGCCACCAGAAAACTACTAGAGCTAATCAATGAATTTGGTAAAGCTACAGGATACAAAATTAATGCACAGAAATCTCTTACATTCCTATACACTAACAATGAAAGATCAGAAAGAGAAATTAAGGAAACAATCCCATTCACCACTGCAAGAAAAAGAATAAAATACCCAGGAATAAACCTACCTAAGGAGGTAAAAGATCTGTACTCAGAAAACTATAAGACTCTGATGAAAGTAATTAAAGATGGCACAAACAGGCGCTTCCCTGGTGGCTCAGTGGTTGAGAGTCCACCTGCCAATGCAGGGGACACGGGTTCGTGCCCTGGTCCAGGAAGATCCCACATACCATGGAGTGGCTGGGTCCGTGAGCCATGGCCACTGAGTCTGTGCGTCCAGAGCCTGTGCTCCACAACGGGAGAGTCCACAGCAGTGAGAGGCCCGCATACCAAAAAAAAAAAAAAAAAAAAATATGATGACACAAACAGATAGAGAGATATACAATGTTCTTGGTTTGGAAGACTCAATGTTGTGAAAATGACTATACTACCCAAAGCAATCTACAGATTTAATGCAATCCCTATCAAATTACCAATGGCATTTTTTACAGAACTAGGACAAAAAAATCTTATAATTTGTATGAAGACACAAAAGACCCCAAATAGCCAAAGAATCTTGAGGGGAAAAAAACAGAGCTGAAGGAATCAGACTCCCTGACTTCAGACTAAACTACAAAGCTATAGTAATCAAGACAATATGGTACTGGCACAAAAACAGAAATATAGATCAATGGAACAGGAGAGAAAGCTCAGAGATAAACCCACACACCTATGGTCAACTAATCTATGTACAACAAAGGAGGCAAGGATATACAATGGAGAAAAGACAGTCTCTTCAATAAGTGGTGCTGGGAAAACTGGACAGCTACATGTAAAAGAATGAAATTAGAACACTCCCTAACACCATACACAAAAATAAATTCAAAATAGATTACAGACCTAAATATAAGACCAGACACTGTAAAACTCTTAGAGGAAAACACAGGAAGAACACTCTTTGACATAAATCACAGCAATACCTTTTTGAGCCACCTCCTAGAGTAATGGAAAGAAAAACAAAAATAAACAAATGGGATCTAATGAACTTAAAAGCTTTTGCACAGCAAAGGAAACTATAAACAAGACAAAAAGACAACCCTCAGAATGGGAGAAAATATTTGCCAATGAATCAATGGACAAAGGATTAATGTCCAAAATATATAAACAGCTCATGCAGCTCAATATTAAAAACATAAACAACCCAATCAAAAAACTTTCAGGGGCTTCCTTGTTGGCACAGTGGTTAAGAATCCAACTGCCAATGCAGGGGACACTGGTTCGATCCCTGGCCCATGAAGATCCCACATGCCATGGAGCAACTAAACCCATGTGCCACAACTACTGAGCCTGCACTCTAGAGCCTGTGAGCCACAACTACTGAGTCTGTGTGCTGCAGCTACTGAAGCCAGTGCACCTAGAGCCTGTGCTCCACAACAAGAGAAGCCATTACAATGAGAAGGCCATGCACTGCAATGAAGAGTAACCCTCAGTTGCCGCAACTAGAGAAAGCCTGCACACAACAACGAAGACCCAATGCAGCCAAGAATAAATTAATAAATAAATTTATTTTTAAAAAACTAATGGGCAGAAAACCTAAATAGATATTTCTCCAAGGAAGACATACAGATGGCCAAGAGGCACATGAAAAGTTGTTCAACATCAGTAATTATTAGAGAAATGAAAATACAAACTACAATGAGGTATCACCTGACACTGTTTAGATTGGGCATCATCAGAAACTCTACAAACAACAAACACTGGAGAGGGTGTGGAGAAAAGGGAACCCTCTTGCACTGTTGGTGGGAATGTAAATTCATACAGCCACTGTGGAGAACAGTATGGAGGCTCCTTAAAAAACTAAATATAGAATTACCATATGGGCCAGGAATCCCACTACTGGTCATATACCCAGAAAAAAACATAATTCAAAAAGACACATGCACCCCAATGTTCATTGCAGCACTATTTACAATAGCCAGGTCATGGAAGAAACCTAAATGCCCATAGACAGATGAATGGATAAAGAAGATATGGTACATATATACAATGGAATATTACTCAGCCATAAAAAGGAATGAAATTGGGTCATTTGTAGAGATGCGGATGGATCTAGAGACTGTCATACAGAATGAAGTAAGTCAGAAAGAGAAAAACAAATATCGTATATTAATGCATGTATGTGGAACCTAGAAAAATGGTACAGATGAACCAGTTTGCAGGGCAGATATAGAGACACAGATGTAGAGAACAAATGTATGGACACCAAGGGGGAAAGTGGCAGGGGGTGGGGGGTTGGTGGTGTGATGCATTGGGAGATTGGGATTGACATATATACACTAATATGTACAAAATAGATAACTAATAAGAACTTGCTATATAAAAATAAATAAATAAATTTTTAAAAGAGTTAAATGAAATGATACAAGTAAATGATTAAGATTGTTCCTGGCATATAGTAAGAACCCAGTAAATTTAATTTGATATTATACTTATTCTAGGAACTTCTTCTCCTTATTCTCAGCCACATGGCGGTGACAGAAACTTACATGATACAAAGAGCAACCTCCCTTGACCCTAGCTGACTGGTCTAGGGTTGAACCCCCACCGTAATAAAGCCCATGAGACTCTTCTCATATTTGAATTGGACTGTCACCAAGACTTGGTGCTAGCTGTTTAGTAAAATGTAAATATCTTTATTAAAATGTTAAGGAAATTTCAGAAAATTACAGTGTGGGAAGGAAAAGATTAAAGTTCTAGTACACTTGAACTTTCTCTTGAATTTCCAGTGGAATGGTTGTTTAAGACTTAAACCTATCTGAGAAAGGAAATTCTCTATGGACAATGCCCCCTACTTCAGACTTGACTTTCTCTTGTCTTCCACAAATTCTTCCTTTTACAAATCGCTCTACAACTCCTCCTTCTTACCTCTCCCAAACTACTACCCCTGAGAAGTATAGTCTATGCCAGTGGTTTCCAATCTGGGGCAATCTTGCTCCCCAGGTAACATTTGAGAATGCTGAGACATTTTTGGTTGTCACAAGTGAAGGGAGTGGTGCTGCTGGCATCTAACGCATAAAGACCAGAGATGCTGCTAAACATCCTACAGTGCAGAGGACAGCCTCCCGTCCCACCAAAAAATTACCTGACCTAAAATGTCAACAATATGGAGGTTGATAAGATCCTGGTCTAAAGTCAAACAGAAATGAAACTTCCCTCCACTAACAGTCAATTCTACCTTTGGTATCAGTTTTTTTCCCATTATTCTATATAAAAGTTTTAATTCCCTTCCTTGTTTACCTGAATCCTACCAGAACCATATAGTGCTACATTAGTCTTAAAGGTGATTTGTTACCATGGGAATGGATTGGGATGATTACACTCATATAAGTCATAATTTAGCTATGATGGAGCCAGAAGGAGGGAGGAAGTTTCCAGTCTCCCCACCATAAGCATATTCCAAGAAGACACATGGGGGAAGGTACATACTCTTAAGAAAATATGTTGAATTATCAAGACAGCTATTGAGATTATTAGTGTTGGAAGAATATTGTTATCGAAATAACAAACTTTTTGTAAACTTGGTGGGTGCTTTAGACAAGGAAAACACTGACCACAAAGTCAGTAAAGATAAATAGGATGATGGGCTACAGTAACAAAAATTCTAGAAGGTAATTAAAAATAGTATTTCAGATGGAGCAAGTGGTGATCCTTGAAGAACTGAAGTATGACTCCTGCCTTATTTCACAAAGGCTATCAATAGGAAGATCTGTAGTGACTATGTCATATTACATGGTCATAATACTGGCTGAAGACAAATTTATGATGAAATATATCTAGAGAACTACATAGATAGGCTTTTTTTAAATACATAGGCCATTATAACATAAAAAGTAGTTAGGGAGGATATTTTTAAATTTATGTTCTTATTGGCTAAAATTTGTAGTAGAAATGAAAGTCGATTGAACAAAACTATAGACTATCTCAACTATGTTGAGATCAGTAAATATAAAAGATACAGATAACTGAGTCAGCCAAGAAGAGGACTGAGTATTCAGAAAAAATGTGGACGATATAAGGAATGCCAAACAAAGATAAATTCGATCAACTTGATCTTTGCAATGGAAAGAAATAGACATCAGGGGGGGTTAGTTGGAAGAGTCATTGGTCTTTGGACACAAAATCAGAGTAAAACTCTCCAACTCTTTCAGAAGAAAATGAGTAAGGCTATATGTAAAGAATTCAAGCCTGAGTTCTTTATCCAAATTCACCATCACATATCCCCTATTCCATTGGATAATACAATCAAAACAATGACAAAGGAAACAATTTACTGGTCCATTATAGAAACTCTGAAGTTACTAGAGAGATAGACACAGATATGGTGTCCAGATCTGCTTTCAAGGAAGGACTTGCTGGCTCTTTTTCAGTTCCTTCCTGGAGCTTTCAAGCCTCCTTGCAGGAGATCACACACTTCCTGGAGCAGCTTGACCAAGCAAGGTCAGGGGACAAAGGACAGCTCATTTCAACCCATTGCAGGATGCTCAGATGCAATGTTTACTCCAAAGTTCCTCACAGGGTTGGCCAAAGTGTTGTTGGACTAGTATTGCAGTTTGGCTACTTCCTCTGCCCCATCCTGCTTCCTCTCCTTTCTTTTTCACCGTAATAAAAATTTTGCATCCCAAACTTCTTAACATCTGCTTCCAGAGAAACCAATCTATGATAATCACGTTTGGAAGAATCTCAGAGGTTCTTAGTCAGACCTTCCACTCAACTGCAATATTTCATAGAGCGTCAAAACATCACTGCCGGGCTTCCCTGGTGGCGCAGTGGTTGAGAGTCTGCCTGCCGATGCAGGGGACGCGGGTTCGTGCCCTGGTCTGGGAGGATCCCACATGCTGCGGAGCGGCTGGGCCCGTGAGCCATGGCCGCTGGGCCTGCGCGTCCGGAGCCTGTGCTCCGCAACGGGAGAGGCCACAACAGTGAGAGGCCCACGTACCG
>NW_006777822.1:97091-157091 GCF_000442215.2 Lipotes vexillifer
TACCGCAAAAAAAAAAAAAAAAAAAAAAAAGGATAACTACACCCCTTTATCATATCACTGGGGTAACTTCTTTCAAAAAAAAAAAAAAAAAAAAAACCATCACTGCCATAGTTTGGTATGAGGAGACAGTGCAGGCTTTGCAATCTCATGCATCCCTGGGTTCTATTACCCCTTACCTCTAATTAGAAATCTGAGTTTAATCCCTCTAAACTATGGTTTCCTTGTCTGTGAAATGATAATACTTATTGCAAAGAATAATTGTGGGGGAAAAATTTTAAATAATTTCTACAAAATGCTTAACTTGGTGCCTGGCTCATAGCAGGTATCCAGTAATTGTCAGCCCTACTCCCTTCCAACAATAGAAAAAAAAAGACCAAATAATTTAAATCTGCCTACAAAACTAGAACTGCCAAAGTTCAGAGATCCTGATTTCTTTGTTGATATGTGTTACATGTTGTTTCTAACATTATGGAGAATAAATTTCCTGGATTACATTTTATAAAGCTAGTTAATAAAGTAACCTGAGGCAGAAAAAATCTATAATAGGAGTAAGGGTGCAGATTTGAAGTAACTCTCAAAGCAGTTGTTTCAAGAAGCACAGCCCCTTGCCCACACATAGACTGAATCTACCCACTCTACTTCATATCCACATCTTACAATAAGAAGTCTCAAGAGGCTGGTCTAAAGTGGACTGTCCTAGTAACTAAGTAGTAAGAATAACTGAAGAGAAAGAGAATTATGGTAGGATATAAGAAGAGCTAAAGTCAAAGAGGGGACTTGGTAATGGTGAGTGTACAATAAAAGGCATTTAGTTATGAAATTCAGCATCAAGTTTTTTCTATACCCAATAGTACTTAAAATGTCTTCCATGTAGCTCTCTATCCTTGACATCAGGGCACATAAGCTTTGCCAACTGAGTGAAAAATATTGACAACTAGATTGTTATAATAATATAGACAGAGGCACTTTCAAAGTGTAAGCTTTCAAAGTGTAAGATTGGTATTCAACTTGGAAAACACAGAACTGGCTATTTCCTCAGGTATCCAGTCACCTTAGAAGCCATGGCACAGAGGAAAGCTTCAGGAGTAGTCTTTTCAGTTTTTATCCCTAGTACATAACACTGTTTTAACCCCACAGCTCCTAAGGAATGAAGCTAGTGTCAAAGATTTAATGCCTTTTCACATTAGTGATGTCAGCACAAAATGGCCATCTTCTCCGAATAATTTATCTTCCCACTGCATAATTTTCTTATCTTTTTTTCTACATTTTGGCTTTTTACTGTAGATGGGGAGGTAAATGGCTGTTAGTCCCCGACAAAACCTGTGGCGCATCCTTCCCATCAATCAATTAAAAATCACTTACCTTACATTCAACATGATTTATTTCTTGTTAATACAATTGTCTCACTATATCCTTCTATTATTATACCTTTAATTCCATTAGCCATTCGCTTAATGCTTGCTTTAAGGCTGACCCTCAAAGAGCTTGGAAGAGAGAGGGAAGTCCTAATAGTGGCTTTGCCAATAAAACTCTGGAAGCTCTTCTCCTAAAACCTTGTAGGTCACGGAAAAGATAGGGCACAGAATGTACCCTGCCTGAAAAGAATAGAGCAATGTCTCATTTACTTGTTCTGATGAATACTGCTTGATGGTTTAAAAATCCTTAAAAGCTCTTATCTTAAAAGTCAACACAATAGGTTCACAATGTATTATCCTACACATTGCATAAGGATTGATGAGACGCTACCAAGCTTTCCTTAAATAAATTTTAAAAGAGGGAGAGGGGAAGCCATTTGTATCGTCTGAAGATTAATGGCTTCCTTGTTTTGGGGTGGGGCAAATGGTAAACCTCTTACATAGTTAAGTGACACAAAAACATTGTAGTATTCTTTCTCATGGTGGTGGAGTTGCATGTTTTCTAGCAAATTTTCTCCATTTGGGTTGAAATTTGAAAGCTCTAAAAAGAAGCCCTTGTACTGCATTTCTAAAATTATACATTGAACAGTTGCTATGATTTTTCTCAGTGAGGAGATTTTCTCCCTTTTTGAAATTTAATTGTATGAATGTCTTCATACAATACACAAGCACATACATTTCTGTATTACTACATATTGGATTAGGTCATATGTAGCAGGCACTATTGCTTGCCAGATAGGCATTTCTCTCTGATTCCTTGAAAACCCTAATCCAGTTTTATTCAGGGGTCCACACTTCAGAAATGGGAATCCCATCCAAAGCCTCAGGGTAAATCTGTTCAGTAAAACCAGTACTGGACATTCCATAGTCCTTGTTGGCCATTGATGTTGGGGCAGGCTTCTAGGACAGGTTTCCTCATTTCTAAAAATAAATGTAAACCATGGATATGTTTATGACTGCATGTGGTGCCTGGAGTTTTGAACGTCATCTTATGGCCTCAGGGAGAGATAGCCAAGAACAAAGCCAACATCCTGGGGATGACAGTGTAGAAAGACAAAGGTATCTTTTTGCTTGAAAGCATAATTTATCTCTGGAATTAATCAAACTGTGTCTACCCTACTTCAACACTTTTTGTTACTTGAAATAATATGTATCTTCATTGGGCTTCCCTGGTGGCACACTGGTTAAGAATCCTCCTGCCAGTGCAGGGGACACAGGTCGGAGCCCTGGTCCGGGAAGATCCCACATGCTGCGGAGCAACTAAGCCCGTGTGCCACAACTACTGAGCCTGAGCTCTAGAGCCTGCAAGCCTCAACTACTGAGCCTGCATGCCACAACTACTGAAGCCCATGCACCTAGAGCCCATGCTTTGCAACAAGAGAAGCCACCACAATGAGAAGCCCATGCACCACAATGAAGAGTAGGCCCCGCTCGCCTCAAATAGAGAAAGCCTGCGTGCAGCAGTGAAGACCAAATGCAGCCAAAAAAAAAAAAAAAAAAAAAAAAAATTTTTAAAAAATGTTTTAAATATATATATTGTTTGCTTAAGCTAGTTAAGTCAGCGTTGACCATTACGTACCGCTGGAGGCATCCTTGCTATACATCACAGGTGCTTTTTAAAAACAAAGTCTTTTGCCACTTAGCCTTATTCCGAATTAACCTATGTGAAGAACCTAGAGTGTGTCATCTGTATTTTTCTCCATGTACACTTAATCATATACAAACACGTATAAATGCATATACATGTATATATACGTATACATGCATACACATTGGCACATAAATATGTGTTAGAGCTTTACCAAAAAAATGAGATTGCATCATTCACATTCTTTTGCCTCATGGTTTTTTCATTCCACAACATTGCATAGAAATTTCTTCAGATCAACTGGTATAATTTTAAATTCAATATAGACTGGATAACATTCATGGCATGAGTATAAAATTTTAATAATTTCCCTATTGATAGTCACTTGCTTCGTTTTTAACTTATTGTTGAATAAACAATGAGCTAACATAAATTTGGGGCATATTTCCTTTCGTACTGGTGCTTTAATTTATGTGGGTTAGATTCTAAGAGTGGACGTTGAAGTAAGTATGTGCTGTCTTTTTAATAATTATTTTCCCAAAAGGTTACTGTGATTCAGTTTCACCAGCAGTACAGGAGAGAAACTTTTCCCAAATGCTCACCAGCACTAGTTTTCACTTTCTAAACTTTTGTCAATCTGTTAGGTGTAGTATGATAGCTCATTTTTACTATAAGTTTTATCTTCCTCTCTGCTAGTAAGTTTCAGCATATTTTTATGTTTCTTAACCATTTGCATTTGTTCCTCTATAAATACATTTTTATCTTCTACCTATTTGCCATTGCTATGTGGCTTGTCCTTTTACTTATAAATTTGTAAGAGTTTTTTTTTAAACATCTTTATTGGAGTGTAGTTGCTTTAGAATGGTGTGTTAGTTTCTGCTTTATAATAAAGTGAATCAGCTATACGTATACATATATCCCCATATCCCCTCCTTCTTGCATCTCCCTCTCACCCTCCCTATCCTACCCCTCTAAGTGGTCACAAAGCACCGAGCCGATCTCCCTGTGCTATGCGGCTGCTTCCTATACCACAATGTTCATTGTAGCTCTATTTACAATAGCCAGGACATGAAAGCAACGTAAGTGTCCATCGACAGATGAATGGATAAAGAAGATGTGGCACATATATACAATGGAATATTATTCAGCCATAAAAAGAAACAAAATGGGGTTATTTGTAGTGAGGTAGATGGACCTAGAGTCTGTCCTACAGAGTGAAGTAAGTCAGAAAGAGAAAAACAAATACTGTATGCTAACACATATATATGGAATCTTAAAAAAAAGAGTTCTTTATGTAATATAAATGACAGCTTTTTGTCATCTGTATTAAATAAATATTATTATAAAATCAATCCCTTGTTTGTGGTTATGGGGTCTTTTCTAAACTTAAGTCTTAAATTGGTAAATATGTCCCTATTTTTTTTCTAGCTTCTAGGTTTACAGTTAATATTAAGAATATTATTTCACCTTGCCCTCACTTCTACCTGTGTTGTACATATAAGCCTGTTTCTGACTTTAAAACCTTAATTTTTTAAAAAAATCCTGTCACATTAAAAAACACATTACATTATACACTACCAAATGTAAAATTGATAGCTTGTGGGAAGGAGCTGCATAGCACAGGAAGTGTTCGTGCTTCGTGACCACCTAGAGGGGTGGGATAGGGAGGGTGGGAGGGAGATGCAAGAGGGAGGAGATATGGGGATATATGTATATGTATAGCTGATTCACTTTGTTATAAAGCAGAAGCTAACACACCACTGTAAAGTAATTACACTCCAATAAAGATGTTAAAAAAAACAACAACATTGCATTAACAACATTCCAACACATAGGAGCAAAAGTAGAATGGGGGTTACCAGGAGCTGGAGGCAGGTGGGAGTGGGAAGCTGTGGTTTAAAGGGTACAGAGTTTCAGTGAAGCAAGATGAAAGTTCTAGAGATTGCTGCACGAAGATGTGGACATATACTTAAAATTTTATTGAATGTGGATTTCATATTATGTGTTTTTTTACCACAATAAACAACTATTTCCCCTAATTTTAAGAGGGGAAAAAATGACGTGTTTTATTACAACTCAGGAGATACCCAAATAATTTTCACAGATAGAAAAGAATATTCAGTAAACAGTGAAAACAAGTATATGTAAATAGTAAAAAGAGAGTTCCCTGGTAGCCTAGTGGTAGGATTCTGGGCTTTCAATGCCATGGCCTGGGCTAAATCCCTGGTTGGGGAACTAAGATCTCACAGGCCACACAGCATGGCCAAAAAAAAAAAAAAAAAAAAAAATTCAACTATTTAAAATAATAATAATCATAAACAATTTGAAAGTAAATTTAGTTCACATATAAAATGTATGTATGTTTTAGACTGTTTTTTCCTTTCTTTCCCATTGTCTCCACCAATATTTAAAACTTTGGGGAAGTTCATGATTATCTTGTATTCAAATTGTCCAGAAAAGCACCTTTAGATAAACATAAAAGGGGAATTAGAAGATTTCAAAATGTGGAAATACTATATGTGCATGACAGATTGAAAATATGTAGGAAATATTACCTCTTCATCCTTCTCCTTTGATGGGTATATGCAAGGCAAAGTATTTTGGGTTCATCCAAACAAGATGCACAATTCAAACCTATTACACATGATGCTCTCTCTGATTGAAAACTACTGTGTCAAGTTAATGGTGTTCTGCCTGATACAATAATTGAAATATCACCTCTGTTAGTTCACTTATTTTGTATGTTTTTGGGTGAGAAAACCATCCTAAAAGTGGTATAATATTTGAAGGGCCATCATGGCTAAGTTGTTGACTGAAGAGACACTATGAGAGGGAATTCTGTACTCCACTCCATTCTCTGGAAGGGCTTTAATTATTTTATGTTTTACATTTATGTCTTCAGTCCATCAGGAATTTATTTTTATATATGGCATAAGAAAGGATTCAATTCAGTTTTATTCCAATTTTATTCTAGTTGAGCTAGCATCATTTGTTAAATATCCCATTTCTTTTAGATATTAAATATAGATTAAATTTTTATATAGAGTCATATCTATATCTGTATTCTCAGTTCTGTCCCACAGGACTTTTTTTGTCTATTTCTATGAAAAATCATATCCTAATCATTAGAGTGACTATTTTATTATGTTCTAATATCTATTACCACTTCTCCCCATCACTATTCTTTTATTATTTGTTTTTTTAGTTTTAATTTTGCTTGTCTGTTCTCATAGATTTATTCTTCCATGTAAAATTTTAAATAATTTTATACCTAATTCTCATACCTCACAGAAAATCTGATATGATGTTTAGTGGAGTTGCATTAAATGTATATGTCAATATTGTGAGAATTGGAATACACAACATTAAATTTTTCCAACCAAATACACGACAAATCTTCCAAGTTGTTCAGATCTTGTTCTATGGCCTTCCATGATTTCTTTATGGTCTACGTAATACAGGTACTGGTCTTATTTGTTAAATGTTTTCTCTAATATTTTACTGTTTTAATTACTATTGTAAATAAATTTGTTTCTCTTTTAGGTTTTAATTTTTACAATAAAGGAAAGCTATTGATTTCTGTAAATTCATCTTATACTCAGTCAACTTATAAATTAGCTTATTAATCCAAATAGGTCATTTTACTAGAGTTTCTTAGATTTTCTGGGTATGTATTTATATTAACAAAAAGAATTAATTCCATCTATTTTTAATGTTTAATGCAAATGTTTTATTATTCTTCTCTTATTGCATTACCTAGACCCTCCAGGATTGTATTGTGTGAGAATGACTGCCAGCACATCTACCTAGTTGCTCATTTTAATTGAAGTGGTTTTAATATTTAGAATACTAGTTGCTTTTTTTTTTTTTTTGCAGTACGCGGGCCTCTCACTGTCGTGGCCTCTCCCATTGCGGAGCACAGGCTCTGGACGTGTAGGCTCAGTGGCCATGGCTCACGGGCCCAGCCGCTCTGCGGCATGTGGGATCCTCCCGGACCAGGGCACGAACTCGTGTCCCCTGCATCGGCAGGCAGACTCTCAACCACTGCACCACCAGGGAAGCCCAATAGTTGCTTTTTAAAAGTAAATAGCCTTTGTTATATTTAGGTAGTTTCCTATATTCTTATTTTACTTAGTGTTTTTATAAAAACTAATAACTTTATCAAATGCCTGTCAGTGTCTAATTACACCATAGGATTTTTCTTTTAATTTACTAATAAATTACATATTAGATTTTTCTAATATTGAACTATCCTCACATTCTAGAAATTAACTATACAAAAATATATTTATCAACATTTCATTTAGAAGTTTACCGTCTAGATTTTTATGAGATTAGTCTAAGTCATCTTTCATAATCTCTCTATCAGATTTTGATATTTAAAAAGTTATTCTGGAGGAGGAGCTTCAAGATGGCAGAAGAGTAAGACATGGAGATCACCTTCCTCCCAGAAATATATCTAGGGCTTCCCTGGTGGTGCAGTGGTTGAGAGTCCACCTGCCGATGCAGGGGACACGGGTTCGTGCCCCAGTCCAGGAAGATCCCACATGCAGTGGAGCAGCTGGGCCCGTGAGCCATGGCCACTGAGCCTGCGCATCCGGAGCCTGTGCTCTGCAACAGGAGAGGCCACAGCAGTGAGAGGCCCGCGTACCACAAAAGAAAAAAAAAGAAATATATCTACGTGTGAAGCAACTCCTACAGAACACCTACTGAATGAAGGCAGAAGACCTCAGACATCCCAAAAGGCAAGAAGCTCCCCACGTACCTGGGTAGGGCAAAAGAAAAAACAAAAAACAGAGACAAAAGAATAGGGACAGGACCCGCACCAGTGGGAGGGAGCTGTGAGGGAGGAAAGGTTTCCACACACTAGGAAGGCCCTTCGCGGGTGGAGACTGCAGGTGGCGGAGGGGGGGAGCTTCGAAGCCATGGAGGACAGCACAGCAACAGGGGTGCGGAGGGCAAAGTGGAGAGACTCCCGCACAGAGGATCGGTTCCGACCAGCATTCACCAGCCCGAGAGGCTTGTCTGCTCACCCGCTGGGGTGGGTGGGGGCTGGGAGCTGAGGCCCGGGCTTTGGTCAGAGCACAGGGAGAGGACTGGGGTTGGATGCATGAACACAGCCTGAAAGGGATAGTGCACCACAGATAGCCGGGAGGGAGTCCGGGAAAAAGTCTGGAGCTGCCGAAGAGACAAGAGACTTTTTATTGCCTCTTTGTTTCCTGGTGCGCGAGGAGAGGGGATTAAGACTACCGCTTAAAGGAGCTCCAGAGACGGGCGTGAGCTGCGGCTATCAGCGATGACCACAGAGACGGGCATGAGACACTAAGGCTGCTGCTGCCGCCAACAAGAAGCCTGTGTGCAAGCACAGGTCACTATCCACACTGCTTCTCCCGGGAGCCTGTGCAGCCTGCCACTGCCAGGGTCCCGTGATCCAGGGACAACTTCCCTGGGAGAACACACGGCGCGCCTTAGGCTGGTGCAACATCACCCCAGGCTCTGCCGCCACAGGCTCACCCTGAACTCTGTACCCCTCTACACCCCCAACCTGAGTGAGCCAGAGCACCTGAATCAGCTGCTCCTTTAACCCCATCTTGTCTTAGCGAAGAACAGATCCCCTCAGGTGACCTACACGCAGAGGCAGGGCCAAATCCAAAGCTGAACACTAGGATCTGTGCGAACAAAGAAGAGAAAAGGAAATTTCTCCCAGCAGCCTCAGGAGCAGCGGATTAAATCTCCACAGTCAACTTGATGTACCCTGGATCTGTGGATTACCTGAATAGACAAAAAATCATCACAAATTGAGGAGGAGGACATCGGGACCAATGATATATATTATTTTTCCCTTTTTCTATTTTTGTGAGTGTGTATGCATATGCTTCTTTGTGTCATTTAGTCTGTATAGATTTGCTTTTACCATTTGTCCTAGGGCTCTGTCTGTCTTTTTTTTTTTCTTTAATATAGTTTTCAGTGCTTGGTATCATTGGTGGATTTGTTTCTTGGTTTGGTCGTTCTTTCTTTCTTTTTTTAAATTACTTTAAAAAATTTTTTAATAATTATTTTTTTATTTTAATAATTTTATTATATTTTATTATATTTTATCATTTTCTTTCTTTTTTTTCTCCCTTTTATTCTGAGTCATGTGGATGACAGGCTCTTGGTGATCCAGCCAGGGGTCAGGGCTGTGCCTCTGGGTTGGGAGAGCCAAGTTCAGGATTGGTCCACCAGAGACCTCCCAGCTCCACATAATATCAAACGGTGAAAATCTCCCAGAAATCTCCATCTCAATGCCAAGACCCAGCTCCACTCAACGACCAGCAAGCTACATTGCTAGACACCGTATGCCAAACAACTAGCAAGACAGGAACACAACACTACCCATTAGAAGAGAGACTGTTTTAAATCATAATAAGGTCAGAGACACCCCAAAACACACAACCAGACATGGGCCAGCCCACCAGAAAGACAAGATCCAGCCTCATCCACCAGAACACAGGCACTAGTCCCCTCAACAAGGAAGCCTACACAACCCACTGAACCAACCTTAGCCACTGGGGGCAGACACCAAAAACAATGGGAATTACGAACCTGCAACCTGTGAAAAGGAGATCCCAAACACAGTAAGTTAAGCAAAATGAGAAGACAAAGAAACATACAGCACATAAGGGAGCAAGGTAAAAACACACCAGACCTAAGAAATAAAGAGGAAATAGGCAGTCTGCCTGAAAAAGAATTCAGAGTAATGCTAGTAAAGATGATCCAAAATCTTAGAAATAGAATGGAGAAAATACAAGAAACATTTAACATGCACCTGTAAGGACTAAAGACCAAACAAACAGTGATGAACAACAAAATAAATGAAATTAAAAATTCTCTAGAAGGAATCAATAGCAGAATAACTGAGGCAGAAGAACGGATAAGTGACTTGGAAGATAAAATTGTGGAAATAACTACTGCACAGCAGAATGAAGAATGAAAAGAATTGAGGACAGTCTCAGAGACTTCTGGTACAATACTAAATGCACCAGCATTCGAATTATAGGGGTTCCAGAAGAAGAAGAGAAAAAGAAAGGGACTGAGAAAATATTTGAAGAGATTATAGTTGAAAACTTCCCTAATATGGGAAAGGAAATAGTTAATCAAGTCCAGGAAGCACAGAGAGTCCCATAGAGGAAAAATCCAAGGAGAAACACACCAAAACACATATTAATCAGGCTATCAAACATTAAATACAAAGAAAATATATTAAAAGCAGCAAGGGGAAAACAACAAATAATAAATAAGAGAAACCCCATAAGGTTAACAGCTGATCTTTCAGCAGAAACACTGCAAGCCAGAAGGGAGTGGCAGGACATATTTAAAGTGATAAAAGGGAAAAACCTACAACCAAGATTACACTACCCAGCAAGGATCTCATACAGCTTTGACAGAGAAATTAAAAACTTTACAGATAAGCAAAAGCTAAGAGAATTCAGCACAACAAAACCACCTTTAAAACAAACGCTAAAGGAACTTCTCTAGGCAGGAAACACTAGAAAAGGAAAAGACCTACAATAACAAACTCAAAACAGTTAAGAAAATCGTAATAGGAACATATGCATTGATAATTACCTTATATGTAAATGGATTAAATACTCCAACCAAAAGACATAAACTGGCTGAATGGAAACAAAAACAAGACCCCTATATATGCTGTCTACAAGAGACCAATTTCAGACCTAAGGATACATACAGATTGAAAGTGAGGGGATGGAAAAAATATTCCATGCAAATGGAAATCAAAAGAAAGGTGGAGTAGCAATACTCATATCAGACAAAATACTGTTTAAAACAAAGACTATTACAAGAGTCAAACAAGGACACTACATAATGATCAAGGGATCAATCCAAGAAGAAGATATAAGAATTGTAAATATTTATGCACCCAACATAGAAGCACATCAATACATAAGGCAAATACTAACTGCCATAAAAGGTGAAATCGACAGTAAAACAATCATAGTAGGGGACTTTAACACTCACTTTCACCAATGGACAGATCATCCAAAATGAAAATAAATAAGGAAACATGAGCTTTAAATGACACATTAAATAAGATGGACTTAATTGAAATGTATAGGACATTCCATCCAAAAACAACAGAATACACATTTTTCTCAAGTGCCATGGAAAATTCTCCAGGATAGATCATATCTTGGGTCACAAATCAAGCCTTGGTAAATTTAAGAAAATTGAAATTTTATCAACTATCTTTTCTGAACACAATGCTATGAGACTAGATAACAATTAGAGGAAAAAAAACTGTTAAAAAAAATAGAAATACATGGAGTCTAAACAAACACAACTTAATAACCAAGAGATAACTGAAGAAATCAAAGAGGAAATTTAAAAATACCTAGAAACAAATGACAATGAAAACATGATGATCCAAAACCTATGGGATGCAGCAAAAGCAGATCTAAGTGGGAAGTTTATAGCAATACAATCCTATCTTAAGAAACAAGACACATCTCAAATAAACAACCTAAACTTACACCTAAAGCAATTAGAGAAAGAAGAAAAACAAAACCCCAAAGTTAGCAGAAAGAAAGAATTCATAAAGATCAGATCAGAAATAAATGAAAAAGAAATGAAGGAAATGATAGCAAAGAGCAATAAAACTAAAAACTGGTTATTTGAGCAGATAAACAAAATTGATAAACCATTAACCAGACACATCAAGAAAAAAAGAGAGAAGACTCAAATCAATAGAAATCGAAATGAAAAAGGAGAAGTAACAACTGACACTGCAGAAATGAAAAGGATCACGAGAGATTACTACAAGCAACTCTATGCCAATAAAATGGACAACCTGGAAGAAATGGACAATTTCTTAGAAATATACAACCTCACAATATTGAACCAGGAAAAAATAGAAAACATGACCAGACCAATCACAAGCACTGAAATTGAAACTGTGATTAAAAATCTTCCAACAAAAAAAAGCCCAGGACCAGATGGCTTCACAGGCGAATTCTATCAAACATTTAGATAAGAGCTAACACCTATCCTTCTCAAACTCTTCCAAAATATAGCAGAGGGAGGAACACTCCAAAACTCATCCTACGAGGCCACCATCACCCTGATACCAAAACCAGACAAAGATGTCACAAAAAAAGAAAACTACAGACCAATATCACTGATGAACATAGATGCAAAAATCCTCAACAAAATACTAGCAAACAGAATCCAACAGCACATTAAAAGGATCATATACCATGATCAAGTGGAGCTTACTCCAGGAATGCAAGGATTCTTCAATATACGCAAATCAATCAATGTGATACACCATATTAACAAATTGAAGGAGAAAAAGCATATGATCATCTTAACAGATGAAGAAAAAGCTTTCAACAAAATTCAACACCCATTTATAATAAAAACCCTCCAGAAAGTAGGCATGGTGGGAACTTACCTCAACATAATCAAGGTCATATATGAAAAACCCACAGCCCACATCATCCTCAATGGTGAAAAATTGAAACCATTTCCACTAATATCAGGAAAAAGACAAGGTTGCCCACTCTCACCACACTTATTCAACATACTTTTGGCAGTTTTAGCCACAGCAATCATGGAAGAAAAAGCAATAACAGGTATCCAAATTGTAAAAGAAGAAGTAAAGCTGTCACTGTTTTCAGATGACATGATACTATACATAGAGAATCCTAAAGATGCTACCAGAAAACTACTAGAGCTAATCAATGAATTTGGTAAAGTAGCAGGATATAAAATTAATGCACAGAAATCTCTTGCATTCCTACACACTAATGATGAAAAATATGAAAGTGAAATTAAGAAAACACTCCCATTTACCATTGAAACAAAATCAAAAAATACCTAGGAATAAACCTACCTAAGGAGACAAAAGACCTGTATGCAGAAAATTATAAGACACTGATGAAAGAAATTAAAGATGATACAAATAGATGGAGAGATATACCATGTTCTTGGATTGGAAGAATAAACATTGTGAAAATGACTATACTACCCACAGCAATCTACACATTTAATGCAATCCATCAAACTACCACTGGCATTTTTCACAGAACTCGAACAAAAAATCTCACAGTTTGTATGGTAACACAAAAGACCCTGAATAGCCAAAGCAATCTTTAGAAAGAAAAATGGAACTAGAGGAATCAGACTCCTGGACTTCAGACTATACTACAACGCTACAGTAATCAACACAGTATGGTACTGGCACAAAAACAGAAATATAGATCAATGGAACAGGACAAAAAGCCCAGAGATAAACCCATGCACATATGGTCACCTTATCTTTGATAAAGGAGGCAAGAATATAAAATGGAGAAAAGACAGCCTCTTCAATAAGTGGTTCTGGGAAAACTGTATAGCTACGTTTAAAAGAATGAAATTAGAACACTCCCTAACACCATGCACAAAAATAAACTCAAAATGGATTAAAGACCTAAATTTAAGGCCAGACACTATCAAACTCTCAGAGGAAAACATAGGCAGAATACTCTATGACATAAATCACAGCAAGATCCTTTTGACCCACCTCCTAGGGAAATGGAAATAAAAACAAAAATAAACAAATGAGACCTAATGAAACTTAAAAGCTTTTGCACAGCAAAAGAAACCATAAACAAGACCAAAAGACAACCCTCAGAATGGGAGAAAATATTTGCAAATGAAGCAACTGACAAAGGATTAATCTCCAAAATTTATAAGCAGCTCATGCAGCTCAATATCAAAAAAACAAACAACGCAATCCAAAAATAGACATTTCTCCAAAGAAGATATACAAATTGCCAACAAACACATGAAAGAATGCTCAACATCATTAATCATTAGAGAAATGCAAATCAAAATTACAATGTGATATCATCTCACACTGGTCAGAATGGTCATCATTAAAAATCTACAAACAATAAATGCTGGAGAGGGTGTGGAGAAAAGGGAACCCTCATACACTGTTGGTGGGAATGTAAATTGATACAGCCACTATGCAGAACAGTATGGAGGTTCCTTAAAAAACTAAAAATAGAACTACCATACAACCCAGTAACCCCACTACTGGGCATATACCCTGAGAAAACCATAATTCAAAAAGAGTCATGTACCACAATGTTCATTGCAGCTCTATTTACAATAGCCAGGACATGGAAGTAACCTAAGTGTCCATTGACAGATGAATAGATAAAGAAGATGTGGCACATATATACAATGGAATATTACTCTGCCATAAAAAGAAATGAAATTGAGTTATTTTTAGTGAGGTGGATGGACCTAGAGACAATCATACAGAGTGAAGTAAGTCAGAAATAGAAAAACAAATACCGTATGCTAACACATATATATGGAACCTAAAAAGAAAAAAAAAGGTCATGAAGAACCTATGGGAAAAATGGGAATAAAGACGCAGACCTACTAGAGAATGGACTTGAGGACATGGGGAGGGGGAAGGGTAAGCTGAGACAAAGTGAGAGAGTTGTAGTATATATATGGACATATATACACTACCAAATGTAAAATAGATAGCTAGGGGAAAGCAGTTGCATAGCACAGGGAGATCAGCTTGGTGCTTTGTGACCAGCTAGAAGGGTGGGATAGGGAGGGTGAGAGGCAGGGAGACACAAGAGGGAAGATATATGGGGATATATGTATATGTATAACTGATTTACTTTGTTTTAAAGCAGAAACTAACGTACCATTGTAAAGCAATTATACTCCAATAAAAATGTTAAGAAAAAACAAAAAGTTATTTTGGGGTTTCTGTGGTGACTCAGTGGTTAAGTATCTGCCTGCCAATGCAGGGGATACAGGTTCGAGCCCTGGTCTGGGGAGATCCCACATGCCACAGAGAAAATAATCATGTACACCACAACTACTGAGCCTGCATTCCAGAGCCCACAAGATACAACTACTGAAGCCCGTGTGCCTACAGCCCATGATCCACAACAAGACAAGCCACCGCAATGAGAAGCCCATGCACAGCAACGAAAAGTAGCTCCTGCTTGCCACAACTAGAGAATATCCACACACAGCAATGAAGACTCAACACAGATAAAAATAAATAAAATAAATTAAAAGTTATTCTGGCTTTATATATTTCATTAGGCTTATCAATCATTTCTATAGCTTGCAATAATTTCAATTACACAGGTATCATCTATTCTTTAAGGTGAGATATAACTCAGCTGGAACCCATCTTGTCCTAGTAGCTCTTTTATGATACTCTGGTTTCTCTTCAGACTGTATAAATCTTTCACCTTTTTTAAATGATAGATCTTTTCTCAGTTATCAATATTCCCCAGATTTATCAGACAATTCAAGGGTTCCACTTTTTGTTGAATCAATTTTTGTGATTAATATTTTGCTAGGAAGTGTCTGGATTTTCAAATTTGCTGTCATGAAGTTGAATGTAGTATTCTCTTATAACACTTTAAATGCACCTGTATTTGTGTTCATGTCGTGTCTCTCATTCATGACATTGTACTTGCCTGCTTGCATTCTTTTATCCTGAATCATTCTCAAAAAAGTTCATCAATTTCATTGGTTTTCTCAAAGAATCAGTATTTGAATTTTCTGTTTTTTCTTCTTTTTTTAAAATTTTTATTTATTTATTTTTTTGGCTTCATTGGGTCTTCATTGCTGCATACGGGCTTTCTCTAGTAGCGGCGAGCGGGGGCTCCTCTTCATTGTGGTTCATGGGCTTCTCATTGTGGTGGCTTCTCTTGCTGTAGAGCACAGGCTCTAGGCATGCAGGCTTCAGTAGTTGTAGCACGTGGGCTCAGTAGTTGCAGCTCACAGGCTCCAGAGCGCAGGCTCAGCAGCTATGGCACATGGGCCCAGGTGCTCCAAGGCATGTGGGATCTTCCCGGACCAGGGCTTGAACACATGTCCCCTGCATTGGGAGGCAGACTCCCAACTACTAGGCCATGAGGGAAGCCCTTTTTCTTCTTTTTTTGTTCATTTATTTTGTTTTTCCTTTCATCTTTTATCTTCTCCCACTTCCTTTTGTGTTATTATTTTTTTCTTTACCCCATGAGTACAAGGTTTCTTTGCTTTTCATTCTCTAATAACAAAATTATTTAGGGCTCTAAAGTTTCTTCTTAGAACAACTTTTCAGTGTTGCTAAGTTTTGATTAAAGATTACAAGTCCCAGTTTTCTACACAAAGGCAAATTTGGTGGTCATATATAACAAAATACATTGACAGACTAACTGAGCTAGAAAACTAAGATGTATTAAGACATTTAAGATAATGTGCAGTAAAGGATAAGGGCATTTTCTGAGTGGAGAGTATGTATGCAATGGGATCCAAGGTCAGGAATAATTGTCATGACGACTATCTAAAACCCTCTCACACTGGGCCACAACTCTACAGTCATAGTGACACTACCAATACAAGGCTGGTTTCAGATTGGTCTATTGGAACAGAAAATAAAATCTTCTTAGCATAGTAAGAAAAGTATTGACTAAAAGTTCATTCAATAAGCAGAAAAATGCTAAGTAATCACAGCACTGTCTTTGTCAGCTCAGGCTTCCACAACAAGATACCATAATCTGAAGGCCTTAAACAGAAGGAACTTATTTCTCACAGTTCTGAAGACTGGAAACCCAATATCAAGGTGCCAGCAAGGTCTCACTGTGTCCTCACATGACCTTTTCTCAGTGCACACTGGTGAAGAAAGAGAAAGAGGAAGAGGGTCTCTGGTGCCTCTTCTTATAAAGACACTAATCCCATTTTAAGGGCCCACCCTCATGACCTTATCTGAACCTAATTGCTTCCCAAAGGCCCCATCTCCAAATAACATCACACTGGGGGTAGAGCTTCAACATAGGAATTTTAGGGAAGACACAAATTGGCCAGCGCCAAATTTACAAAAACTACTGCAGAATGATATGCCTAAGTTTGTCTAATTAACCTTCCTACTCTTTGTTTTCACCAAATTCCATTAATTATATTTTTCATAAGATAGGATGAAATTCAGAAATACCAACATTTGTTAAAGTAGAATACAAACACTAGTGTGGTGTTCTTGAAAGTTGAGGACCATCCCATGCTTAACAAGCGATAAACCATCTTTAAGCTCCCCTTTTCAATTCAGTTCATAAGACCACCTACAGACTATTATTAAGTTTTCCTGCAAAACTTAGAAGAACAGAAAGGTGGAGAAAAAAGGTATTTTGTATGATCTGCCTCCAGAAGCTTCAGAGTTACAGAAATTCTATTCACAGTGGGGGACTGTGAAAGTCTTTTCAGAAGTATGTTTGTGCTTCCCTTCCAAAAAAGAAAAAGTAAGACCCCTAGCCTGTCACACTCTTGAGGTGAAAGGCGCCTGCCCTGACTCTGATTATAACATTTAAGCCCAGAGGGCTGGCCGCAGAATTCTATGCATCAGTTATGACTTTGATGCTGTACTGAATTCAGAGAAAAAATTTGTCCATGCCAGTCTGGGGTTGCTGCTGACAAGGAGGAATATTGATTGGGGTGATGACAGAGTTCTCCTGGTTCAACTCCTCCTACTGGAAGGCTCTACCTCAGTCTTTCTAAATCACAGTTACTTTCTGTGCTGCTAAAGACTCTGCCTCAACCAGGTCAAATAAAAGGATAAAAGGTTTTCCTAAAACCAAACCTGAAGCGTGGGTGGGTAGGTGATAGTGTTTGTAGGGTTCACGTGTTGTACTTTCACTTTCTGAGCTCACGAAAGGAGCTTCTACTCTGGTGGTCTAGTGCTGCTTGAAGTAGAAGGGTTACAGTGAGGCTCCAGTCTGTTTTTTGTATCATCATAGCACCAGATTTATCACATTGCATGACCTGTCACATTGAGTTTTGCTTTAGGTAATCTGGACTTTGCAATCATTTAATGATTCATACAGGTAAACTTAAACCAGGTTGCTTAGATTCAAATCCTGGATCTCCTCCTTATTTGTTTGGCAAGTTACTTAACCTTGCTGTGTCTCAGTGTGCTCAGCTGTAAAATAGGGATAAAATATAATTCATTGAATGGGGTTGTTGTGACAATTAAGCACATAGAACAGTGCCTACCTAGCTCATAGTGAAACTGGGTATGCATTAGCTATTACTATTTTTTCATCATGCTAAGCATACCCAGTGTCTCCTCTAATAAATAGCACCTCAACCCACTTGTGGTGCCTAGATGAAAAAAGGCAAGAATTATGCAATCCAGCATATTTACTAAATTTCTATACCTGTCCTCCTAATATAGTTTAATAACTTGTAAATATTAAACAAAATTTCAATGAAAATTCAACTTACATAGTTGATTTATATGTTAGACTTCTGATTGTTTTATTAGCAAATATTGTCCAAAAAACAATTACAGTTGCTTTGGTAGGCACCACTGGTTTAGGGATTACCTATGTATGTATGTATTTATAAAAGTACAATAAAGTAAAATCACCCATACTCACATCCATAATCCTCGCATCCAACTTTAAGATCTTGGTAACCCCTTTAAAAGTTTGGTGTAAAGTCTTCCTCAATTTTTACCTGTGTTTGTAACAGACATAGTTATAACACACACACACACACACACACACACACACACACACACCAAACACATAAGTATATAGATATAGATACATATATTACATATGTATCTACTTACAATAGAGGATCATACTGGACATATTAGTTTGCAACTTGCTCTTTTCCTTTAGCAATGTCATGGATCTCATTCTGTGTCAGAACATATAGATCCGCTTCTTTTTAATAGACTGCCTAGTAATCCATTGTATAAATATACCAAAATCTACTTAGACATTCCCCTTTTGACATACTTAGAACAACTTAGAAACAACTTAGGTTGTTTCCATTTTTTTTTCTATTACAAACAGTGCTGCAGTAAACATTCTTCTATATAGATCATGGTTTGACTGTTATTTAAATTAGTATGCATCTTATGAACATAGCAACTACAGGCAAGGAGGAAAGCCCACAGGTCACAAAGGAGATTACACATATGTTGCATGAAATAATACTCTAAAAATAATTAAGACAGTTACCTGAAGTTCAGTTAGTTTTTCCTTTAATTCCTTCATTTCCAATCTACCTCCTCAAATGATAGAATTTTATGACACATATTTTTATTATTGCTAACAATATCCACAATATACAATGACCTGAGAATTACCTCAAGAAGGTTACATAATTTGACCTGTGTTATGTTTGAAATCTGCATAGAAATGAACTGTGCTATAATCAGGGATTTTTTTCTCAAAATGGATATATTTTATTCACTTGATTAAAATCAAAGGAAAGCACGATTTTTGCCCAAAAATTACAACACCAAAGAGCATAAAAATAGAAAGTGTAAATCTCTCTAATCCTGGGTTTCTAAAACATGACACTATTGGCATAATGAGGGCTGTGCTGTACATTGTAGAATGTTTAGCAGCTCCCTGGCCTCGACCCACTACATGCCAGTAGCACCACCCTCACTTGTGACAAAAACACACATGTCTCCAGTCATTGCCAGACACACAATTGTTCCTGGTTGAGTACCAATGTCATCCTGCCTCCAAGAGAAAACTCTGTTAATGGTTTGATAAATAACCATCCAGATTTTTAATGCAAATAAAAATTTCTTTTATACAGTTGGGAACTATCTATACAGGTGATCTTTAAAACTCTCTTTTCACTGGACATATATCATGGACACCTCTCCTTGTCAGCTGTCATAGACTTACTTTACTCTTTTAAGAGGTACATTTAATTTTCACTGTATGAATTCACCATGATCATCTATTAATGGACATTCCAGTTATTTTTTTTAATTTTCAGTTGAAAGCAATGCTGCAATAAATCCACCTATACTTATGTCTCTGCACACTTCTACTATTTCCTTAGTAATTATGAAGTCCAAGAGCACATGTTTTTTAATATCATATTTTTACCATAATTTTCCATTTATTTTTCATATGAGAGAAGTGATGTATTGACCTGAGGCATGCCACTAGCCAGTTCTTCTCTCAATAAATAAATAAATATAAACAAATAAATAAATCTCTTCTTTCCTTGCACATAGACATGCATTTTCCTGGGGCAGAGGGAGAAATGCTACCTTCCTTTGCCCCATTTTTAGTTGACTTAAAGCTTTGACCAAGGCAACAAAACCTTTTTCTTTTGAAGATAAAAACTGTGTGCTAAAGCAAATCATGCATGCCAGGGTGATGATGAAAATAGTTTTGGTTGAGAGAGAATAGTTATTGATAAGCTACAGGGAGAGGAGGACCTTGGTCTTATTTCTCACCTTGTCGAAAGAGACAGCCAAGTTGTGAGGTTAAATTGAAGTTGGTAAATACACAATTATTCAGCTTGTGTCTCGGTAATAAATGTGCCTCTCGGCGGTGAACCCGCCAGTCCTCAGAGCACCACTTTGCTGATTAAGGAGATAAAAAGAGGATATTGTGGAAAGGGTCATTTCAAGAGTAATGAATCCTTATTCTGTCACTGCACTTTGCCGACAGGGAAAAGAAGTTGAACAGGGATGAGGCATCCTGGAATATCTAGGTGGCCACATGGAGCAGAGCAAATCAGAGTAGACTATTTCTAGGCCATGAAAAAACAGCAGGATCTCTGATGGCTAAGAAATGACTATATTGGTGAATTAAGTACCTCTCAGGGAGAAGCACTATTAAATTAGCCTAATACCTTATTGCATGATCAATAACAATGTATTTATTTTGTACTATGGCCTTGAGTGACTTTTCATTAAGAATTTAAATGACCTTAGAAAGCTACTGACTATCAATTTAGAATACTTTCAGGAGATATTAGCCTGGCCGTAGAGCAAAAGATGAGTGAAATAGTGGCTCATTATTTAAGTCAGAAAGAGAATGTCAAGAAACATTTTGCCTTGGCATTGAGAGAGGTAGCTCAAGTTATGTATCCAACCCAATGATAGTGTTTTGCGTTTTTTGATTCCTGGTCTCAGAATGACATCGATCAGGAAAGGCAGTGTTCGCAGTCCCAATATATTAACCCAGATGACTGTTGAGATAGAGAAGGTTGTGAGGTTGGAAAAGACAGAGATATTATTTGCCAGGCTTCTGTAACATACCCTGTCAGCGCTCTGCCCATGCTCCCTATGATTTCTTTGCCCTCTTCATGCTCATGGACTCTTGGTGGATATTCACTCCCAACAGCCAGCACCTGCTGCCCTCAAATTTCCAGAAAGTCATTGTGGGACCCTAAGTGTCCATCCTGGTCGTAGTCCTGAACCAAATGACTGACAGGCATAGACCAGAGTTTCTCAACCCCAGCACAATTGACACTTGGGGCCAGATAATTATTTATGGTGGGGGTGGAGGGGTCTGTCCTGTGCACTGAAGTATGCTTAGCATTCCTGACCTCTACCCACTGGGTACCAGTATCACACTTCTCCCAGCGTGGCGATTACATATATCTCCAGACATTGTCAAATGTTCCCTGGGGGATGAATCATCTCAGGTTGAGAACCACAGGTTTAGAAGTATAAACTTCAAAGCTCTCTTGCCCTTAATCAGACCACTCTGAGATGTGACCATACTGGCCTCGAGGTCCTTGAGGGGTTAGCTCTCCCCCTGGAACTTTGCTCCCACGATCTTGCTCAACCACCCTCCCTTCGTGCTCCCACCTCCCAGTCTCTGTATTAGTTTTCCCCAGGAACACTTCCCAGTATTCTCACAGTATCAGTATCTGTGTTTGAGGACAACAACCTCAGATGGACTCAATTGAGATGCTAACTAGATGGTCAAAGAGTTAGATGACACTATTTTGAGTATCTGTGCTGGCCCTCTTACTGTTCTCTACCTTCTATCTTTACTGGAAGTGCCAATTCCTACTTGGTCTACTCAAAACAAAAAAGGAGTAGAAAAAAATACTGTTATTTCCAGTGCATTTTTTATGTGTATATATTGACATTCTAATTCTCTCTCTCTCTCTCTCCCCGACTACAGGCACATTCTCTTTAGCCTAAGCAAGCACGCTTGTGTTTTCCTCACTTCCCCTTGAAAGCAGCAAGGTGACTTTTCTCTGGCCTTGTGGTCTCCCACCTAACATTTCCAAATCTTTTTCTCTCCAGTCATTCACTAGCCTAATCTTCACCCCACCTTCCTTGGAGTGCTAGAGTCACTCTCCATTCTTTTCCTCCTATTTTACCTACTTTTAATAATAATACTTTGTCTGATATTCATTGACTCTTACTGGTATCAGGTTTTTTAAATCTTCACTTGTTATTATTTTTCATTTACTTTTCCCCACCAGGTTTCAATAAGGATATGGGAATGAAAACAGAGAACATCCAGGAAAGTTTGGATAAGCCCAAGCAGTTTGAGATATGAAATCTATTCACACATATTCTAGGAGGAGAAAATAAATCAGGAGCTAAACCAGTACTCTGTCAACATGCGGCTGTTCTAAAAAAGCTGGATGCAGCTTTTCTCTAAATCCCTGTTTACTACTCAAGACTTCAGAATGATATCTTGAACACCACTAATCTGGTGCGTTTTGTTTTACAAGTGGCCTTGACACACATCTCAAAATGAAGATAAAAATAAAAATGATACCTTTCTGATGACCCTGCTAAGCCAAATGAATAAAATCAATAAAACTGCAATTAATTTGGATTCATCTGGACTGAAGAATCAAGAGACAAAATAAGGAAGCATATTTGCCAGAGTATGTGATGTAGCTTTTGGCCAGAAATTCTGCTTCTAAAAGCATCCACCTCAGATATAGCGGCAGTAATAAACTCCCTGTGTCTTACACACCCATAACTCCTTGCACCAACCAAGATTTCAATGGTGTCTTCCCTTAACCCATACATAAAGCATTCCAGACACTAATTTAGAATATTAATTAAATCTCAGAAAATTGCACTGGTATCTCATATATAGTTCTATAACATGTAAAACTGTTCTTGTTTTTTTAACTGGATTATCTACTTCAAAGAAACTCCTCTTAATGTTGCCTTTCTCAAAGGAAATGTAATAAATTCCCCCTTTCCAAAATAATGATGATGCATTAGGAGGAGTTAACTTAGACTAGAACAGCCATCACAACTATATGGGATCAAATATAAATGGGGATTTGTAAAGTATCTTTTGCAGGTAGATGAAATAGATGAACATTGATTTTTAAACCAAATGTATTTTATATTGTAAGACTATCAAATGTGTATTAAAGGGCTACAATACAAATTCAATATGCTTCATTAGAAGACACTGACAACTGGAAGCTGACTTTAAAGGGCGTTGTGCGACAGTAAGAAAAGAGCATTGAAGGAGTCAATGGATGGAGCAGTGGATAGAGATGAAACAGAAGGAAAGATATGGAGCCCTAGAAAGAAGAACCTAAAAAGGAAGAGGGCAATAGAGGCACCAAGATGCCACACCAGGAGTACAGGAGACGGGACAAACTCAAAAGAGTATATACTAAGTCGAAGAAAAAGGGCAAGAGAAGAACATATCCCCTCTGTTTTTGTGGAGAAAGCAGAACCCATGTTGAAGGTTTGAGAGGGGAACTAAGCTAGGAAGGCAGCATGGAGAAGGGCAGAGGTGAGAGAACATGGGCAGCACTTGGAAGCATCATTTAGCTTTTGAGCCATTCCCAGAGAACCTTATAGCATTTGCTTTCTTAATTCCTGGGAGGAAGGGATCTCTCTAAGCAGGCTGAAACCAGTGGTCACAGGATGGGCACAGTACCCCCAAGAGAAACCAGAGACTGAGGAAGAGCCTTGGAAGTAAATATTTATTAGAAATATAACCTGTGTTTATTCCTGGGGTGGAAATTACCTACAGGTACCACAATAACTCCAGCAAGAATCTACTGTGATGCACAAACACTGAACAATTAAAGACATCATTCACTGAGTCTATAAACATATATTGAGCTCCTTCTGTGTACCAGTCTCTGGGCTGGGAGCTGAGGCCACAGAGGGCATGGGACAGGACGCTAGTCCTAGACACCCTGAGCTCATGATTCCTGAGTGATAGATGGCAGTGTGAGTTCTTGCATAGAGCAGCTTATTTCACAGCAGGAGATATAAATGAAATAGGTTACTTCATATTTGTTATTAGAAATTAAAATGGATCAGGCTTAAAACAAATCTCAAAAATACTCAAGTCCTCAAATTTGTGGTCATCTAAATGGAGTGTCAATTCATATTTTATGAATTATAAGTCTCAAGATTTCATGTTTTCCTGTAAGTACTAATATTAAGTATTTATATTTTGGAAAGGACCGTGCATTTTTATTCCGAAATATATCTGAATTCAGTTTATTTTTGGTGGTGAAATCAAGCCACATTTCCCTTATGAAGGGTAACTACACCACAAGAGTTCATGAATAAGGCAGAAGGAAAATTCACATAACCTAAACAAAATTTCAAAAAGCTGCAGTGAGCAGATTTCATCATTTAATATATGGAATAGCTCTGGATTTGGATTATTTTGTGAGGAGAAAAATTAATGTTTTATCCTTTATGTATCATCATGCTTTTTACAGCGCAGTTATCTCCCCAACAGTGACTATTAACACCATATTGTGTAGTTCCATATTTATTCTTCCTCATTTACTTCCATATCGCATTCCTTAAGTTTACAAATAGCAAAATTATTTTCTGAAAGTCTTTGCACTGTCAGCTCCAGCTGGGATCTGAAAAAACATACAATATACTTCCTGTCTCTCATACTAACTGCAGCTAGAGAGCTGAGAACATCCATTTGCATTAGTTGCTGAGGATGCTTAAAGAGAGCTTTTTCTTCCACAGAGTTCCTGGCTCCAAGCTGCTGATATACCCAAAATCATATTTTATCAGGAAGATCAAGATATAGAGAGAAGTGCCCTCTTTTCTTCTTTCTTTCATTCAATGTGTATTTATTGAATACAGTATCAGGCGCTGTCCTGGGTGCTGGAGATACAACAATGAATGAAACACAGGCCCTAATGTCCCAGTGAGAAAGAAAGGAGATAAATAGACCATTAATAATAGGAATAGAGAAGTATTCACTTTCAAAGAGTTGTGAGGGAAAGACACCCAGCTTTGGCGTCAGGGTGGGCTTCACATTAAAAATGATGTCTAAGTTGACATTTGAAGGACAAGAAAAAATTATTCAGGCATCTGGTGAAAGTTAGTGAAGGAAAATGGATAGAGAGAGAATGAAACAGGAAATGAATAAAATATATAGGAATCAGAGGTCAGAACTCCAAAGTTCTTGTAATATATTTTAACAACTTCTGACCTTGATTGAAGGTAATGGTGGGGATGTATTTGATAGGCTAAAAAAAATCATATAAACAATTTTTCTATTTAATTATTTGGTGGCCAATAACAGGGATTTTAAAGCAACTTTTTTTCCCTAAGCTGTACATTGGTCACTATTTCTGTGATCAATTCTCTTTTTTCAGTTTTTCTTTACCCTGTTCTTCCTGTAGCAGAAATAGAACATAATGCTACAATGACAGATGAATGAACAAACAAAGAATACTTAATAAATGCTTACTGGTAGTGTTAATAAGGAACATAAAATATTTTAATGCTTCTTTCATGATGCCAATATAAAATTTCATTTCAAAAATTGTTGCATCTGTTTACATATATAAAATGAGGGAAGAATAGAGACATGGGAATATTTCAGAAGAGTGAGTAATAATTCAAGAAGGCTAAATCCCAAGAATGTATTGAAACTTGCAAAAAATGCCAAAGGAAACTAAAGGGCTGTTTTAGTTTTGGAAGGCATAGATATGATACTTGGGATCAATGTAATAATATTGACAGATGACAAAGAGAAAGCAGAGCTACTCAGTATTTATTTTGCTTTTATCTTCTAAGTCAAGGTGAAGGATTGATTGGAAAGGATAGAGCAAATATTGGGATGAGAGAATTGAAGACCAAGACAAATGGGAAGAACAACAGAGAGCCTTGTTCTAAATGTGTTTGAGTCTCTGCCAGCCATTGTTAGAGGTCTCTGAGGGGTTGTGTGGAAAACAGGAATAGTGCTGGATGACAGGGAAAGTGTGATATCTCAACTTACAACAAGGAAATAGCATTGGATGCCCCCAGGAGTTAGTAACTCTGCCTGTGTATCTCTGTCCCCACCCCCATCCACCTATGGAAGCATGAACTCCAAGCTGAATTACAAGCATATAAATTTCTTGAAAATCTTAACAGGTAATTATGATGAAAAGCCAGAGTGGAAACCGTGCTATAAATCTATGGCTTAATGTCAACTCGAGCCAAATTTTTTAACATCTTATTCTGCTTATTTGAAGCACCAGTTTGTGAGCACATGAAGAGTGAATGGGTGACTGATAAAATTCAAGATGGGCTTAAGAAGAGCAAATCACTCCTGATGAATTTCATTTTCATTTTAACTGAGAGAAGCTTGTACATTATCATCTTCCACAACCTGTTCCATGGTACACTAGTTCTACTAGATACTAATAGCTATTAATAAGAACAAAAAAACAGATTCCATGGTAAATAAATCTAAGAGGGTCTGACTTTAGCAAAGTTAAACTGATTTATTTATTAGGTTTTACTATAATCTTTACTAAGATAATTGTATTGGACCTCCAGAGGGATTTAATAAGGAGACTCCCAAACACTTATGATCCTTTACCCCTTCTTTTCCTGCCTATTTTCTGGAATCAGTGCTTCTTAAAATACCTACTACCCAAAAATTACTTTTAGTTAAACCAGTGGATTTGAAAGAGTACATCATTCTACCTTTGGAAGAAATACGGAGGAATATTGGCTATTAATTTTACACATAGTTTATACCTGGTAAAATGACAGTACATTAAAAGTGTTGATTAGTTGACTAAAGAGAGAACTCTCCTATTCATTTACTCAAAAGTATTTATTAAGTATCTAATATTTACCAAGCACTGTACTAGATGTCAGAAATGCAATGGGAAGCAAAACAAACATGAATCTTGATGCCATCATATTTAATATTTTCATCAATAATTTGTATGAGGTTATATATATTAGCTGAAAGGTATAGAGAATATGCTGGATGTTGAATGATAGGGTTAAGATTCAAAATCACTACTTGGCTAAGATAATGGGCAGGATAAAATAAGATGACATTTAATAGTGAAAAACAGTCATACAAATCTCAGCACATACAAAGAGGAGTCAGAAGTTTGACAACAAACTTAATATGAATTTTAAAATGTTAACAAAGCATCAGCAGGAGTTTTTAGAAAGATTGTGTTCATGAAAATAAGTTTCTAGTTCTGCTGACTATTTACAACCAGAACCAGACCAGAAGTGATGTGTTTAACATTGCCACCATTAAAAGGAGTCATCATTAACCCAGAATCTACCTAGAGAAGAGTAACCCGGGTGACTGGAATCTCAAAACTAGTAAACACGGAGAAGGGTTGTAAGAATGAAGAATATTACATTTAAGGGGGAAAAAAATGGGTGTTGAGCAAACATAATAACTATAGTTAAATAATGGCAGGAATTGATTCATTTGCCATTAGACATTTCTGATAGCAATGAGTAGAGTTAATAAGGAGTCTTTGGGCTCAACACAGGAAGAAGTTTGAAACAATTTACCCACCCAAAAATTTAGTAAACTACCTCTTCATTAAAGTTGTTTAAGCAGAGGCTGAATTATCACTTTCCAAGAATGTTACAAAATGTTAGATTATATTTTCTCAGGTAGAATTCAAATTATGAAATGATTTCCTAAAGTTCCTTTCAGCAATATAATTTTTAGTTCTATCAATGTTAATAAGGATTCTTTCACCTGTAATCTGAACACCACACTTTCCTACCTCATTCATCAATTTGCAAGCCCTTACTGAACTGCTTAAATGTACCAGGTACCATGATAAGCACTGGACGTCATAAAAGAATAAAACATGGCTCTTGATTTTTTATTTTATGAGAGAATCATATTAAAAGAGTGATGAGAGTTCAGAAGAAGGAGGGTTTTTTAATCAATCGTTTTGTTGAAATCTTGATTAATGTAAAAAGGTTAGAAAGGTTTCTTAGAGAAGGTATTTGCACTGGACCTTGAATTAATCAATGTTACATGCTTTCTAAAACTTGACATAAAGTTGTTTTTAACACCAGTTAGGATTAAATGCCCCATAAGCTTTGGCATTTCAGTTCCTACTATTTTTTTCTCTCTCTAATATCTTCCATTTCTCTCTCTCTCTCTGAACTCTTTCTTTTCATGTTTACCTATTTGCCTTTGACAAATCTATTAGATTTGATTTTTTCCCTTCCTCTCTCTTCCTATCACTAGCTTCACTAAATACTATGCCTGGATTTTTGCAACAGGCTTCTCGCTGGTTTTCCCCATCTGCAGGATGGCACATCCCTCTGCAATCCAGCTCCTAACCCAAGTCACTTCTAACACCATTCCCCAAGCTCCTGACGATCATAAATATGCCAAATTCATCCTCTTAATGTTCTTCCACTTGCTATCAAGTTATCTATTATGAGTCTCTCCTTTATTAAATCAAACAAATATCCTGCCTTGGGTTTCAGGTTTGATTGTGACCTGGTCACTTGTATTTCCCACTCTTCCTCAATACTCATCGTCCAAGCCAGCTTTTCACTGTCCCTTTCATGCACATTATTCACTCCAATTTATAGAATTTTACTCATATTCCCCCTCAATGGAATGTTGTTCCCTCTCCAACTCACTCCCTTTCTGCCTCACAATATTCTAGCCACATTTTAAAGCCTAGTTTAGATACTATCTCCTTCCCTGGACTCCAGTGACACTGAACTGAGCAATACACAGTTCACTATTTAAATAACACCTGATAGTTTTATCTTCCCTGAGTTACAAACTCCTTGAGAACAAGGATATTTTCTGTATTCCCAGAAAAGTACTATGCCTATAATAAACATAAATAAATAATTATTGGCTGATCAATTTCATTTGGGGAACAACAAAAAAATGAGAAAATTCTCTATTAAATCTAACACTTGACTAAGGAGTGAACTAGTGGGACAACTGCCCAGGGTAACAATCTGTAAGATAATCTATTAGATTATTACTAGAGCATATAAGACATCTGTGAATATACAAAGGGAAAAAAAGAGGCAGTGCATTTCCCAGAACTCTTATCAAGGAGAATATTTTATGTAGTTGAAAAGAACACTGATGATGAAACCATCCAAAGGTCATGTTTGTTCTTGGAACACCAGAGGAGCTACACTTCCAAAACCATGAACCCCTGGGAATATAAAGGCTGTGACAGCTGGGGAAGCCACCAACAGCCTCATCAGTCCTTATTCATGTGCTGAGTTCTCATCCTCTCCTCTAAATAAGTGTTGAAAATGATTTTACAACTATCAGTTCACAGGAATATAAAATTTTTAGCCATCCCTGGGCATCCAAATGTCATCATCCTTCCTTAGTCAACTCTAAACAGAGCATAAAGTGAGGTTATTTCTTGCCCACCCTCAAACTATCCCCATCTGCAACTTAGACAATGTTCCTATACATGCAATTACTTGAAAACGATCCCCAACTCTTCCTGGAAAGAACATACTATAGACAGGGCACAGAAGTTGGTGGCAGAGAAATAATTGAAGACATGTGTTTAAATCTTGTTTATTAACCCTGACCTTGGGCACCCTAATTTTCTCAACTGCTAAATGGGTGTTTGTTAGACCCAGAATGTATGTGAAAGTCCTTTGTAAACACGAATAACAAACAGATAGAGAGATATACCATGTTCTTGGATTGGAAGAATCAATATTGTGAAAATGACTATACTATCCAAAGCAATCTACATATTCAGTGCAATCCCTCTCAAATTACCAATGACACTTTTCATAGAATTAGAATAAAATATTTTACAATTTGTATGGAAACACAAAAGACCCTGAATGGCAAAAGCAATCTTGAGAAACAAAAATGGAGCTGGAGGAATCAGACTCCCTGACTTCAGACTATACTACAAAGCTACAGTAATCAAGACAGTATGGTACTGGCACAAAAACAGAAATATAGATCAATGGAACAGGATAGAAAGCCCAGAGAAAAACCCATGCAACTATGGTCACCTAATCTATGACAAAGGAGGCAAGAACATACAATGGAGAAAAGATAGCCTCTTCATTAAGTGGTGTTACATGTCAAAGAATGAAATTAGAACACTCCCTAAAAGATGTAAAAGACAGCTACATGTAAAAGAATGAAATTAGAACACAACCTAACACCATATACAAAAATAAATTCAAACTGGATTAAAGACTAAATGTAAGGTCAGACACTATAAAACTGTTAGAGGAAAAAATAGGCAGAACACTCTTTGACATGAATCACAGCAAGTTCTTTTTTGACCCACCTCCTAGAGTAATGAAAACAAAAACAAAAATAAACAAATGGGACCTAATGAAACGTAAAAGCTTTTGCATAGCAAGGAAAATATAAACAACATGAAAATACAACCCTCAGAATGAGAGAAAATATTTGCAAATGAATCAACTGACAAGGGATTAATCTCTAAAATATACAAACAGCTCATGCTGCTCAATATCAAAAAAACAAATAAACCAATCCAAAAATGGATGGAAGACCTAAACAGACATTTCTCCAAAGAACACATACAGAAGGCCAACAAACACATGAAAAGATGCTCAACATCGCTAATTACAGTAAGTCCCTTACATACAAATGAGTTCCATTCCAAGAGTATGTTCGTAAGTCCAATTTGTTCATAAGTCCAACAAAGTTAGCCTAGGTACCCAACTAACACAATTGGCTATATAGTACTGTACTGTAATAGGTTTATAATACTTTTCACAGAAATAATACATAAACAATAAACACAAAAACTAAAGAAAACATTTCTAATCTTACAGTACAGTACCTTGAAAAGTACAGTAGTGTTGTACAGCAGTTGCCATACAGGGGCAAGTTGGCATTTTTGAAAGATCTCAACTTGAAGGTTCATATGTAGGGGACTTACCATATTAGAGATATGTAAAATCAAAACTACATTGTGCTAGAGATGGCAGACAGCAGAAGCAAGAACTACAATTCTGCAGCCTATGGAATGAAAACTACATTTACAGAAAGACTGAAGAATGAAAATGCAGGGGACTATGTACCATAATGAAGGAACAAGATAAAACCCCAGAAAAGCAACTAAATGAAGTAGAGATAGCAACCTTCCAGAAAAAGAATTCAGAATAATGATGGTGACGATGATCCAGAGCCTCAAAAAAAGAATGGAGGCAAAGATCAAGAAGATGGAAGAAATGTTTAACAAACACCTAGAAGAATTAAAGAACAAACACCTAGAAGAATTAAAGAACAAACAAACAGAGATGAGCAATACAATAACTGATACAATACAATACAATAACACTAGAAGGAACCAATAGCAGAATAACTGAAGCAGAAGAACAGATAAGTGACCTGGAAGATGGAATGGTGGAATTCACTGCTGCAAAACAGAATAAAGAGAAAAGAATGAAAAGAAATGAAGACAGCATAAGAGACCTCTGGAACAACATTAAGTGCACCAACATTCGCATTATAGGGGTCCCAGAAGAAGAGAGAGAAAAGACCCAAGAAAATACTTGAGATTATACTCGAAAACTTCCCTAACATGGGAAAAGAAATAGTCACTCAACACCAGGAAGTGCAGAGAGTTCCAGGCAGGATAAACACAAGGAGAAACATGCTGAGACACACTGAAATCAAATTGACAAAATTTAAGACAAAGAAAAATTATTGAAATCACAAGGGAAAAATGACAAATAATATACAAGGGAACTCCTGTAAGGTTAACAACTGATTTCTCAGCAGAAACTCTACAAGCCAGAAGGGAGTGTCAAGATATATGTAAAGTGATGAAAGCGAAGAACCTACAACCAAGATTACTCTACCTGGCAAGGATCTCATTCAAATTTGATGGAAAAATCAAAGTTTTACAGATAAGTGAAGGCTAAGAGAATTCAGCACCACCAAACCAGCTCTACAACAAATGCTAAAGGAACTTCTCAAAGTGGGAAACACAGGAGAAGAAAAGGACCTACAAAAAAAAAACCCAAAACAATTAAGAAAATGGTCATAGGAACATACATATCGATAATTACCTTAAACGTGAATGGATTAAATGCTACAACCAAAAGACACAGGCTTGCTGAATACATACAAAAACAAGACCCATATATATGCTGTCTACAAGAGACCCACTTCAGACCTAGGGACACATACAGACTGAAAGTGAGGGAATGGAAAAAGATATTCCATGCAAATGGAAATCAAAAGAAAGCTGGAATAGCAATACTCATATTAGAGCACCTCAATACATAAGGCAACTGCTAACACCTATAAAAGAGGAAATCAACAGTAACACAATAATAGTGGGGGACATGAACACGTCACTTACACCAATGGACAGATCATCTAAAATGAAAATAAATAAGGAAACAGAAGCTTTAAATGATACATTAAACAAGATGGACTTAATTGATATTTATAGGACATTCCATCTGAAAACAGCAGACTACATTTTCTTCTCGAAGTGCACATGGAACATTCTCCAGGATAGATCACATCTTGGGTCACAAATCAAGCCTCAGTAAATTTAAGAAAATTGAAATCATATCAAGCATCTTTTCCAAAAACAATGCTTAGAGATTAGAAATCAATTACAGGGAAAAAAATGTAAAAAAAACACAAACACATGGAGGCTAAACAATACATTACTAAATAACCAAGAGATCACTGAAGAAATCAAAGACAAAATCAAAAAATACCTAGAGAAAAATGAAAATGAAAACATGATGATCCAAAATCTATGGGATGTAGCAAATGCAGTTCTAAGAGGGAAGTTTATAGCAATACAATCCTACCTCAAGAAACAAGAAAAATCTCAATTGAAACTTACAACTAGAGGAACTAAAGAAAGAAGAACAAACAAAACCCAAAGTTAGTAGAAGGAAAGAAAGCATGAAAATCAGAGCAAAAATAAATGAAACAGAAACAAAGAAAACAATAACAAAGATCAATAACACTAAAAGCTGGTTCTTTGAGAAGATAAACAAAATTGATAAACGTTTAGTCAGAGTCATCAAGAAAAAGAGGGAGAGGACTCAAATCAATTAAATTAGAAATGAAAAAGGAGAAGTTACAACAGACACCACAGAAATACAAAGCATCCTAAGAGACTACTACAAGCAACTCTATGCCAAAAAAATGGACAACGTGGAAGGAATGGACAAATTCTTAGAAAGGTATAACCTTCCAAGACTGAACCAGGAAGAAATAGAAAATATGAATAGAGCAATCACAAGTAACGAAATAGAAACTGTGATTTAAAATCTTCCAAAAGGGATTGCGGGCTGCCGGCTCCACGCCCCCGCCCATCCGCCTGCCAGCTCCCGCGCCCCACGCCCCGCCGGTGGACGCCGCTCGGCCCTACTGGCTCACCCTAGCTTGACTCCCCACAAGGGCTATGGGGAGGGGTCGAGGAGGAGGAGCCGAGGAGGAGCGATGTGGAGGAAGGATCAGAAAATTCTGTGTTGAGAGGCACCTCAGAGGTCAACTGGACCACCTCCCTTAGATCTCCCTGAGGTTGTAGCCATGTGGATGAAAGGCTCTTGGTGCTGCAGCCAGGAGTTAGTGCTGCGCCTCTGAGGTGGGAGAGCCAACTTCAGGACACTGGTCCACAAGAGACCTCCCAGCTGCACATAATATCAAATGGGGAAAATCTCCCAGAGATCTCCATCTCAACACCAGCACCCAGCTTCACTCAACGACTGGCAAGCTACAGTGCTGGACATCCTATGCCAAACAACTAGCAAGACTAGAACACAATGCTACGCATTAGCAGAGAGGTTGCCCAAAATCATAATAAGTCGACAGACACCCCAAAACACACAACCAGACGTGGACCGGCCCACCAGAAAGACAAGATCCAGCCTAATCCACCAGAACACAGGCACTAGTCCCCTCCACTAGGAAGCCTACACAACCCACTGAACCAACCTTAGCCACTGGGGACAAACACCAAAAACAACAGGAACTACGAACCTGCAGCCTGCGAAAAGGAGACTCCAAACACAGTAAGATAAGCAAAATGAAGAGACAGAAAAACACACAGCAGATGAAGGAACAAGAAAAAAACCCACCAGACCTAACAAACAAAGAGGAAAGAGGCAATCTATGTGAAAAAGAATTCAGAATAATGATAGTAAAGATGATCCAAAATCTTGGAAATAGAACAGAGAAAATGCAAGAAACATTTAACAAGGACCTAGAAGAAATAAAGATGAAACAAACAATGATGAACAACACAATAAATGAAATGAAAAATACTCTAGGTGGGATCAATAGCAGAATAACTGAGGAAGAAGAACGGATAAGTGACCTGGAAGATAAAATAGTGGAAATAACTACTGCAGAGCAGAATAAAGAGAAAAGAATGAAAAGAACTGAGCACAGTCTCAGACACCTCTGGAACAACATTAAATGCACCAACATTCGAATTATAGGGGTTCCAGAAAAAGAAGAAAAAAAGAAAGGGACTGAGAAAATATTTGAAGAGATTATAGTTGAAAACTTCCCTAATATGGGACAGGAAATAGTTAATCAAGTCCAGGAAGCACAGAGAGTCCCATACACGATAAATCCAAGGAGAAATACGCCAAGACACATATTAACCAAACATTCAATACAAAGAAAACATATTAAAAGCAGCAAGGGAAAAACAACAAATAACACACAAGGGAATCCCCATAAGGTTAACAGCTGATCTTTCAGCAGAAATTCTGCAAGCCAGAACATATTGAAAGTGATGAAGGAGAAAAACCTGCAACCAAGATTACTCTACCCAGCAAGGATCTCATTCAGATTTGATGGAGAAATTAAAACCTTTACAGACAAGCAAAACTGAGAGAGTTCAGCACCACCAAACCAGCTCTACAACAAATGCTAAAGGAATTTCTCTAGGCAAGAAACACAAGAGAAGGAAAAGATCTACAATAACGAACCCAAAACAATTAAGAAAATGGGAATAGGAACATACATATCGTTAACTACCTTAAATGTAAATGGACTAAATGCTCCCACCAAAAGACACAGATTGGCTGAATGGATACAAAAACAAGACGCATATATTTGCTGTCTACAAGAGACCCACTTCAGACCTAGAGACACATACAGACTGAAAGTAAGGGGATGGAAAAAGGTATTTCATGCAAATGGAAACCAAAAGAAAGCTGGAGTAGCAATTCTCATATCAGACAAAATAGACTTTAAAATAAAGACTATTAGAAGAGACAAAGGAGGACACTACATAATGATCAAGGGATCAATCCAAGGAGAAGATGGAACTATTGTAAATATTTATGCACCCAACATAGGAGCACCTCAATACATAAGACAAATACTAGCAGCCATAAAAGGGGAAATCGACAGTAACACGTACATAGTAGGGGATTTTAACATCCTACTTTCACCAATGGACAGATCATTCAAAATGAAGTTAAATAAGGAAACCCAAGCTTTAAATGATACATTAAACAAGATGGACTTAATTGATATTTATAGGACACTCCATCCAAAAACAACAGAATACATATTTTTCTCTAGTGCTCATGGAACATTCTCTAGGATAGATCATATCTTGGGTCACAAATCAAGCCTTGGTAAATTTAAGAAAATTGAAATTTTATCAAGTATCTTTTCCGACAACAACGCTATGAGACTAGATATCAATTACAGGAAAAGATATGTAAAAAATAGAAACACATGGAGGCTAAACAATACACTACTTACTAACGAAGTGATCACTGAAGAAATCAAAGAGGAAATTAAAAAATACCTAGAAACAAATGACAATGGAGATACAACGACCCAAAACCTATGGGATGCAGCAAAAGCAGTTCTAAGAGGGAAGTTTATAGCAATACAAGCCCACCTTAAGAAGCAGGAAACATCTCGAATAAACAACCTAACCTTGCACCTCAAGCAATTAGAGAAAGAAGAACAAAAAAACCCCAGAGTTAGCAGAAGGAAAGAAATCATAAAAATCAGATCAGAAATAAATGAAAAAGAAATGAAGGAAACAATAGCAAAGATCAATAAAACTAAAAGCTGGTTCTTTGAGAAGATTAACAAAATAGATAAACCATTAGCCAGACTCATCAAGAAAAAAAGGGAGAAGACTCAAATCAATAGAATCAGAAATGAAAAAGGAGAAGTAACAACTGACACTGCAGAAATACAAAAAATCATGAGGGATTACTACAAGCAACTCTATGCCAATAAAATGGACAATCTGGAAGAAATGGACAAATTCTTAGAAATGCACAAACTGCCAAGACTGAATCAGGAAGAAATAGAAAATATGAACAGACCAATCACAAACACTGAAATTGAAACTGTGATTAAAAATCTTCCAACAAACAAAAGCCCAGGACCAGATGGCTTCACAGGCGAATTCTATCAAACATTTAGAGAAGAGCTAACACCTATTCTTCTCAAACTCTTCCAAAATATAGCAGAGGGAGGAACACTCCCAAACTCATTCTACGAGGCCACCATCACCTTGATACCAAAACCAGACAAGGATGTCACAAAGAAAGAAAACTACAGGCCAATATCACTGATGAACATAGATGCAAAAATCCTCAACAAAATACTAGCAAACAGAATCCAACAGCACATTAAAAGGATCATACACCATGATCAAGTGGGGTTTATTCCAGGAATGCAAGGATTCTTCAATATACGCAAATCTATCAATGTGATTAACCATATTAACAAATTGAAGGAGAAAAACCATATGATCATCTCAATAGATGCAGAGAAAGCTTTTGACAAAATTCAACACCCATTTATGATAAAAACCCTGCAGAAAGTAGGTGTAGAGGGAACTTTCCTCAATATAATAAAGGCCGTATATGACAAGCCCACAGCCAACATCATCCTCAATGGCGAAAAACTGAAAGCATTTCCACTAAGGTCAGGAACAAGACAAGGTTGCCCACTCTCACCACTCTTATTCAACATAGTTTTGGAAGTTTTAGCCACAGCAATCAGAGAAGAAAAGGAAATAAAAGGAATCCAAATCGGAAAAGAAGAAGTAAAGCTGTCACTGTTTGCAGATGACATGATACTATACATAGAGAATCCTAAAGATGCTACCAGAAAACTACTAGAGCTAATCAATGAATTTGGTAAAGTAGCAGGATACAAAATTAATGCACAGAAATCTCTGGCATTCCTATATACTAATGATGAAAAATCTGAAAGTGAAATCAAGAAAACACTCCCATTTACCATTGCAACAAAAAGAATAAAATATCTAGGAATAAACCTACCTAAGGAGACAAAAGACCTGTATGCAGAAAATTATAAGACACTGATGAAAGAAATTAAAGATGATACAAACAGATGGAGAGATATACCATGTTCTTGGATTGGAAGAATCAACATTGTGAAAATGACTCTACTTCCCAAAGCAATCTATAGATTCAATGCAATCCCTATCAAACTACCACTGGCATTTTTCACAGAACTAGAACAAAAAATTTCACAATTTGTATGGAAACACAAAAGACCCCGAATAGCCAAAGCAATCTTGAGAACAAAAAATGGAGCTGGAGGAATCAGGCTGCCTGACTTCAGACTATACTACAAAGCTACAGTAATCAAGACAGTATGGTACTGGCACAAAAACAGAAAGATAGATCAATGGAATAGGATAGAAAGCCCAGAGATAAACCCATGCACATATGGTCACCTTATCTTTGATAAAGGTGGCAGGAATATACAGTGGAGAAAGGACAGCCTCTTCAATAAGTGGTGCTGGGAAAACTGGACAGGTACATGTAAAAGTATGAGATTAGATCACTCCCTAACACCATACACAAAAATAAGCTCAAAATGGATTAAAGACCTAAATGTAAGGCCAGAAACTATCAAACTCTTAGAGGAAAACATAGGCAGAACACTCTATGACATAAATCACAGCAAGATCCTTCTTGACCCATCTCCTAGAGTAATGGAGATAAAAACAAAAATAAACAAATGGGACCTAATGAAACTTCAAAGCTTTTGCACAGCAAAGGAAACCATAAACAAGACCAAAAGACAGCCCTCAGAATGGGAGAAAATATTTGCAAATGAATCAACTGACAAAGGATTAATCTCTAAAATTTACAGGCAGCTCATGCAGCTCAATAACAAAAAAATAAACAACCCAATCCAAAAATGGGCAGAAGACCTAAATAGACATTTCTCCAAAGAAGATATACAGACTGCCAACAAACACATGAAAGAATGCTCAACATCATTAATCATTAGAGAAATGCAAATCAAAACTACAATGAGATATCATCTCACACCAGTCAGAATGGCCATCATCAAAAAATCTAGAAACAATAAATGCTGGAGAGGGTGTGGAGAAAAGGGAACACTCTTGCACTGCTGGTGGGAATGTGAATTGGTTCAGCCACTATGGAGAACAGTATGGAGGTTCCTTAAAAAACTACAAATAGAACTACCATATGACCCAGCAATCCCACTACTAGGCATATACCCTGAGAAAACCATAATTCAAAAAGAATCATGTACCAAAATGTTCATTGCAGCTCTATTTACAATAGCCCAGAGATGGAAACAACCTAAGTGTCCATCATCAGATGAATGGATAAAGAAGATGTGGCACATATATACAATGGAATATTACTCAGCCATAAAAAGAAATGAAATTGAACTATTTGTAATGAGGTGGATAGACCTATAGTCTGTCATACAGAGTGAAGTAAGTCAGAAAGAGAGAGACAAATACCGTATGCTAACACATATATATGGAATTTAAGGAAAAAAATGTCATGAAGCACCTAGGGGTGAAACAGGAATAAAGATACAGACTTACTAGAGAATGGACTTGAGGATATGGGGAGGCAGAAGGGTAAACTGTGACAAAGCGAGAGAGAGGCATGGACATATATACATTACCAAACGTAAGGTAGATAGCTAGTGGGAAGCAGCCACATAGCACAGGGAGATCAGCTCGGTGCTTTGTGACCGCCTGGAGGGGTGGGATAGGGAGGGTGGGAGGGAGGGAGATGCAAGCGGGAAGAGATATGGGAACATATGTATATATATAACTGATTCATTTTGTTGTGAAGCTGAAACTAAAATACCATTGTAAAGCAATTATACTCCAATAAAGATGTTAAAAAAATTAAAATAAAAAAATAAAATAAAATCTTCTAACAAACAAAAGTCTAGGACCAGATGGCTTAACAGGTGAATTCTATCAAACATTTAGAGAAGAGCTAACACCCATACCTCTCAAACTCTTCCAAAAAAATTGCAGAGGAAGGAATACTCTCAAGCTCATTCTACAAGGCCACCATCACCCTGATACCAAAACCATACAGAGACACTACAGAAAAAAGAAAATTACACACCAACATCACTGATGAATATACATTCAAATATTCTCAACAAAATACTACAAACAGACTCCAACAACACATTAAAAGGATCATACACCATGACCAAGTGGGATTTATCCCAGGGATGCAGGGATTCTTCAACGTATACACATCAATCAGTGTGATACACCATGGGAAAAAATGGAAGATTAAAAACCATATGATCATCTCAATCGATGCAGAAAAAGCTTTTGACAAAATTCAACACCGATTTATGATAACAACTCTCCAGAAAGTGGGCATAGAGGGAACCTACCTCAACATAATAAAGGCCATATATGACAAACCCACAGCAAACCTCATTCTCAATGGTGAAAAACTGAAAGGATTTCCTCTAAGATCAGGAACAAGACAAGGATGTCCACTCTAACCACTATTATTCAACACAGTTTTGGAAGTCCTAGCCAGAGCAATCAGAGAAGAAAAAGAAAAGAAAGGAATACAAATTGGAAATGAAGAAGTAAAACTGTCACTGTTTGCAGAAGACATGATATTATACATAGAGAAACTTAAAGATGCCACCAGAAAATTACTAGAGCTAATCAATGAATTTGGTAAAGCTGCAGGATACAAATTTAATGCACAAAAGTCCCTTGCACACTGACAATGAAATATCAGAAAGAGAAATTAGGGAAACAATCCCATTCACCATTGCAACAAAAACAATAAAATACCTAGGAATAAATCTACCTAAGGAGGTAAAAGAACTGTACTCAGGAAACTATAAGACACTGTTAAAGAAATTAAAGATGATACAAACAGATGGAGAGATACACCATGTTCTTGGATTGTAAGAATCAATATTGTGAAAATGACTATACTACCCCAAGCAATCTACTGATTCAATGCAATCCCTATCAAACTACCACTGGCATTTTTCACAGAACTAGAACAAAAAAATTCACACTTTGTATGGAAACACAAAAGACCCCGAATAGCCAAAGCAATCTTGAGAACAAAAAATGGAGCTGGAGGAATCAGGCTGCCTGACTTCAGACTATACTACAAAGCTACAGTAATCAAGACGGTATGGTACTGGCACAAAAACAGAAAGATAGATCAATGGAATAGGATAGAAAGCCCAGAGATAAACCCATGCACATATGGTCACCTTATCTTTGATAAAGGTGGCAGGAATATACAGTGGAGAAAGGACAGCCTCTTCAATAAGTGGTGCTGGGAAAATTGGATAGGTACATGTAAAAGTATGAGATTAGATCACTCCCTAACACCATACACAAAAATAAGCTCAAAATGGATTAAAGACCTAAATGTAAGGCCAGAAACTATCAAACTCTTAGAGGAAAACATAGGCAGAACACTCTATGACATAAATCACAGCAAGATCCTTCTTGACCCATCTCCTAGAGTAATGGAGATAAAAACAAAAATAAACAAATGGGACCTAATGAAACTTCAAAGCTTTTGCACAGCAAAGGAAACCATAAACAAGACCAAAAGACAGCCCTCAGAATGGGAGAAAATATTTGCAAATGAATCAACTGACAAAGGATTAATCTCTAAAATTTACAGGCAGCTCATGCAGCTCAATAACAAAAAAATAAACAACCCAATCCAAAAATGGGCAGAAGACCTAAATAGACATTTCTCCAAAGAAGATATACAGACTGCCAACAAACACATGAAAGAATGCTCAACATCATTAATCATTAGAGAAATGCAAATCAAAACTACAATGAGATATCATCTCACACCAGTCAGAATGGCCATCATCAAAAAATCTAGAAACAATAAATGCTGGAGAGGGTGTGGAGAAAAGGGAACACTCTTGCACTGCTGGTGGGAATGTGAATTGGTTCAGCCACTATGGAGAACAGTATGGAGGTTCCTTAAAAAACTACAAATAGAACTACCATATGACCCAGCAATCCCACTACTAGGTATATACCCTGAGGAAACCAGAATTCAGAAAGAGTCATGTACCAAAATGTTCATTGCAGCTCTATTTACAATAGCCCGGAGATGGAAACAACCTAAGTGCCCGTCGTCGGATGAATGGATAAAGAAGATGTGGCACATATATACAATGGAATATTACTCAGCCATAAAAAGAAACGAAATTGAGCTATTTGTAATGAGGTGGATAGATCTAGAGTCTGTCATACAGAGTGAAGTAAGTCAGAAAGAGAAGGACAAATACCGTATGCTAACACATATATATGGAATTTAAGAAAAAAAAATGTTATGAAGAACCTAGGGGTAAAACAGGAATAAAGACAGAGACCTACTGGAGAACAGACTTGAGGATATGGGGAGGGGGAAGGGTGAGGTGTGTTAGGGCGAGAGAGAGACATGGACATATATATACTAACAAACGTAAGGTAGATAGCCAGTGGGAAGCAGCCGCATGGCACAGGGAAACCGGCTCGGTTCTTTGTGGCTGTCTGGAGGGGTGGGATAGGGAGGGTGGGAGGGAGGGAGACAAAGAGGGAAGAGATATGGGAACATATGTATATGTATAACTGACTCACTCTGTTATAAAGCAGAAACTAACACACCATTGTAAAGCAATTATACCCCAATAAAGATGTTAAAAAAAAAAAAAAGAATAAAATACCTAGGAATAAATCTACCTAAGGAGGTAAAAGAACTGTACTCAGGAAACTATAAGACACTGTTAAAGAAATTAAAGATGATACAAACAGATGGAGAGATACACCATGTTCTTGGATTGTAAGAATCAATATTGTGAAAATGACTATACTACCCCAAGCAATCTACTGATTCAATGCAATCCCTATCAAATTACCAACGGCATTTTTCACAGAACTAGAACAAAAAAATCTTAAAATTTGTATGAAGTCAGAAAAGATGCTGAGTAGCCAAAGCAATCTTGAGGGGAAAAATTGGAGCTGGAGGAATCAGACTCCCTGACTTCAGACTATACTACAAAGCTACAGTAATCAAGAAAATAGGGTACTGGCAAAAACACAGAAATATAGATCAGTGGAACAGGATAGAAAGCCCAGAGATAAACCCACACACCTATGGTCAACTAATCTATGACAAAGGAGGCAAGGATATACAATGGAGAAAAGACAGTCTCTTCAACAGTTGGTGCTGGGAAAACTGGACAGCTACATGTAAAAGAATGAAATTAGAACACTCCCTAACACCATACACAAAAATAAACTCAAAATGGATTAAAGACCTAAATTAAGACCGGACATTATAAAACACTTAGAGGAAAACATAGGAAGAACACTTTTTGACATAAATCACAGCAAGATCTTTTTTGATCCACCTCCTAGAGTAATGGAAATAAAAACAAAAATAAACAAATGGGACCTAATGAAACTTAAAAGTTTTTGCACAGCAAAGGAAACTACAAACAAGACAAAAAGACAACCCTCAGATGGGAGAAAATATTTGCAAACAAATCAATGGACAAAGGATTAATCTCCAAAATATGTAATCAGCTCACACAGCTCAATATTGAAGAAACAAAACACCCAATCAAAAAATGGGCAGAAGGGGGCTTCCCTGGTGGCGCAGTGGTTGAGAGTCAGCCTGCCGATGCAGGGGATGCGGGTTCGTGCCCCGGTCCGGGAGGACCCCACATGCCGCGGAGCGGCTGGGCCCGTGAGCCATGGCCGCTGAGCCTGCGCGTCCGGAGCCTGTGCTCCACAACGGGAGAGGCCACAACCGTGAGAGGCCCACGTACTGCAAAAAACAAAATGGGCAGAAGACTTAAATAGACATTTCTCCAAAGAAGACATACAGATGGCCAAGAAGCACATGAAAAGCTGCTGAACATCATTAATTATTAGAGAAATGCAAATCAAAACTACAATGAGGTATCACCTCACACCAGTTAGAATGGGCATAATCAAAAAATCTACAAATAAGAAATTCTGGAGAGGGTGTGGAGAAAAGGGAATCCTCTTGCACTGTTGATGGGAATGTAAATTGATACAGCCACTATGGAGAACAGTATGGAGGTTCCTTAAAAAACTAAAAATACAATTACCATATGAACCAGCAATCCCACTACTGGACATATACCCAGAGAAAACCATAATTCAAAATGACACATGCACCCCAATGTTCTTTGCAGAACTATTTACAATAGCCAGGTCATGGAAGCAACGTAAATGCCCATCGACAGGTGAATGGATAAAGAAGATGTGATACATATGTACCATGGAACATTACTCAGCCATAAAAAAGAATGAAATTGCATCATTTGTAAAGATGTGGGTGGATCTAGAGATTGTCATACAGAGTGAAGCAAGTGAGAAAGAGAAAAATAAATATCGTGTATAAATGCATATATGTGGAATCTAGAAAAATGGTACAGATTAACCCGTTTGCAAGGCAGAAATAGAGACACAGATGTGGAGAATAAATGTATGGACACCAAGGGGGGAAAGTGGCGGGGGGTGTGGTAGTGGAACGAATTGGGAGATTGGGATTGACATGTATACACTAATATGTATAAAATAGATGACTAATAAGAACCTGCTGTATAAAAAATAAATAAAATATAATTTTTAAAAAAGAGTATCTATTAAAAAAAAAAAACTACAATGTGCCATAACCTCACACAGGTCAGAATGTCCATCATCAAAAAATCTATAAACAGGGGCTTCCCTGGTGGCGCAGTGGTTGAGAGTCCGCCTGCCGATGCAGGGGACACGGGTTCGTGCCCTGGTCCAGGAAGATCCCACATGCCACAGAGCAGCTGGGCCTGTGAGCCAGGACCGCTGAGCTGAGGGTGCACGTCCGGAGCCTGTGCTCCAAAACGGGAGAGGCCACAACAGTGAGAGGCCCGCGTACCGCAAAAAAAAAAAAAATCTACAAACAGTAAATGCTGGAGAGGCTGTGGAGAAAAGGGAACCCCCTTACACTGTTGGTGGGAATGTAAATTGATACAGCTACTATGGAAGTTCCTTAAAAAACTAAAAATAGAACTACCATATGACCCAGTAATCCCACTACGGGGCATATACCCAGAGAAAACCATAATTTAAAAAGATACATACACCACAATGTTCACTGCAGCAGTATTTACTATAGCCAGGTCGTGGAAGCAACCTAAATATCCATCAACAGAAGAATGGATAAAGAAGATGTGGTACATATATACAATGGAATATTACTCAACCATAAAAATGAATGAAAGTGTGCCATTTGCAGAGGCATGGATGGGCCTAGAGACTGTCATACAGAGTGAAGTAAGTCAGAAATAGAAAATCAAATATTATATAATATTGCTTATATGCAGAATCCTGAAAAATGATACAGATGAACTTATTTGCAAAGCAGAAATAGAGACACAGACGTGAAGAACAGACATATAGGTACTGGCAGGTAAGCAGGGTGGTATGAATTTGGAGAATGGGATTGACATATATACACTACTTTGTATAAAATAGATAACTAATGGGAATGTACTGTATAGCACAGGGAACTCTACTCAGTTCTCTGTGGTGACCTAAGTGAGAAGGAAATCTAAAAAAGAGGGGATATATGTATACGTATAGCTGATTCACTTTGCTGTACAGCAGAAACTAACACATCATTGTAAAGCAACTATACTCCAATAAAATAAAAAATAAAAATATAAAAATAAAAAATAAAAAATAAAAAATAAATATTTATTAATATTTATATTAATTATATATTAATTAATATATTAATTATATTATTAATTATATAATTAATTATATATAATTATAAATAATATATAATATATAATATATATAATATATATAATATATTATTTATAATATATAATATATATAATATATAATATATAATATATAATTATATAATTATATATAATATTAATATTATTAATATATAAATATATATAATATTAATTATATTATTAATTATATATTAATTATATATTAATATAATTATATATTAATTATATAAATTATATTAATTTTATTAATTTTTATAATATTTATTAATATTTATTAATAAATAAAAATTAAAAATTAAAAAACTCCAAAGAAATATACATGTTAGTCTGTTCATAGGTGAAATAAATGGGCTGGGCACTCTCTTGGGTAGCTCTTTAGCTCTAGCTCTAAAAACTTCTTATTGAAGTAATAACTTTTTGCTCCATAGAAACAACTCTGGTTTATGATTGAATAATATCTGTCCAATCCAGTATATATATATATATATATATATGTGTGTGTGTGTGTGTGTGTGTGTGTTTTTGGCAGTACGCGGGCCTCTCACTGTTGTGGCCTCTCCCATTGTGGAGCACAGGCTCCAGACGCACAGACCCAGCGGCCATGGCCCATGGGCCCAGCCTCTCCGCGGCACGTGGGATCTCCCCGGACGGGGGCACGAACCCGTGTCCCCCACATCAGCAGGCGGACTCTCAACCACTGCGCCACCAGGGAAGCCCCAGTATATTTTATGTAATAATCACATTAGGTTGTTATAACCATTGTCTCTTTTCAATCATAATACCTCTAACCAAGAAATAATGGTGGTGTATTGACCAGCAGATAACACTTCTTCATTATGAGTAACATCAGAGAGTATATCTTACTCACATTTTTGCTTCATTCAACAATTTTTGGTGAGTGACCTTATTCTTTTAATGTTAGGCAGAATTAATTAAAGATACCATTTTTTAATGCTGCAACACGTTTTGCTTTAAAAAATAATGTATCACTTACCAGTTCATTTTTCATGAATATAATTATTCCTTTTTTTTTTTGCAGTTATCATTGTTACATATTCTTTCTTTATGAGCCACTATTTTTTTTAATATAAATTTTCACCTACTGTGTAAAATGTGAACAGCTGTTGAGCTTGTAGCGCAGGAAGGGCTGTTCACATTCTCTAGCCAAATTCCAAGTGTCATGACTGGAAAAAGCTATTACTTTTGATCTCACCATAGTGAAAAGGCACACTAAGCCAAGAAAGAAGTTTTTACATCTTGCAGATGTAATATTTCTAGGTAAGCCAGGGCCTCATGGCTGGTTGAAATTGTGTAACAGCAAACAGTTTCAGTTCCATGGCCCTTAAAATAGCCTGTCAACACATGCTTCTGTGTGCTTTTCTATTTCCTTCTAGAGGTTTTTCAGCAGAAGGGTTAAGGTTATGGACATTGAAGTCAACCAGAAGTGAATTCAAATCCTGCCTCCACCTATTCACTTGCTGTGTGATTTTGAACATGTTAATTAAACTATTTAGTCTTCAGTTTTCCCAACTATAAAATAAGCCCATAGAAGCCATTTCTACCAAAAGCATATCATGAGGCCTGGCACATAGTAAGTGATCAATAAATGTCAGCTGGTAGTGTTATTATTTTTAGCTCAATATATACCTTCCCTGATGTCCAGTTTTCTTTCTAGGAATGTCATGTTTCCACAGGGCTCAATATGGACCATGTTGTTTAAAAGCCTGTGACAAACGTTTCCACTGGCACACATGTTCCAATCTACCTCTGAGCATTTCTTCTGGAAATCTAGTGCTGGGCCTTAATTATCTGGAGCATAGGTCATGGTATTTGGGAGGTTTAAAAAAAGAACAACACTCAAAAGAAATTGGGGGAAATTCTACTGGACCTTTAGCCTAAGCACAGAGGTCAATAGAAGTCAGATTCTTTAAACCTACCTAGACCTTATTTTTCTCCTTGTCTCTCAGGAGTGTGATTTTACATCTCTTAACAGTCCCCATCTCTTTGTCCATATTACAAAATGTGCTTGGATCTATCTGGATATTCTTCCAGAATTTCAGAAACAAACTAGGAGATGCTATGAACACCAGAGCCAACCTAAAATCACTCTCCAAAATGGAGGCTATGGTTGAATCTGCAGGCTTCCTTTACTTGTTTTTCCTAATAATACTGTTGATTATGGGGTGTGGGTTGTTATGGCAATGGAGAGAGAGGTTGAAAGGGTGCATTGTGGAGAAAGCATGCTCTATGTAAACCTAATCAAAATTTCCTCTTTAGAGCTGAATTTGAGAAGTGGATTGCCTGCTTCCATGGTGCCAGTGATCTTTAGAGGTTAGTAGAGAATCCTCATATCATATCAGCCAGTCTTGTCTTGGTCTTCTCTAGATACCTTCTTATCCTAAGGAGGCCATGGGAAAGAAGGGAGGGAGGAAGGGAGGGTCAATGGCCAATTTTTAGGAGAAGGGTAGAAGCTGAGGCAGTAAGCATGTGAAGATTAGGTATGTCTTAGTGTAAGAATATAACTGGGGTTCAAAGACGAGGGATCAACATGTGGCATTAGGCTCCTTCATTTTAGCCCCCATTTGGTACCTAACAAGTCCATAAGTGTGTCATTTATTATTAAAGTTTTTATATTTTTTAAGTCACTGATTTATTAAAAGAGAGAAAGTGATTATTTCACAATAATCTATGAATTGCCTTACTTCATAAAGGGATATTTAAATGTTTATTGAAAATCCTACTGATTTATCTTAGAGTTTTAGTATGATAATTTTACATTTAACTTAAAAGTAGTTGTTATATTTTTTAACTGTCACACAGCAAAGTGTCCATTGAACTAAATTACAGGCAAAGAACAGTGAAGGTACTCCCTTCTGAGTGTTTTTCATATAATATCACCAACAAATGGCCACTGCAATCCTACAAGACAGGTACTCTTGGGCCCATTTTACATATGTCATCGAGGCTTAAAGACATCTAGTCATTTGTCCTAGATAATATAACTAATTAAGTGGCAAAGTCAGCATTCAAAGCCATGTGAACCCTGGAACTCCTGTACTGGAATCAGTTGGGGGACTTGTTAAAATGCAGATTACTGAACTCCACTCTGGACTCACAGAAGAAGAATCTCTGAAGATGAAGCCTAGGAGTCTGTATTTCTTACAAGCACCCCAGGTTATTTGGATATACTTTAAAGTTTGAGAACCCCTAGTTTGGCTGAAGAGCTATAAAATATTGCCATGTTTGGAGGATGGTGGAAATGGATACAACCATTCCTGGACTTGAGGAAGTCAAGGAATGTGAAGGAAAAATGTTCATTTGTCTTCAGCACAGAAGCTGAATGGTAAAGGATTTGGAGTCATTTGAGTTTTATGATTAGAGACCATATACAGCCAACCAAGTCCAGCAGAATGTTGCTGTTTCCTCAACTGTAAAATGAGAGAACTGCTTTAGATGATCTCTAAGTTTCTTCCCACTAACAATCCATGATTTCATGGTTCTTGGCTTCTCATCATGATTTCCAACTCCAAGTTTTCTAACTACCCAGGGGAAAGGTGAACTCCACATCAATGATCTTTATATATTATAGTCAATCTTCTCAACAGACTCCCCTAAATGGTTCCCTAGGAACAGAAGGCGCCCTCTTGCCTCCTTCATATTTACCAAATAGAGAAAGAAAAGTAAAATGAGACAACAAAGATTAAAGAGGAAAAAACTGTCTAACAAACAGAGATTTTACCATCTGCTATAGTTCACTTTTGTGCATTTATATTTCTGCCTCAGAGCTCAGAAGTCTTTGGGGAATGTGTATATTTTGGACAAATTTTATAATAAAAACGGTAAATAAATCCTAAATGCTGCTAGACCTGGAAGTAGATCATTAAACTTTTATGGCCTTGACATAAGCTTGGGATCTGACAAATCTCTTTTTAAATTCTAAATATAGCAGCTTCCAAGCAAAGCACAAAGCTGATAGTATGCATTTAATCTCTATTAAGGCCTCACAAACAATATATGTTTTAATAATATTTAAATTCATTGTCACTTTTTTTTTGCAAACAACTTAGAATCTGGGCCATAAGATTTCAAATTTTGATATAATGTGTAAATACAAGGAATATACAAATCAACTAGGAGGACTCTCTGAATAAGACTGATGTAATAACTAAACTGAATTCCAAAGAGACATCTAGTGTTTTATCCACACAAACAGCAACTTAACTCCATGGCCAGACTGACACCCATCACACCCCTACTTTCTCTCCCTTGGGCAAATGTTCATTCTCTTCCTGAGAGATCATCTCTTCCAATAAGTGTGCTATTCTTTTTTTGTGTCCGGCCCTCAGTGACATCTCATCTTGTGAAAAATGACTTACAGGTTTTTCATCTTTTGAAACCATTATCACTGACCAGTATCTCCTGTAGTGAGAAGATGGATTGGATTACAAATCCCAAACACTGTGCAAAGCCTGTTACAAAGGGAGCACACCTCACACTCCTCTTCCTTCTCCCCACCGACTGCTAGTCCTCTGGGTGGTAAGACAAAAGCTTTGTAACGTGGGTAGCAGATCACAATCAACCTTGGTGCAAGACCAAGCCACACTTCCAAGTTCTGTCCCAGCCACTCTCCTTGGGAACGTTCCAGAGATGCTTCTTGCTCTACCACACCTCTTTACTTTGGGGCTGTGTCTATCGAGATCAAGATCTGTTAGGTTGATTTGGGTGGTCTTGTCCATGAGCACAAAGGTCCAGAGTCAGAAGTGAAGCAGTTAAAGCAGCCCAGGCATGTTTACTAAGCCATCTGAAGTTGATAGCCCGCACGGCCTGGCTTTTTTCTCTATCTTCGTAAACCGCAGTGAATTGATGGAATGACCCGGACTTGATCTTCAGGGCAATACATCTGATGGCACCACTGGATTGATAAATTGATTCAAAACTATTACCATGGTGAAAAAGCAATAAGGTCATAAAAATTGCATCAGCTGGCTAAGTAAATCCTGGCATTTCATGACAAGCAATGCAGAAGAGTCGCAAGAGGATCTGGGCATGAGGCTGAATGAGTGAGGGAGAAATGACTTTGAAGAGCTCATCATCTCCGATCTATTCTTCCTGCCAGCAATTCATGCCTTCGCATAGTGCCACTTCATTATGGGGAAATAACTGTACACTTCTAGCATATTCCTGGCCTCCCTGGCGGCCCCTGGAGGACCCTTAGCTGGTTAATACCTCATCACGGGCTTCATTGAACACTTTAATCTGCACTTGTGTGATCAATAGAATCCTGGTGTAAATTAAAAGGACAATTTCATGTAATCAAGCCTGTTAATGCTCATTTTGAAAACCATTATTTGTGGAAGGCATCTAGAAGAAAATTACAAAGTGACAGGCTGATACACTCTGAGATGATTTGAAAGCAGGTCTTTTTTGTGTGACTGTATACCTGCTTTGGGAGCAGGATGGGAGTGAGCATTAGTGAGTGCATGGGGGGAAGGGAGGGGAACCTGAACTGGTGAACAAGCAGCGAGGAGCGGCCCAGCAGGGATATATGTGTATGCCCTGCCTGCTTGCTTGCCTTCATGCAGGGAAGAAGAAAATGAAATTTTCCAGTGTTCTATTTCTGTGGCAAATTCAATTACTGTGGGGACTTGTTCAAAGCGGTGTAACTTCCAAGAGGCAGAAATTGAAAACCTGGCAGCTAATGAAATGGCAAATGACTAGGAAGTTCAGACAGGGGCCGTCAGTTAGATCAAACACCTGGAGAAAAACAGCAGTTACCCCCAGTGTTCCCTGAAACCACTCTCTCAACTGTCCCCTGTTTCGGAGAGAAGAGACCTCCTTCCCTCATCATTTTACTCAAGCTGGAATGATATGTTAACAGCTGCAAGTTTCCATGGGCCTCTCTGCCAGCAACAGAGTGGTGGTGCATGAAGTGTGGAATGCAAAATATAATCTATTTTTTTCAGATTCTGAGATGTGTTTTGCATATGACTATGCACTATTTAGACAATTTGCCCACAAAACATGTCTTAAAAATCTTTGGTAGCTGAGATATATGCATGCATAGGTGTAGTATACAGCAGAATATGGTTTTAAAAGATTTTTGAGAATGCTGAAATGGAGCCCCCATTCCCAGAGATTCTGTCTAACTGGTCTAAACTGGAACTCAGATTTTATATTTTTTAAATCTCCCCTGGTGATTCTAATGCTCAAATTTGATGAGAAGTACTGGTATATATGACATCTTGCTGGCATGAATGTACTAAGTTTTGCTATGGTTACCAGTAATCATGCATTTAACAGCTTCTTAACATGATGGAATCCTGTATGCCAGTAATGTGACACAGATAGCATTACATCCCAGCAATACCAGGGATATGAAATTATGAGACCCAAGAAAAAGTGGCTTGTAGGCATGACAAACTGAAATCTAATTGAAAGCACTTACCCAGAGCTGGCCATTGCTGTGGCATCACTCACCCAGGCTCAAGAGTATGAAAATTCAACATTCTGTTCTATTTCTTTCTTGATGCTCATCACAACACTCCAGAAAGGAAAATCATTTCCATTTGTCATATGACAAACATTTCCAGTCAACTCTTATTAAGCTGATATTGGTATATTCAAAATAAGATGCACTTTGGATGGCCATTCTCCAAGCAACTGAATTTCCTATAGCTCTTTCATAACATTGTCAGATAATCTGAGCATAGTTTATTCAAAATCTGATTGCTTTTATTTGATTTTATCAGTTCTTGCATGGCAAATAAGCATTTTACTGTATTTAGCCACAAATAATGTTTTTCTCTTCTCTCTCCTAAAATGACAAAATGCCACCTTCTCCTCTCCTTCTTGTTGGGGCACAATGGGGCTGACTTGCTTTTTTGATTCCTTTGTAGAATCCTGCCCCTCCCTCATACTCCATCTAGCACATTTACATAATGCTTGATTCCATCTCTTAGTTTTGGTCATATTTAATATTTTCTCGCAAGAGCTAATCACATCTATGTGAATTTGGTTACTCTATGAATTTTGTTCAACCATTATTTGGAGTCTTTATATTATTTCCAAAAGCACCCAATATTTTTAATGACTTCTAAGAACATGAATCATTGAGTGTGAGATGTTTTCCTTTCGACTTTTTAGAAGTTATATTCTGAAACTCTGATTTTATAAAATGCTCAATAAGATTCCACTATTTAAGGAGAGTATCTTCAAATGCTTTGTTCATCCTAGAAACATCAATAGACCATTTATTATGGCAGAGTTACTAGTCTATTCCTGTCTTGTATTCCTTTTACTTCTAATGCTTTGAGTTGATAAAACTGCTAAAGTAACAAATTGGGATATTTGTAATTATGTCCTGAGATCTACTTCACTTTCAAAATATCAAAATTTGAAAAAGGTTTCAAACTGGATAATAAAGGGAAAAGTTTAAATTCCATCAATGATATAGATAAGTCAACTGTTACACATATATGTTTTTAAGCTGTTCTTGCTTTGTTCGGTTGATGTGTAAGATGTTTGGACTTCAGGGAAAAAGAAAGTTTGGTCCTTTAGAAATTACTAGTTATGAATAAAGATTTTTTAAAAACTCCTAGAACATGACACACTAGCTAACTAACTAATACCTCCTTTAAAAATTAAATTAAATAAGCATTGATTGGGAGAGAGAAATTGAGATGGCTAAGGATCCAGAACCATAGTTTCTCCAAGGGGGTTTAACAGAACTGGAATGACAAGCCCTGAGGACCCAGGCACATGCATATCTCATGAGCTTTCTTTTTTTAAAACTAGCCACAAGGAAAAGAATGTGCTGGGAATTTTGTGTGGTGAAAACAACTGAAAGGATCTTAAGTAGTGTGAAACAAAAAGAAATCATAGGAGTCTAGAACTCTTCCAGATGTAAAGTGGGTGAAGAAATGTCAATAATGTCATTTCAAAGAAAATTAATTGTGCCAGGAAGAAATAAGCAATGTTTCATTCCAAAAACCTACACTAGAAAGTGATAACGTTAACACTATTCTAAGCTCCAAGGTCCTACTGTCACCAGACCTTCCCATGTGCTGTTTCCTCTTCCTAGAACAACTTTTGGCCACCAATTCTACCCCCTGCCATGTCTAGCATTTACCTGAAGATCACCCCTCCTTTTTCAGGATTGTTCTTGGACAAAAATTCCTCCAGGGAACTGTCTTTAACAACACCCCTCGAGCCTCCTATGAGCTCACATGGCACCCTATGCTCCTAGCCCAACGCTTATTCCACTGACTCTCGATCTTGGTGTATTTGTCTCCCTGTAGATTATAAACATAGGTGAGAGCATGAACTGGGTCTGATTTATACCCCATGTAGCCCAGCACAGTACCCAACACAAAGCAGAGGATCAACAAATTTTCGTTGAATGAATGAAGTCTTCCAGAAGCCAGAATATGTACACAGGTCCAAGGTCTGTGACCCAACTTCCTAAGAGTACTATGAGGAAACAGTACAGATTTAATGGCCCAAGACATTACTAAGATTCCTATTTTCAATTTAATTTTGCTCCACTTAGAAAATTATCACACGTGTGTGTGTGTGTGTGTACACATATATATATATATATATATATATATATATATATTTCTTGTACATAATAGGTTAAAAAAGATGATTACTTAATCAAAGCTTCTATTTTTAGTTTTTAAAAAACATCTATGAGAATTGGGATATATGCTAATAAATGTTCATTCAGTTTTCACACTGGAAAGCCTAAAACCTGAACCTCTCCTCTCAAGCCCAAGGTATCACTACTCATGGTAAGTTACCCAAATTACCCAGGAGGAAATATTGTCTTTCAAAGAATAGGTCTAGATTTGTAAACCCAAAGCCATCAAGTGATTTAAGCCATGGTTTTTCCTCCATCTTCTTATAAAAGTCCTATTTAGGCACCGGGTACTTCAGCGTAAAAGAATCAAGGTCCCATTTGGGCTTTTTAAAATTTCTCTATAATGCGACTAAATAAGATTTTTCATATACCATTATTCCATATACTCCTATTCATTCAGAAAATTCATCAATATACATATTTTAAATATTTTGACAAAATAAAACTTTAATGAACATTTTCAAAAGGTCTTAGGGAAGGATTTTTTTTTCCTTTTTTTTTTTTTAACATCTTTTTTGGCTTTACAATGGTGTGTTAGTTTCTGCTTTATAACAAACTGAATCAGTTATACATATACATATGTTCCCATATCTCTTCCTTCTTGTGTCTCCCTCCCTCCCACCCTCCCTATCCCACCCCTCTAGGTGGTCACAAACCACCTAGCTGATCTCCCTGTGCTATGTGGCTACTTCCCACTAGCTATCTATTTTACATTTGGTAGTGTATATATGTCCATGCCACTCTCTCATTTTGTCACAGCTTACCCTTCCCCCTCCCCATATCCTCAAGTCCATGCTCTAGTAGGTCTGTGTCTTTATTCCCGTCTTACCCCTAGGTTCTTCATGACCTTTATTCTGCTTTTCTTAGATTCCATGTGGATCTTCCACGTGTGGATAAAGAAGATGTGGCACATATATACAATGGAATATTACTCAGCCATAAAAAGAAACGAAATTAAGTTATTTGTAGTGAGGTGGATGGACCTAGAGTTTGTCGTACAGAGTGAAGTAAGTCAGAAAGAGAAAAAGAAATACCATATGCTAACACATATATATGGATTTTTTTTTAATCTTTAAATAAAAATTATTACACTACAGATAGTCCCCAACTTACAAACAAATTATTTTCCAACAGTACATTTTTGTGTCAACAGTGTGAAATTTAGAGTGTATTTATCGTAGGACATAGGAGTTGGGTTAAATGTATTAACTCATTTTATTTCCTATAATACTAAAAAAAATCTCCCACCATGCAAAGCAATGTTTCTATTAGAAAATGCATTCAGAACTTTATGACAGACACTCATGGTTGGTTGACTAAACAGTTATTCACAAGTCCTTTCTCTCTTTCCTCTCTCTATAATAGAGGGTGAAAAAACTAAATACTTTCTCAGTCTTTCTTCCAGCTAAAGGTCACCATGTGACATGGCTCCAGACAGTTATGAGTAAGCACACATCTATTGGGTCTTCCGAGAACTTTTATTCCTCCTAACCAAGAAAGAGATGAGAGGAAATCTTCTTAACTGTCACTTCCCCCTTCTTGTTCTGATTTCAGACATGATGCTTAGAGCTATGGTAACCTTCTTGTGGCCAGGAGACAAAAAGCACAAGGCTGAAAACAACCACCAAGAATGGCAGAGCAGAAGAATGAAAAGATCAAGGGCCTGTGATAACACTGGAAAGCAGCCAAACCCACACCAGCAACCAAATACCTCCAGTCTTCTTTTTATGCATGAATGAATGACTATATCAACATAGTCAATGTTATTCTGTTTTCCTGTTACATGCAGCCAAAAGCATTTCTAAGTGAGACAAATGCCAACTGGGAAATCTCCGTGGCCCTTACCATAGTTGAGCTGTGGATTCCTTATTTTCTCCTGTCTGTTGGGCAAGGAGGTCAAGATTCCTATTTTCACAGCCTCCCTCCCCATGAGCAGCTTCAAATTTGCAGTGGTCTTCATGTCAATACAGTGGCGTGATAGAGGTAAAGAGAGGAAAAAAGGAAGATATTTTCACATGGGTTCCAAAGGAAATTGAGTAAAAAATTAAAGGACTGAAGACTTCTGCCAGTAAAAACTACCTGGGGACTCACATCCACCCCATATGAAACCTAGAGTAAACATTAAGACTACCTCATTTTTTTCCTTCACTTCGAAAGAGGTGACCCTCCCAATTCTCTACCCTCAGTGCTTTTCTCACCTTCCTTAACCTACCCAGTCAACAAGGAATCCAATCTGTTTTCTTTCTCTGGCTCCTGGTCCTGAAGCAAGTACACAGCTCTTTTGAAGTTTACTGAGGGTATATACTGCTGATACTGCAACGAAACAAATGTGAGGAAATGCAAAACAAATGAGTGTAAAATGATATGAACTTTCTGGAAAACAACCCATATGAATCAAAATCCTTAAAGATATTAATATGTTGTTAGAAATCTACTTGGGTTGTGGTCTAACGCTGCTCTCACCTCAGCTGACTGATTGGTATGATATATCCCCTGATTTTAAAAAGTCCCCAGCTGGGAAAGGCAACAGCACCACTCCAAAACAGAATGCCACCTGACGTCATGTTTTAGCATCGTGCTTTTCTTCCCTCTCACTAAAAATCCTAATATATGTTGAGACAGATACTCCTTTCGTTCCTTTCACTATTTTCCTTTAGTTTGTTTGGCTGTTTCCCTTTACAGCATTTTAACCTTGACTAGAGAGCTGCTAAGGGGCTGCCTGGAGTGACACCCAGTGGTGATAATGAGACTTGACAGGGGCTCCTTGTTTCCCAAGGGCAACTAACTCAAAGAGTCTTTCCCATCAATGTCTCCCTCAAAGTTCCCTTCCAGAAGTTTTTTCACCCTTCCTATAAGCAAAGCTTTTATCCCCTAAGGGTACCAATTTGTTATCATCTAAATCATTTTTTTGGTTGTTCAAGGATCTTTAGTAACCTTTGACCAAGCATCTACTGTATAGAAGCTCCTAGAGAAAACCTATCATTAGCAAAGGGCCAAGATTTTTTTTTTTTTTAATAAAATAACAAGGTGGCAGGGATCTTCTTCGTGAAATAGCAGTATCCAACGTCTTCTGCACTGATATCTCTCAACTCAAACTTGTCGCTGCAGAAGCTCCTTCACTTATGAACTTTTGTAAATAGGAATAAAACTACATGTCAGGGAGGAACAAAGAGTAAGCAATATCCACCACCAAGAGATGGCAGTGACAGTCACTCTAAACTTCTGAACATCCTTTGGGAACCTAACCTGTTAATAAGCAAAGGAATTAACAGGATCCCAGAGAAACAGCAAAAGCAAATTGTAACATAAAACCAAGCAGCCAAAGTTTATATTCTAAGGTCCCGGCACTATTTTGCAAAGGTCTTTCACAATTCTCTCATTTTCAAACATCCTTCCAGTGACCTTCACTGGGCTCTGTTAGATCCACATTCAGTTTTCCAAATACCATCTCCATAGTGCCTCACCACATGCTGTGAAAGCTAACAGCTATTTCTGGCCAGTGAGAGAAACAAGTAGGCCAAATCAACCAAAAGAAGTAAAATCATTAAGTACCGTCAGAAATGAGGAATAGCATAGTTGTAAATGAGAAATGCCATGATCCTCGGCCCTTGAGGGGTAAATATCTGTACCTTTCTGAAAGGCAGAGGTATTTTAAAATCAGAAATGAGAGTTACTATTCAAAACCCCTGTATTAGGAATATTGCAAAGTGGAGTTGTGAGATCAGGTTTTGCCAGATCTCTTGGTTGTTGCATCATTGAGACATTTTGGGGCTGGCACAAGCTTGGAAAAAGGCTTAATGCTATCCTTTCTGGTTAGAGTTCTTGACATTAATGGAGTAGCCCCCTGAGGAGAATCGGCCAAGAAATTCTTATTATTCCCAGAATACAGTGTTAATAGGGATTAAAACACCGGCCTGAGACAGTACAGCCCTAAAAATCAGCCCACTCAGAAAGGGTGACAGCTCAAGTATTACAGTCAGAGTTGGATCTGAATCCTCATCCAACACTTAGTAGGCAGATGACCTTGACCCAAATATTTAATCTCCCCGAGGCTCAGTCCACATCTGTAGAATGTGGATGTTGTTAGTTCCCACTGCTCCCATCTGGCTGTTGGGAAGACTAAGGTAATATATGCACACTGCCTAGTAACGCACTTCACACAGAGTAACTGCTTGCCAGTGTTAGCTGTTATTATTAAAAGAAAATCTAGGCTGCTTAAGCCTTTAAAGAAATGGATCTGGAGCAGATGTCAACATTTTCCACTTAAGAACACAAACCTTCTCTTGGTTTGGGGAATCCCCTCTAATTTTGTAGCAGAATGCGAAGAAGAAAAAACTGCATGTGATCACCAAACAAAATAAATTGTTTTCTCTCCAATATCAGGAGAAGAATCACAGCCAGAAATGTAGTAGTTTTGAGCCTCTCCTGAAAATATGTTCCATGGAGCGAGCTGTAAGGACAAGGGTATGCAAACAGAGAATGCCCCACTCATCAGTGTCTGCATCAGGGTCTCTTATCAATGAGAACCGAAAGTCACAAGATTCCATTAGCCCAGAGCTATCAAGGTATTGATGAGGCTGTGAGAAGACTTGTCCTTTATTGTAAGCTGCCTCGACATGCTTTCCTGATGGGGAAAGGAGCCTGTGGTGTCCTCTGCATGCTTAAGTACCATTAGAAATACAGGGAGGGGGGAAGGATACCGTTAAACCAATTTTATCTTAGCCAAGGACTGCATCACATGTCTGAGATCAATATGACTCACAAGACATATAGGTGGTTGATAGAGAGTAAGTTATCTTTAGTAGATTAAGGTAGGAGGTGATGTGATTGGGGTATGGACGAGGCACACTCTCTTTTGAAAGATTAAGCTAGAAACTTCCCCATATAATCTGACATATCTCCAAAAATAAATGTTTTTCCTGTGACTGAATCTAAAACAGGTTCCATTCCCTAAGGTTCCATTTGTTGTGTAGCCCAGCTAAACAAATGAGAGCTGCCACTTCTAAGTATAATTTTCAATATTTTTTTTTCAAACAGAACCATTTCCTAATAAATACTTATAAGCTGTACATGACTGGTTTCAAAGGTCAGTATGTTGGGTATTGCTCTGGCATTGTTTTCCAAAGTATGTAAAAGGAGTACTTCATTTTTCAACAGACCTGATAATAAATAGTTAGGAAAATCATATTATACATTAATAGAGCATTGTATATTAGCATATATTTATATTATATAAAGATAGAATTATGTAATATATCATTACATTTTATATAACATATTTTTTAAGTACAAATTAAAATTACATTTAATTTTAAAGGCTATTTAAAGGAACTCCGATTTGAATCTTTTAGAAAGAAAAATGTTTTTGTAATTCAGTCATCCTTGCAATTATCCCATATTGTGAATTGCATTTGTGTTTTCTTAAAGCAGAATGCTTTTATATTAATAGATACAAATGCACATGAATGCAGATATGCATACAGATACACAAAACAATTACATTACTTATGTTTTCCTCAAGGTCCAGTATTTTGAAATACGAGTAACTAGAAGAAAACTCAGAATTCTTAGCAAGTATGGGACAGAAAGCTCTGTTGAGTGATTCACAAAGTGGAGGATGTTTCTGAAAGATGTAAGAATGCAAGGGAGTGTAAGGCATGCATGAATAAACACACCTGTATAGAATGAGACTGAGATCTGCACACGTTAGCCATTATGAATGGGATACTGAAATACAAAGAGATCAGAACTCCCATAGAGCTCTCCTTTCCTGAGTATTTTTTTAAAAATCTTGGGGATCTAAGGCAAAAGCCTCATTCTCATGATGTCTCGTATCCTAGATTTTCTAAGATGGAGTTACACATTGAAAGGGAATGTTATATGTGCCTATATAACACCCACAACGTTTGTACTCATCATAATTGAGGATAATGTGGAAAGCATCCTTTTTCAGCCTGTGCCTGATGACACAGTTCCAGGTATGCCCAAGACATCCCACCCTTTCAGAATGACCTTGGACATCTCCTTTGGCATTCCACATGAACTACCCAGGGACTCCACATTGCCAACTCATACATGTCCATTTCAGTGTCTTTTTTGCTTACACACCAGCAGGAAAGCAGAGAAACAAGTCAGTCAGAGGTGTTAGTCTTCAGGATGACAAAGAATCTGTGATATTTCCCATATTCAAAGGGCTAGGGATAATTACAACTCCTA